>NW_022631072.1:4082263-4082794 GCF_010015895.1 Lontra canadensis
AAACTATAAAGTACTCATGAAAGAAATTGAGGAAGACACAAAGAAATGGGAAAACGTTCCATGCTCCTGGATTGGAAGAATAAATATTGTGAAAATGTCTATGCTACCTAAAGCAATCTACACATTTAATGCAATTCCTATCAAAGTACCATCCATTTTTTTCAAAGAAATGGAACAAATAATCCTAAAATTTATATGGAACCAGAAAAGTCCGCGAATAGCCAAAGGAATATTGAAAAAGAAAGCCAGAGTTGGTGGCATCACAATTCCGGACTTCAAGCTCTATTACAAAGCTGTCATCATCAAGACAGCATGGTACTGGCACAAAAACAGACACATAGATCAATGGAACAGAATAGAGAGCCCAGAAATAGACCCTCAACTCTATGGTCAACTAATCTTCGACAAAGCAGGAAAGAATGTCCAATGGAAAAAAGACAGCCTCTTCAATAAATGGTGTTGGGAAAATTGGACAGCCACATGCAGAAAAATGAAATTGGATCATTTCCTTACACCACACACGAAAATAGA
>NW_022631072.1:4082804-4106893 GCF_010015895.1 Lontra canadensis
CAGTCAGAATGGCTAAAATTAACAAGTCCGGAAATGACAGATGCTGGCGAGGATGCGGAGAAAGGGGAACCCTCCTACACTGTTGGTGGGAATGCAAGCTGGTGCAACCACTCTGGAAGACAGCATGGAGGTTCCTCAAATTTTGAAAATAGAACTACCCTATGACCCAGCAATTGCACTGCTGGGTATTTACCCTAAAGATACAAACGTAGTGATCCGAAGGGGCACGTGCACCCGAATGTTTATAGCAGCAATGTCTACAATAGCCAAACTATGGAAAGAACCTAGATGTCCATCAACAGACGAATGGATAAAGAAGATGTGGTATATATACACAATGGAATACTATGCAGCCATCAAAAGAAATGAAATCTTGCCATTTGCGACAACATGGATGGAACTAGAGGGTATCATGCTTAGCGAAATAAGTCAATCGGAGAAAGACAACTAGCATATGATCTCCCTGATATGAGGGAGAGGAGATGCAACATGGGGGGTTAATGTGGTAGGAGAAGAGTAAATGAAACAAGTTGGGATTGGGAGGGAGACAAACCATAAGTGACTCTTAATCTCACAAAACAAACTGAGGGTTGCTGGGCAGAGGGGGGTTGGGGGGGGTTATGGACATTGGGTAGGGTATGTGCTATGGTGAGTGCTGTGAAGTTTGTAAACGTGGAGATTCACAGACCTGTACCCCTGGGGGAAAATATATATATATATATATGTTTATAAAAAATAAAATTATTAAAAAAAAAAAAAAAAAGAAATACAAAGCAGCACACAGAGAATCCCATGTGTACCTTAAACTCCTCTATTAAGTGGGTTTAACTGTCCTTATTTTCAGGGATTTTCTCAAAACAGGGAGCATGATTCCAGGGGGACACAAATCAATACAGGTGTGCCGGACATATCAAACCCAAGGTGAAATCTAGGAATAGAGTAACATTATTCCTGACGTTCCATACATAAGCATTTCTGGTGGCATCCTTCCTGCCCAGGGGTTTATAAACACACATAAGGCATCCTTAGGGTCCAGGCAAGAGACAGAAACCACGTTGAGTTATCCAAATGGGAGAATTTAATATAAAGATATGAATACTCGATAAACAGCTATTTACTAGGTAACTGAAATGGTAAGAAGAGATTTCTATAATATAATAGGGGAGTACCTGCAAGAGACAGCTGTCATCCCAACAGCCAGGCAACAAAGGGAAGAGACCAGAAGCATTAAAACTTACAGGGAATCCTGTGAAGCGGAAGCTCCAACATCTGAGGAAGGCCCGCCAGCTGCTGGTGTTTCTGAGCCTGGAGGAGGGCCCTGTGAAACTGGGACCCAGATCTCTAAGGAGAGGGCTCAGTGGAGGCAAAGAAGCCTATTCTTCAAAGGCTGGGGAATTTTGAGCTGAACTCAGCAGTTGCTGTAAGGAGGTGCCACTGTTCCCAGGGTGAAAGGTGAGGCTGAGGCAGGACCTCCCAGAACAGCCAGCAGACAGGGAGTTTGAAGGAAGAAAATGCAAAGGAGCAAGTCTACTTTCTCCATCAGCTCTGCAGTCTCCCCGTAGGGTGTCCTACTAGCAGAGCCTCACATGGAATAAGCCAGAAGCTGACATGGTTTCAGAGTCCTTGTCTAGCACCACAAGAGAAGTATAAAAGGGTGAACTTAAAAATGGTGGGGGGGGAATCTCTTAATGACTGACATACATGGTCTATGTTCCTTTCTGTCTACCTCATTCCATTTCTCACATTATCAACTGAAAACCCACACTGAAGTTTTCCCCTGCATGATATAAAGCCTACATAGAGCCCATGAAGAGGCTACGAAACATGCCGCCATCACCCATGAGACTGTCTCCATGTGCTGCTACCACTAAACTCACAGAGACTCGGAAAGCTGCCAGCCTCCTTCTCTGCACCGATCACTGCGCCTGAGCCCTTCAGACAGGGAAACCACCCAGTGGGACCCAGTGGACGTAGGGAGATGCCCTCCTGCATATGACACTGCTCACACAGGTTCTCACAGCCACACTGCCTCATGCTCCTGCTGTCTCAGAGAGAGCATGGAGAAGCCGGCCTCTCCCTCTCTGTCACTAGAACTGGAATTCAGGGTTTGGTCAGAAAATTATCGGACAAAGAGACACTGCTGGAAGACTCCCCCTCTGATCATACTTGTGCAGTCTGTCTCTCCTTCCTCATATGGTGAATCATATCTCATTCTTCAGTGCAAAAAGCATGGAGATAGACTTACGGGTAAATAGTGAGCACCCCTGAATTTACCCCAAATCCACAACATTTACCACTTAACAATAGTACACTATACTACATGCAAAGAGCATGTGAAGGGGCAAAAGAACATCACAGTTTTGCTCAGGTTCTATAGCCTGATTTCTTGAGTTTGAATCTTGCCTCATGTGTGACCTTGGGCAAGAGAGTTGTGGACCTTGGGTTCCTCAGCAAGAAAGTGACGTGATAACTGTAGTGCCTCTATGTAAGATTGTTGTGACAATTATCTGTGTGACTATAGGCAGAACTCTCAGAAGAGTGGCTGCCATAGCCATTGCCTTATAAATGGGAGGTGTTCTTATTATTTATTCCTAAGTGTCATTGTGGAAATGTAACCAGAGATTATGTCATCATACCAGAGGAATTCTGACTTCAGCACCACGATATTTTATCATCCACCTGAAATCTAAATTTTGTAGTTCCTCAAGTCTCTGTAGAAGGCTTGCTTTTCTTTTCCCTGATTATTTTCTTCCTTAAATGATTTCATCCTTTACTAGGACTATATATCATTAATGTGTCATCAACTCCAAAATTAACTTCTCATACACAGATCACTGCTCTCATCTTTAAACATACACATACCCCATTGCCTACCCGAAATAGCCACTTCAACTGTAGGTATCTCTAACATAGCATGCCCACAACCAAATCCCCCGCAGCCCCACCCTCTTGTAATTTCTTTTTCCCCAAGTCTTTTTCTTATCCGTAAATGGTACCAGAGTCCATCCAGATGCTCAACCCAGAAATCTGGGAGTCATTCAAGATTTATTTCTCTCCATAACATCTCAGACACAATTCATTAATATTTTAATCATTTTTCTCAAAAATCCAACTTAGTCCATGAATTTTTCTTCCCACCATACTGTTATTATTTCTTATATGACCTACTGCTTCCACTCTTTCCCTCACCAAAATTCTTCCCCATAAGTCAACCAGAAGATAATTTTTAAGTGTGGATCAGGTCATAGGCTCTTCTTAAACTCTCTGATGACTTCTTACTACACTGAAAATAAAATTCACACTTCTTTCCATGTGGCTGCCAGTGAATCCTGATGATACAATTCCTCTTCTCTGCAACCTTCCCAGTCTTCCTGGATACCTTTCAGGTCTTTGCACACACCAAGCCCTGTCCTGCCTTGGGATCTTCATGCATGCTGCTCTCTTTGCTTAAAAACTCTTTCTTCTTTTTTCTAGCTTCTTTTTCTAGCACTCTTATCCTGAGGTCTTAGCAAAAGTGTCAATTCCGTTGAAAGATTCCTTTCCATTAACTCTGTCTAAAGTGCGTTTGCTTACCTACCATCTCACTCTTGTTCTATGATTCTTTACCATGACTCCTCATTCCATTTAAAGCATTTATAACAATATACAACCATTAAGACATTATGTAGATGTTCATTGTCTGTCTTCCCTTGCAAGACTGCTCTGAATCATTTTTTCCTACTACTTTGTACTCTGCTACTGACACAGTGCCAATTCCACAATAGACATTGAAAAGACATTTGCTGAATGAATAAATAAGTGTATCATTACAGGTCTTCACCATGAATGTGTTTTTATGAGGACAACAGAATTAACCACCCAGACTGAAAGTGAAAATTGCAGAATTCCATGTGATGAAATGATAAAGCAACATATTTAGAATATGGGCAGCAAGAAGCTTAAAATTCATAATTTCCCACCTTTCAATTCCAGGTATAAGCAGATAATTGATGAGCTAAACCACAGAACTTCATTTCTGATGTAGTTCCCTATCGCTATCACCAACAGCTACCATGTCCTGAATCCTTTCCTCTTGGGAACAGCCATTTCTCTAGTTCTAACTATACCATGTAAATTTCCAACACTAAAACAAAGGCACAAATTCTAGTTCTGAATCAGTCAATAGTCACATCCTTTGGAGTTATTGTGAGAAACCACTACAGATCCTAAAATGAGTGTTCCCGATATCCTCTGCCAAACCCATTTCCCTCCTTAATCTATGCCTAGCATATGACCCAAGCTTCTATGTTTGACCTTCATCATTCTACCACTGAGACAGGCCTCCTAGCAAATATCTTGAAAAATATCTTTATGTAAAGAGTACTTGTAAAGTCTATGTGTAACATACTTATTTATACCCAAACCAAGGAACAAAGACAGGGTTCACACATAGATTACTTTTGTGAGGAGACATCTGTGCCTCTGGCAAAACCGCCTCCCCAGAAGCACCCCTCCCCCTAGCCTCTCCTTCTCACTAAGATCATGCCTGAGCTGCTGCTACTGAAAACAAAATGCTCAGTGCAGCTCTCATTTCCTCCAAGTTACCACTCTATTTCCCTTTTTCCCATTCAAGCCAAACTTCAAGGAAAAAGTTGTATCCATTTTCACACATTCTACTCTGTTCTCAAAACACTTCTCTTCCAAACTAACACAAATCCAGTAACTGATTGTGATGAACTATGAAGACCTGGACCGTCATCCCAATATTAGGCAACTCTGAAGGGTCAACCTGGCTTCAGGGCTCTTAGTATGTCAGTTGAAGCTTTCAATGAGTCTGCATCACAATCCAACTGCTCCCCTGATCTATTCTGCTCTCTTCCCTTCTCTTCCACAGGTGTTGCCCTCAGAAATACTCTTTAATAAGTGTCCTATACTCTGTGAATCCAACCTGTGACCAAGCTTCCATATTATTAGGTATCCTTTAATTCTTGTTCATCTCACTCTTAACAATTGGATTTTTTCATGTTATTATGTGATTATTTGATTAATTCCTGTCTCCTCCATCAAGTTCTGTGCTCCATGAAAACAAGAGACCTGTCATTGTTCACTATTGTTTCTCCAGTACTTAGCACAGTGTTTATGACACATAGTATACACCTGGTGAACAGTTAGTTCTTGCATTAATATGTGAAATAACTCACCACTCAAGTCATTTCTTTGCATTAAGTACTATTTCCCAACTAAAACATACTTGGCCCTTATATTTAGTCAATAAGACCTAGGCCAGGAACATAAAGAGTTTCCTGGGGAGAAATGAATCGAAGAATTGAGTCAGGAATGATGTTGAGTTGAAGAAAAGAGCTAAATGCTAATGGAAGACCAGCCATCAAAATACTGCAGCTGGAAGTTTGAAATGGCATGGCTTTTGGACTCAGCCAAACATGGATTTGAGGTCAGACTGTCACTTACCACCCATGTGATCTGTCATAAAAATTAAAAGAATTCCAGTTGAAAAACACCACACATTAGTAAACTCATGAAATACATTGGTATCTTCTCCATTTACTTCTCTACTCTCCTCCACCTACTTTGCAACTTTCTCTCAGGAAAATTGCCTTATCTGAATATCCACAGGGAAAGAATGCCAGCATGGACATATAGTTTGGCCTCTTCTAATCTTTTGCTCTTTTGAAATCTTTCCAGTTTCAAATTTATTTCAGCGAGGCAGTCATTACAAAATCCTTGAGATGATTGCTATTGGATTTGGTTAAAAGTAATGTACTAAAACAAAGTATCATGGCAAAACTATGCAAATTGACCTAAACCTAAATCAAACTAATAGGCAGACATCTTACCCACTGCCAGCTAATTTACTTCATGCTACTGGATATTGATTCTACTTGGAGTGGTGGGAAATCTGTCATGCTTAAGATACCATCTGCTCCAACTGCCAATGGAAGTCACTTTTCCCTTCCAAGGTCTGTTGGCCAAGAACGCATCCCTTATTTCCTGAAGGCTTTTGAAAGCTTCATTAGGTTTCTAGTCAACGTTGGACTAGGAATCCAATCTATTTATTTTCATTACTCTAAAAATGGACTAATATTATACATTTAGTTCAGAGCTTCCCCTCAACCACAGACACAAAAATCAAGGAGGAAGGAAGATATGTGGCAAAAGGATATGGATGTTTTGTGGGACAGTTATCAGAACTATAGACAGCTCAACAAGAGTTGTTTGTAAGATTCCATGAAGCTATATAATAAGGATTATACAGCAGATATCAGTTCGCTGGGGGAAACAGACTGTAAACTTTCAAAGAAAAGTATGTGTCTGGAAAATTTTGAGCAAGAAAAAGTCTTCCCCTAGAATTTTGGAAATTCTACTTCCTAGAACACAAGATACATCTCAAATGCTATGGCTGATACTGTAGTAGGCAGACACACATTTGTATTCATCAAACATGTTTGGGTGATGTACTTTTCATACTAGATTTTATGGAACCCAGTGAGAGAGGGTCTAACCACCTCAGCTAGAAATGAAACAAGTCTAACTCTGAACAGTGAAATCTGATGAACATTTTAGTGTTCAGGGAGGTTTAAAATTATGCCAATCCATTTATTTCTTCTCAAAGGTCTATTTCTTTGAATTAAATTTGCTTGGTTTAAAAATGTGTCACTCTATTCAGAACTTACACAATGTTCTGGTTTTGAACATTCCTAAATACAGTGTTCACTGATTTTTCAGAAGAAAAAGAAAACAAAACAAGTTTCTGATCCATGGGTTGATACATTATCCCCCTTTTTTCATAGTATCTGTCAATCTAAAGTTGAGAGTATAATTAGCTAATAACACCTAGTTTAACTGTGGTTGGTGAATTTTTTACATAAATATATTTAGAATTGAAAACAATTTACCTGGTGTTAAGGCTTTGGGGGTTTTTATTTGTTTCCTTTGTTTTTGTTTTGGTTTTTTTTTTTTTTTTTCCTACTTATTGTTCTTTTCTGTTTGTTTTTTAGACCTGGTAAAAATAGAAAGAGGCAGATTTGAGGCACGAGTAATATATCCAAAGTTTAAACATACAAATAGCCTACCGATTTATTTAAACAGATAATAAGTTTGTAATCTTGTCAAAAGCAAGTTGATGTGGAGCCAACTGCTAGATTTAAAAAGGCTTAAATTATCAAAATTACATCTTTTAAAGAGGGTGGAGTTATTAGAGGTCTAGTGATATGCTAAAGAAGAGGAGACAACAGCACATAATATGGCACCTCAGCCTACATTCTAGCCCCTTGGAATAAATGCATGCTTTTATGTTCTAGAATAACTTCTCTGGACGCATGCCGGCTATTTCAAGTCCCTGAACTCTGGGCACTGTAATGTCCCTGAATCAGAGAGGGACTAAGATGAAGATTCCCATCAATTACACACCCGTTCCAGGGAAATTTATTTGTCTTGTAGTAATTTTTGTGTCTATTTATAATAAACATTAACCGTAGAGAACTGAGGAAAATTAAAACCATTCACGTTCTTCCTCACAGAAATAAGATCTTGGTGAATACTATAAATCCTTTTCTGTACATGCAGACATATATACATGTTTATCTACAAAATTTAGAATATGTAGTGGAATAGTGTTATAATATGCTTTTTTAATTGACCTATCTTGAGGTTTTGTCAGATATTAAATATTTTCCTCAAGATTTTATATATTTTCATAAACCCATCAACAAATATTTATTGTCAGATGGTGAAAAGTGCTAAAAAGAATATATACCAAATAAAGGAGGACAGGGAGAGTGCAGGGTTTGGCAGGATGACACTATGTTATTTAGGGTACTCTAGAAGGACATCACTGATCATGGGAGATTTGAGGAGAAATGGGAAGCACAGCACTGCAGCCCCGAGCGGGAGAGTGTCTAGCATGTTCAAGGAACTGCTGGGAGGCCAACAGGGCTTTGGAGAGAAGTGAGCCAGGGAAAGCATAAGGAAATGAGTGGGAGTAGGAGATGAAAGATGTCAGATCTTGGAGGTAGAGATGCTAAGGAGGTAGGCAGACTGTGTTGGGTCTTTAGAAGGACTTTAGCTTTTATTCTGAGCAAAACAGGAAGACAGAAAGCTTTTAAGCAGAAGAGTAATATGAGCAGATTTCTCAAACAAATCACCTTTTCTTCTCTGCATTTAGTAGAGTGTGGAGCAGCAGCACAGAGAACAGACAAACATAGAACATGGAGGAATCTATAGCAAAAATCCAGGTGAGGGCAAATGGTGGCCTCTCCCGGGAGGACAGCTGTGGGGACAGTGGGAAATAATTGGGTTCTCGATATACTTTGAAGGTAGAGTCAATACACTTGCCAACAGAGTGGATACCAAGCAACAGAGAGAAAGGAGTCAAGGACCACTCCAAAACATTGTATCTGAAAACTGACCCTGAAAAAAGCCAAAGGTGAACTAAAATTTCCTATAAAGGGCCATATAGTAGGTATTTTAAGCCTGTAGGCATACAGACGGTCACAACAACTCAACTTTGATGTTACTGCAGGAAAACAGACAATAAATAAACCAGCAAACCTGATTGTTTTCCAACAAAACTTTATTTACAAAAACAGTCTGGCTGAGTTGAGCAACAGACCATAGTTCCCTAACTCTTTAATCTAAGTTGAGAAATTTATGGACATAGAGTTGTTTATAGTATCTTCTTATTGTAGGGAAAAGACAAAAACCACTCGGAGTTTTAGTCATCTGCGCTATGCTACTGTGCACTCCAGCCCTACTTCTTTAATGGTGGTTAATTTTGCTCCCTTCCCAGTCAGCCTGCTTCTGTTTACCCCTCAGTCTTCCTATAGGGGTGTGTGTGTGTGTGTGTGTGTGTGTGTGTGTGTGTATGTTCCGTCCAGAGCTTTTAAATTGTCAATAGGAGAAAACAGACTATAATCAACTTCTTCAATCTTGGCTGAGACTGAAATCTTGATTGATTTTTGAATATTCCTATCTTGCATTCCTTGGATAAATCCTACTTGATTATAGTATATTATCCTTTTTTTTTTTACATATTGCTGGATTTATTGTTAATATTTTATTAAGGACTATCACATTAATGTCCTTGAAGGATATGGCTGTGTAGTTTTCTTTTCCTGGAATGTCTTTATATCTTCTGGTTTTGCATTAAAGTAATATTGGCCTCATAAGATGAGTTACGAAGCTTGCTTTCCTCATTAATTTTCTGAAAGAATTTGTACAGAATGAATATAATTTCTGCCTTAAGTGTTTCATATCAATTACCTGTGAAGCCATTCGGCCTTGGAGATATTTTCTGAAATACAAAGTCCTTTGATTTATTCTTGAGTCAGTTTTGTTAACCTGTTATTTTCAAAGTATCTGCATACTTTTATCTAAGTTTTGTAATATACTGCATAAAATGTTTAATAATATTCTTTAATATTCTTTTAATGTGTGTAGGCTCTATAGCTGTGTCTTTTATTCCTGAAATTGTGTTGTATGTCATCTCTTTTTTCTTGCTCAATCTATCTAGATGTTTATCAATTTTACTGATACTTTCAGGAAACCAGGTATAGGTTTCATTTATTTCTCTCATCACTTTTGATTGGTTTTCATACTTATCTTATTTCCTTTCTTGTTTTGAATTTAATTTTCTCTTCTTTTTTCTAACCTCTTAAGTTGGAAACTTACATCTTTGATTTTGGGTCCTTCTTATTTCTTTAATATAAGTATTTGAAACTATAGATTTCCATCTAAGCACTAATTTCAGTGCATTCCAAAAATTTCATATGTTGTGTTTTCTTTGTCGTTACTTCAAAGACTCTGATTTCAATTCTTTGGCACATTGGCTATTTAAAATTATGTGATATAATTCTTAAATATTTCTGTATTTTCCAGATGTTCTTATGTTAGTGATATTTATTTTAATTTTATTATGGCAACAGAATATGTTCTGTGTTATTTTATTACTTTTAAGCTTATAGAAACTTGTTTTATGGCCAGAAAAATAGTTTATCTTAATGAATATTCCATGTATTTTTCTAAAAAGTAGGAAAAAATAGTATTCTGTATTTTGGAGTGGAGTCTTTAATAAATGCCAATCAGACCAAGTCAGTTGGTAGTGCTGTGCAAGTCTGTTATATCTTTACTGATTTTCTGTTTGCTTACAACATTAATTACTGGGAGAAAAAGTTTTGAAATCCTCAACATAATTCTGAAATTGCCTGATTCTCCTTTAAGTCCTAACAGTTTTTCCTTCATTAACTTTTATGTTCAGTTATTGAGGACATAAACACCTGGTTGATATGTGTTATTAACTAATTCAATTTTCATTATTATCCAATACCACCCTTTACTCTTGATAAAATTATTCATACTTCTTCGATAATAATACAGCCACTCCAACTTTATTATGCTTCGTGTTTGTATGAATTTTTTTTTCTATAGTTTTTCTTGTAATCTTTCTATGTCTTTATATTGAAAGTGGCTGTCTCAGCAGATAGCAAGTAATTAAGTCTTGATTTTTTAAAAAATCCAGTCTGATGATCTTTGCTTCTATTTAGATATTCAGTCCACAATCATTTAACCTATTGAATATAAAGTGAGACTAGTCAGTATTTGCTTTCTTTTTCTTTTTAAAGCTATATTTAATTGGTAAATGCAGACTCAGTGTGGTTAGAAATATGATTTCTATCTACAGCCTCAAAGTTGAAGAATTTCCAAGAAGTGTGATGAATTGAGAATAGGTCAAAATACTGAGGACACATACAAGAAATATATAGGGAAGGAAGGAAAGTACAAGCAAGCCTAACAGTAATGAAAGAATTGTATGAACAATGCATTCTGGGACCTGATGCTGTGAAATATTGTTGGAGTCCAACACCTTGAGGGAATAAACTTCAAAGTTAAAAGTAATTGTACAAAGATTTAGAAAAAGTATAGTGGTAATGAAATTTCCTCTTTGGAAGTTCAAGTACATGCAAAGAATAATTTTCAGCTTGTTGTAAATATTAAAATTAAAAAACTGTTATATCACTCTAATAATGTGATATATAAAGTATTCTTACTATAGCAATTTTATATGTACTTTCACTCATGTTTACAATATGTATATAAGTTCCTCTTCAACAGGTAGATATTTTACATCATTCTTTTTCATACTGAATTTGTATTTCCATTCCATGCATCCCACAGAATTTTATCCCAGAGATACATGTTTTTATGTTTGAAAGTCTTTTATTTATTATCTCATTTCTGCAACAAAAAGGTACATCTGAATTAATTTTTATAAGGTGATAAAATTTGTTCTGGATTTAGTTATTGTGCAATTATTGGTAGTAGCCAATTGACTCAAACATTATAAATAAGCCATTAATTTTCACTATTAAACATCAAATGCAAAATTTAATTAAAAACACATTTCTTAATAAGATGGATAAGGCCTTTTATAAAGTATTTTTCCCATGGGCTAGCATTTCTTATTACTGGGATGGGAGAAACTTTAGCATCAATCCATCCCTTCATTTTTTATTTGTTTGTCGTTTTACAGTTGAAGCACGGAGAAAATTCATTTGTATAAATAAGCAAGAGGGAATGGAAGGAAGATGGTCATATTAATTTTGCTCAATTATCTGAACTCCTCCTGAATTAGAGATCTGAAATAGAAATCTGTAATTTAAAATAAATTACTTTAAATTATTTCTTAGTCTTTTTTTTTTTGAAGTCAGAGAACTGGTAGGAAAGAGCCAAAGTGTGGCCACCTAGCCATCAGAGTCAATCATTAATATTTAGAATACTCTGTTTGGCCTTCTGGAAAGTTTTATATGCCCAAGAGCAATGCATCAAAATAAGATTTTGGTTGGATGATTAATAGGCAACATAATGACCCTCCAAACTGTCCATGTCCTAATCTGTACAAACTGAATATGTTCATTGAAATGGCAGGAAAGGCTCTGCAGGTGGGATTAAATGAAGAATATTGACATAGAGAGACTGTCCTGGGTTATCTGGGGGGATCAATGTAATCTCAGGTGCCCTTTTAAGAGGGAGGCAAGATTTCAGATCAAAGGAAGCAATGGAAGATGTTATGCTGCTGGCACTGAAGCTGGAAGAAGGGGCCAGGGGCCAAGGTAAAGAGGCAAAGAAACATTCTTCCATAGCACCTCCAGAAGGAATGTAGCTCCAACACCTTCATTTAAGCCTCGTACGACCCATTTTCAGAACTCTGACCTGCAGAACTATAAGATGATAAATGCCTGGTGCTTTAATTCTCCACATGTGAGGTAGTTTGTTCCAGTAGCAATAAGAAATTAACACAGAAAAAAAAAAAAAAAGAAAGAAAGAAATTAACACAGATGGTAAAACAGGAGAAGGGCAATTATGGGAGTGGAGACAGAAAACGATAATGGACACGATGCTCACCACAAGCTCATTCTCAAGCTAAGCTACTTCAGGGAAAGGACCTTATACAAATGCTAGATATCTGGGAAGTGGTTCCCTTCAATTACCCAAGAATTTCTTGGGAATGTCTTTTGTGTTCCAAAGTACAGGCACTCTAATTTGAAACCCACTGTTGGTAGAAGTTGACTGTGATAGTGTGTTGCTGGACTACTATGTCAGGAAAGATCACTAGGGGAGAAGTCAAGGAATCGAGAAGTCAAGGAATCGAGAAGTCAGGGCGGGAATGATCATCTACATGGATAATGAGTTAAAAATAAAAATAATATAATATAATTATAATTAGGGAAATAATTGAGAACCAGGAGCTAAGACCACAAGGAATGAGAGGTGGTGACAAGGTTGCTTATTGACTACAACAAGAATGAGAGTAGGTGATATCCACTGAACACATGACATGTTTTAAATTATAATTGATCACAGAAATTGTCTCCGATTCTTTTTTAATTACTTCCAGTATTAAAGTTAATATACTTACACAATCATCTTGCTTGTTTCTGATTTCCTCATAGGAAAAATTCCCAGAAACTGCATGACTCTGTCAAAGTGTCCGCACATTTTTAAGAGTTTTATTACTTTACATGTTGTCCCTCAAAAATGTTTATAAATTTGCACTCCTACCAGCAGTGTGTAAGGACCTGAGGTTTCCTGACACCCTGGAAATAACAATTTTGAAAATATTTACTAATTTTGTGGTAAAAGTTATCTTCCTACTGATGTCATTTGCATTGTTACTACTAATGAAATTGAGTACCTATACCTATATTTATTGACTATTTGGGTATCTCTATTTTGTAAACTGTGTCACTATATACTTTAATTAACACTACAAATGCATTATTTTGGCATTGTCCTTTTTGCTTTTAATTGAATGATAATAATTCACAATCTACTATATTTAGTTTTCGAGGTGTTTGAATCCCACCACCATTAGTTGGAGTTGGAAAAAACAGTATGTTATCCTGCTTATAGATAACAACCTGCAACTTAGCAAAAAGAGTTTTGTTCAAGTTCACACAACTAATAAATGAAGATCCTAGATATTCTAAATCCCAGTCCAATGTTTATTCTAAATTCCGTATTCTAATACATTACAAACACGAGATATGGAACAAATATTTAATTTGTAATTCTTGGTTTTTCAGGTCTGGCTCCTTATAAAAATATCTTAGGACAAAACTGTAACCCATATAAATATGTTTTACTTTATATTTCTCTTGTCAGTCTCAAAGAAGAGAAATAATGGAAAAATATAAAAGGAATAATGAAAAAGGAAAAAGACATTTTGCTCTCAGTCTAGCAAACTTCACAAATTAAGTCAAATGCTTTTTTCCATCAGGAAATATTTACATTTCTAAAATAAAAAAAGGCTTACTTTTAAAGAAAGGCCATGAATAGCAGAAACTTGAAAGTACTAGCCATGAGTAACAAAGGAATCCATAAACAGAAGCTATGGAAGGAAGAAATCTCCTCCCAAAACATTGGTGCCCAAGAAAACAAGGAAGACTGTAGTATTTGATGCTGAAGATAGGAACCCATGGTTTCTATCAAACTTGTCCCAAGTTATCAAATCAGAATTGGGACTCCTAGGTAGGAAGGTTAGCCTTGAATACTGTTTATTATAAGTCCTGGGTCCCTTTTTAAAGTTTAGATCACTTGCATACAAATAAAAATCTTCTCTCCCCTCCCCAAATTTTTCTAAAATATTTTAACAGTTTTCTAGAAGTCCTCCTCAGACCTAAACCACTGGAGCTGACTAATCTGTATCCTAGAAAAGGGACAACAATCCCTTAGGTATAAGCTGGTCTCCATGCCTCCCTGGGTGACTCTTCCCTCACTGCTAGAGAACTTCTTCATCCCTGAGTGTGTGACTAGACTGCTTCTGGCTCATGGCTTTCTGATTCTCCAGATTATTTTACCTCTTGGCTACATGTTTCTCTCCACTGGAAGCAAGTGTTGAAAGGTGGTACCTATCTCTGTTCTGGTTATATATCTGAATCAGATGTTGGAATCCAGGAAACCTCTGACTCAGGCTTCTTAACAACCAGGTCATAGAGGTTACAGTCTTAACTATATGCTTAAGAAAGTTGTCCTATGTTCTATGTTATACCACTGATCTTACTATGCTTTGACTGATGAAAAAAATCTCCAAATTAACTTGTGTTGACTCTATCTTTCTTTTTGTGTTTGTAATCAATTGCAAGATGTTCCCCCATTTTATCTTAAAACCTCTCCTTACTTACGTAGGGGAAAGACAAAACCTTCTTCTACCCTTTTAAGTTCTCAGCTGGGACACCTAACAAAAGACAGATTAATAAGAGAAAAAATACCAACTTATTTAATGTAAGTTTTATGTGACACAGGAGCTTGCATAAGGAAAAAAAGACCAGAAGAAACAGTTAAACATGAATGTCTTTTATGCTAGGTTTCATGAAGAGTGGAAAGTCATGGAAAGGTATGATAAGACAAAGGGTATGAGTTATTCATATTAAACTGGAAGAAACTAGCAAGACCCATTTATTCAGATTCCTCTCTATGTCCCTTCATCCTCAGAGATAAGGATGCTCCTTCCTTCCAGGTATACAAGAGTCACCTCTCATATAAGGGTTTTATGATCTGCTTTGAGGGGAAGGCCAGAAAGTCCTTCTTGCACATGCTTCTCAAATTCCTCCATCTTAAAATATCCAATATACCAATGTGTCCTTTTTTGGGTAGAGTGTCCTGAACCTTATCCATTAATGTATTCTCATTATAATCACAAGTCTGTATTTGGCGAAGTGGCATTCCTTTATTTAAGACAATCCATATTTTCGGTGACCCACAGTTAGTAATTGTGCCTTTTACATAATCCTTCACTTACGCAGTGACTTTGAACTCGAGAGACCAAATTTTTAATGCCTAATGGCCTGCTTTCTTTGATTGCTGCACCAAATCTTCTCTATATCAGTATGAGTCTCTGTAGCTCTTTTTTTTCTTTTTATAAGATTCTCTGTTCAATTTAGCAATGAAAATGTAGGAAAAAACCAAAGAGGCATTCCTCCTTCTTCCTTTGACTTATTGAGGATAAAGCTTCCTATGAAGACTTGAAATTATTTCATAGCTTTCTTACCCATAGGGGTTTCGAGGGACACTTAACCCATTGTTCCTTTTCCACTCTCACAAATTCCCACATTCTTTCTAGTAGCTGAGCACACCCTTGGCAAAAAAGGAGATTTTTCTTCAAGATGCAGTAAAAACTTACTCACATCCTCAATCCCATGCTAAGCTTCACAATATAGTTAAATAATGTCACAGATTTACAGAAGACATGCAAAAAAATACAGAGAAATTTAGAATATTGCTATATGTCTATACCCTAGATTGCCAGATTTCCATAAAGGTAATCAATTCTTGGTTACCATATCAGAGGGAGAGAAAAAGGACTAGTCAATGTAGATAGAAACATAACGAACCATCATACCAGAGGACTTTAATATAACAAATAGTTATTTTCCAAAGAAAATTACTGTAGCCCATCCTGATGTCATCCTGATTAACACTGGGCAAGTATCCAAAACTATAAGTAAAAGATTCTTTTTTTTTAAGACTTTTATTTATTTATTTGACAGAGAGATCACAAGTAGGCAAAGAGACAGGAGGAAGCCGGCTCCTCACTGAGCAGAGAGCCCAATGTGGGGCTCGATCTCAGGACCCTGAGATCACTACCTGAGCCGAAGGCGGAGGCTCAACCCACTGACCCACCCAGATGCCCCAACTATAGGTAAAAGATTCTTGAATCAACTGAGTACTTAAAAAAATTTTTTGCTGATACCTTTAAGCAATATTTTGGTATACACATGGATTAAAAAATAGAAATAATAAAATGATAGGGAGATTTGGGACTGGCAAGTGGCTCATCTGGAAAAATCATCACAAATAGCTAAGCACTACCAAGACTCTGAAAGAAGAGCAAAGGAAAAGGAAAAACTCTCACAGCAATACAAATTAAACAATGGAGTGAAGATCATTGAAAACAACAAATAATCCTTTTAAAAATGGGTCCTTCTTCAGATGCTGGCGAGGATGCAGAGAAAGGGGAAGCCTCTTACATTGTTGGTGGGAATGCAAGCTAGTGCAACCACTCTGGAAAACAGCATGGAGGTTCCTCAAGTTGAAAATAGAGCTACCTTACGACCCAGCAATTGCACTACTAGGTATTTACCCTAAAGATATAAACGTAGTGATCCAAAGGGGCACGTGCACCCGAATGTTTATAGCAGCAATGTCCACAATAGCCAAACTATGGAAAGAACCTAGATGTCCATCAACAGATGAATGGATAGAGAAGAGGTGGTATATATATATATATATATATATATATATATATACAATGGAATACTATGCAGCCATCAAAAGAAATGAAATCTTGCCATTTGCGACAATGTGGATGGAACTAGAGGGTATTACGCTTCCTGAAATAAGTCAATCAGAGAAAGACAACTATCATATGATCTCCCTGATTATGAGGAAGGGGAGATGCAATGTGGGAGGGTTGGGGGTAGGAAAAGAATAAATGAAACAAGATGTGATCGGGAGGGAGACAAACCATAAGAGACTCTTAATGTCACAAAACAAACTGAGGGTGGCTGGGAGGAGGGGGCTAGAGAGAGGGTGGTGGGGTTATGGACATTGGGGAGGGTATGTGCTATGGTGAGTGCTGTGAAGTATGTAAACCTAGCAATTCACAGACCTGTACCCCTGGGGCTAATAATACATTATATGTTTATAAAAAAATTTAAAAATTAAAAAAAATGGGTCCTTCTTGCTCTATAAATTGCAATACTTAACAAGAAACTTAAAAAAGAAACCAGAAATAATTTGGGCATTGGTAAAGAGAAAGCCCTGTGATGGCTCAAAAAAGATTAAAAAGGCTAATCACATGTCCCACTTGGGAGTCCAGGATAGGTTCCCCCAGGGTCCACATTCACAAATCACTTTATTCAGCGATTATGTTAGCCACCAAAAATGAGTTTAGCATAAAGTTTAAGGTAAACCTTGACACCGCTACTTGACTGCAAGTTCCATTCTTTTCCTATAAACCCCCTCCACTTTACCTAAATTGGTCCCCCAAAGAAAAAAAGCATAACTATCACTGGGAATGTCTAACACCCCTCTGAATTTGCCTGATTTTCTCCCAGAACCCTTAACTATCTCCACTAGACTCTTAAATGAGAGAACTAAAAAGTGTGCTTTTCTTCTACACAACTCCACTCTGGTTAAATTATTGCGTAGAGATTTTTTTTTTTTTTTTTTTGCATATGGAATTGCAAAATTCAGTTCAATTCAGAAAGAATTTATTTAACAGTCTAATGAATTAGATAAAGCTAGATTATAACTCCACTACAAAGATAGGCTATAATTTCTGTATCTTTACATTCCCTTCCCCCTAACAATCCACAGAGAGACAAGTTCCCTCTGGCCTGTAAATAAACAGTTCTATAGATATATGCTGTATATTTTAAACTAAAACAATAAAAATGCCAATAGAGACTCATAAACCCATTCCACAAACTTTCCTAATACACATTAAAACAAAAATCTATCATATGCATGAAACCAAAAATTAATTCTTTGACATATGCTATGTTCTTACATATCTCCTGTCTTCCTGAGTTGGGAGAGGATAATATCATGGTAATTATTGGCATAATCACAGACTCTCAGCACAATGAACATAAGCACGTTTTCCAAAAGAAAAGCCCAATAAATGTTTTCCATGATTTTTAACCTAGTGATTGGGCCTATTAGAAAACACATCAGCATATATTTACATAACTTTGAGGTATGATTTTACTACTTTTAATTACTCTTATTGCTGTTAAGCTTCAAGGAATTGGACCCAATATAAATAAGATTAAGTCTCTTCCCAGTGAATCTCTACTTATTAGGGATCATACTGAAAGTTAACTAAAAAGATTCATAAGAGTAGATTCATTACATTATCAACCACAGAGGTATAATTTGACCCAGAATTTCCACTCCTACGTATATATTCAAGAGAAATGAAAACATACATCCATGCAAAACCTTGCATGAACAGCAGCATTATTCATAATAGCCAAAAGGTGAAAATAATGCAAATGCCTGTCAACTGATGAACAGGTAAATAAAATGTGATATAACCATACAAGGGAATGCAATCTGGCCACAAAAGCAATGAAATATGATACATGTTACAACATGGATGAATCTTAAAGACATGCTAAGTGAAAAAAAAAAAAACAATTACAAAAGACTATGTGCAGTAGGAATCTACTCATGTGAAATATCCAGAGTAAGAAAATTTATTGAGACTGGAAATAGATTAGTTGTTGCCCAAGTCTGAAGTGGATGGAGAATTTAAGATGTGATGACTAAGCAGTACAGCATGTCTTCTAATGGTGATGAAAGTGTTCTAAAATTGACTGGGGTGATAGTTGAATAATTTGGTGAATACACTAAAAATTATTGAGTTGTACCCTTTAAGTAGGTAAGTTGCATGATGTATGAACTGTATCTCAATAAAACCATTATTGAAAAAAAAATACACAGTGCTAGAAATACTTATGGTTTTTCAAGGAGGAACCCATGATGTACATGGAGAGAAATGTTATCTAACATACCTGCTGTTATGTTATCTAACATACCTAACATACCTGTATGTTATCTAACATACCTAACATACCTGCTGCTGTGACCACTGTCCTTACAAAGGTGAAGAAATCACTGATCAGATAACCACAGGACAACCAACCATCATGTAGTTTCCAGTCCTTGGTTTACAAGTTAGTTAGCTGAATGGAAAGATTGGCCAGTTAGAGAATAATGAAGCTAAATCCAAGAGTTCCATGTGTCCAATATCCATGCTTATACACTAGAGCTGTAGGTAGGAAAATCACATGCTTCATACCCATTATGAGATCAAATTAATAACACTGAATAGGAAAATCACAAAGCAAACTTACTTAGTCAGAACTGCACCTCAAAGGAATGACTGACCAAAAGAAGGAATGTAAAGAAAAATAAAACAAAACAAAACAAAAACCAAATTTTGACCTGTACTTCCTCAGCCTGTCTGGAAAAGCTTTGCACTTCTCAATAAAGAGACTGTTTCCCAAGATGGGCCATGAGTAGAAGGACTTTCCTAACACCAGCTGTGAATTATAAAAATATCCAGAAGAACAGATGCTTTTGTAATTGGATGAAAAGGGAATCTCAAAAATGTTGAGATTATTTGCTATTATTTATCTGCTATAGGCCCAATTAGGCTATGCACATAGCAAGTATTCACTAATTAAGATTTAGTAATTTAGTATTTGCTGAGCTGGAAAGGCAAGAGCTTTTGAAACCACTTAAAAATAAGGAGATCTATAATTTTTTGTTTATCAAAACTTATTAGCTTCTATCAAACCTGAACAAAATACTATATAATTGGAATTGGTACTTCCATGTAATAATCTTAGCTCTAAATATTATGTATTATTTCTTTAAATGGGCCCCTTCTTTTTAAAAGCCTGGCCCCTTGCATGGAAGAAAAACTCCTTTATTTTTTTTTCCCCAAAAAATAAAGTTTGTTTTAAGTAAATGCAAAATATCAACTTCTCATTGCATTTTATAATACAATAACTATATGTTTCTAACTCAATAGTCATTATGTCTGTCTTGAACATTTTTCTCCTGTATAGTCAGACTGATGTGAAAATGATTAGGAAGAATTAGAACAGGACAAGACAAAACTGGAAAGGGAAGAGGATTACAGAAGATAAAATTAATTTTAAATTTTACTTTCGAAAAGAGCCTCCAAAATTGAAAATGCTGAAGGAAGCAAAAGTTTGAATTTAGTCAATAATTGCTTGCCCAAACTTTTTTGTTGATGTTGCTAATATTGTTTCATACTTTGCCTTCTCTTTATTTCTTTTCAATTTTTTTTTTGTGTTAATATGATACAGCTCTTTCTTGACAACCGTATCCAGTTAGTCCTCAATTTCTAACGATGTGTCCCACCTGGGGCCCTAGTCTTCCAAACTCACTCTGGCCATCCTGGCTCAGGCTCTCAGCACTGGCTTTCATCATCCTTTGTATACATGTGGATTTCATTCCCCTAACTAGTTGCATACAGCCAGGGACTTTGCTATTATTTTATCAACTGTAAATCCAAATAGGCTTTCCACATAATAACTGTTTAATAGGTATTTTTTTAACTGTAGGTAGAAGAGACTGTGATATCAAGTAAACTAAATTTGAAGATGGAAAATACTAAAAACATAGAACACCCACTGTATGACCTGCCACCAAGAAGAATGCTTAGGTCCACATATCCCAGTTACGTGTTTCCATTACTTCATGTCTGAATACACTCTTAGAGGTAGATATGATACATTAAATTGCTGGGTATATCAGAAGCTTACTTAGGGGGCGCCTGGGTCGCTCAGTGGGTTAATCCTCTGCCTTCAGCTCAGGTCATGATCCCAGGGACCTGGGATTGAGCCCCGCATTGGGCTCTCTGCTCAGCAAGGAGCCTGCTTCCCCCGTCTCTCTCTTCCTGCCTTTCTGCCTACTTGTGATCTCGGTCATATAAATAAATAAAATCTTAAAAAAAAAAAAAAAAAAAGAAGGGCGCCTGGGTGGCTCAGTGGGTTAAAGCCTCTGCCTTCGGCTCAGGTCATGATCTTGGGGTCCTGGGATCAGGTCCCACACCAGGCTCTCTGCTCGGCAGGGAGACTGCTTCCTCTCTCTCTCTCTCTCTCTGCCTGCCTCTCTGCTTACTTGTGATCTCTCTGTCAAATAAATAAATAAAATCTTTAAAAAAAAAAAAAGAAGCTTATTTGTAAACGAAGACTCAGAAAGGTTTGCAGTAGGCCACATTGTTACTTTAGTCAACCAATTAAAAATGTCATCAGGAAAATAAATGCAGTAGTTCCCGCTTATCCGTGGCGGATACGTTTGAAAACCCCCAGTGGATGCCTAAAATCACAAATAGTAACAAACACTATATATTGCTTTTTCCTAAAATTATATACCATGATAAGGTAATTCATCAATGAGGTAGAGTAAGAGTTTAAGAACAATAACCAATAATAAAACAGAATAATAATATATTGTAATAAAAATGTGAGTGTGGTCTCTCTGTCTCAGAATATCTTACTGGACTCTGCTCTCCCTTCTTCTTGCAATGATGTGAGATGACAAAATGTCTATGTGATGAGATGAAATGAGGTAGATGACGTAGGCACTGTGACAGTGTTAGGCTACTGTTAACCTTCTGACTATGTGTCAGGAAGGAGGAACATCTGTTTCCTGGCCATAGTTAACCATGGGTAACTTCAACTGTGGAAAGCAAAACTTCAGATAAGGGTGAATTACTGTAATATGGAAATTTTAGCCTTCATTGATCCAAACTGCCTTTCCCCAAGCAATCAAGCAATCATGTCATTAAGAAAATTAAGCACTTACGTTTCACCCAATTAATAACCAGAACAAACAGTAATCATGCTAATGACAGAACATACAGTTCAAGAACTGAAACTGGCATAAACAAATGGGTAGGCATTTATTTTGTTTAATTTGCTTATATGATGGTTACTCATGGCTGCATCTCATAGACTTCAGAGTCAAAATCCTTACATTCAGTCACCTGCTCTACCACTTACTCTCTTGAGTGAGCTTGAGCAAGATAAAATTATCTATAGTTGTTTTGAGGATTGAATGACCCCGAAATATAAATTACTCAAGAGTATCTGGGCCAAAGAAGATTTCAGTAAATGGTAACACTTTTTACTAAAACTTGTTTTTATTTGTTTCAGTGTTTGTTTTTGCTTCTCAACTCCACTTCTTTGACTGTCATTTGGTCTCTCCTCAAATTGCCATTTTAAGAAATAAACTTCTAGATAATACACTGGTCTCCACAGACAACTTTTCTCCACAGTCAGGATGATCACTACTTAGAGAATCAGACACATTAATACAAAATTATAATACCAAACATAGTACTGTGAAGAAGGAAAAGCAGTGGGTATGGGTCACTCTTCTGAGCAGCTTAGCAGTTAAGGGAAAATTGTTAGAATAGAGATATATTATTCATAGAGGGAGAGCGTTGGAGGGAGGAGACAGGAGGAAGAAACTGAGTGAAAATGGAAGGAATACTGATAGAATAAGCTTTTAGAAAAAATAGAAGTGAGTGGGGGCGCCTGGGTGGCTCAGTGGGTTAAGCCACGGCCTTCGGCTCGGGTCATGGTCTCAGGGTCCTGGGATCGAGCCCCGCATCGGTCTCTCTGCTCCGCAGGGAGCCTGCTTCCCCCTCTTTCTCTGCCTGCTGCTCTGCCTACTTGTGATCTCTCTCTCTCTGTGTCAAATAAATAAATAAAATATTTTAAAAAATAATAAAAGTGAGTGCAAAAATTAGAAGAGACTGCAAATGAATGAATCCAGTCCTAGAAAGAAGGCATAACATCTCCTGAGAAATGAGAGAAAATGAGCTAATGAATGAAGATATGGGGAAAATATTAGTTGAGAAAGCAATTGAAGAAGTTATCAGATAAAATATGGGACACTTAGTTAAATTTAAATATCAGATAAATAATGCAAACATTCTTAGTATAAGTATCTTCCTAATGTTACCTGGGAAATATCTATACTTAAAAAAAAATGGACAGTTTATCTACAATTCAAATTTAACCAGATTCCTATTTTTTTCCTTGCCTGATCTGGCAACTCTATGAGGAAGTTCACTTTTTATGATCCCTTTATATACAATGAAGCCAGCTATGTGAAAATCTACTTGGAGAAGGAATGGAGACACGAAAGTGTGAAGGAGTGTAAACAGCCATGGTGAGGCTATGCGTAGTGATCTGCTTATGAAGTACAGAATTTTCAGTGAAGTGAGAAACACTGACTTTCTAGGCCAAATGTTCTCTGGTATTAAGGAATTAATTCAAATCTTGACGGTTCTTTGTATATCATCTTCCAACAGGTCAACATCTAGCACTACTCTTCATTCTCATTTTCCACATTTAATTCCCTTCGATGTTGAGACGAGAATTTCCTCAGTGTCCTTTGTGCCTAAGAAAATAAAATTCTTTTGATCTCAATTCAGGTCCAAGAAGATCTATGTAACTACCCTCAAGCCCTGAATTAAAGGCTTCCCAGAGGGCACCTGGGTGGCTCAGCCAGGTAAGCAGCTGATTTTTTATTTCAGCTCAGGTTATGATCTCAGAGTCATGAGATCGAGCCCCACATCAAGCCCCACGTAGAGCTCTGCACTCAGTGAGGAATCCGCTTGAGATTCTCTCTCCCTTTCCCTCTGCTTCTCCCCTGCTCACATACTCATTCTCTACTAAAAAAATAAGTAATTCTTACAAAAAAAAATTAAAAAAGTAAAGGCTTCTCAGGATTCTTCTAAGAACTACTATTCACAATGTCTCTTTTTTTTAATTTTTAATTTTTTATATATATATATAAATTTTATATTTATATATATATAAATTTTTATATAAAAAATTTTTAATTTTTATATATATATATATTAAATTTTATATTTATATATATATATAATTTTTTTTTAATTTTATTTTATATATATATATATTTTTTTTTTTTTTTCCCCCCAGGGGTACAGGTCTGTGAATCTCCAGGTTTACACA
>NW_022631072.1:4131893-4530319 GCF_010015895.1 Lontra canadensis
AAATGACTCATTGTTTATCTGAAACTCAGATTAACTGGGTATCCTGTATTCTATCTGGCAACCCTCCATGAAAGGAGGTAGTGGGTATCAGCAGGAGTAGTGGAGATAGATGGAACTGTAGACTGTCACCTGACTAAGATTAGACTTTATTCTCCAGGCAAAGGGGAATCAACTGGAATTTCTGAGGGAAATAGCAACATGCTCCGATTTGTGCTTCAGGAAGATTAATCTGTCTGGGAAAGGTAAAACAAATTAGAGACATGAAGGGTTAGAGATAGCAATTCAGAGGACAGGTAGGAGAGCCTGAATTATGTGAGTAGCAGTAGGATAGGAGTGGTAGGAGAGATCTGAGTGACAGAAGAGAGGTAGCATCATCAAATCAGGGAATCCCAAATGGGCTGGTGAAATGTGCCAAACTGGATTTGTAGAACTAACAAACACCTTTGAAAAAAAATAGGTACCATTGTCAATATTTCTATTTTAAAACACATACTTGAAATGCCTCTTGGATTGTTTCCCCCACATTTGGGTGTCTTTTCCCCAGAAGCTATGTAAACAGCTAACACTCAATCCTGAGTTCCTACACTAAATTCATGAAGTAGTTTTTCATCATGACAGTGAACCCAGAGCACACACTCAAGAGGCATATGATGGATTGAGGACAGCTTTGAGCTGCCAGTGGGAATGAAAAACAGAAGAAGACTGAAGACTGCAACATACGAGAGAGAAATCTTACCTTTTTGTTGTTTTTTATCAAGCATGAAGTTTATCTTTTGCCCCAGGACTGCAGTGTTTTCCACATGGGCACAGTGGTTTATGGTCACAATGTGGGTACCCTCTAGAGGTTACCTAAGTCATCCATCAGAGCCAGTCTTCAGCTGTCACATGGGCATCATCTAGACACCACACAGACTGAAAGAGAACAGAATGTGCAGAGCTTCAGAATTCTTTAAAATTCTTTCCCTCATTTATTTAGATAATACTTATGGCATACCTACTATGCTCTAGAGCATAGTAAAGTAAAGCCCATAGGCCAAATCTGACCTACAGGCTGCTTTTATAAATAAAGTTTTATTGGAACACCACCACATCCATTTGTTTAGCTGCTTTCAAGCCCCAGTGGCAGAGATCCCATGCCTTGCAGAGTCAGGAAGCTTTCCTAAATAGACAGTAAATATTTGAGGTTTTCTGGGGCCATTCAGTCAGTGTCACAACTACTCTATTCCACATTACAGAGCAAAAGCAGCCATAGACAATGTGTAAATAAATGGCCATGGTTGTATTCCAATATAATTTTATTTACAAAAGCAGGAGGTCAACCTGCAGCCATAATTTGTTACTCCCTAGTGTGGATCATACAATGTCTCTGGTTTATGTCTCTAGAAAATGCAATAATAATTTCCCCCAAGAACTAACCAACACTGGCTCAGTATTTTACTTCTCTCCACTAGTGTAAACACAGAGGTTTGATGAAACATATTTTGTTTTGATTTTTCCATTTGATGACTTATCGTAGAAATACAATTTCAACAGATCTCAAATTCATTTTATTCTCTTTTATTCTTATTCAAATATTTGTTATGTTAGTATGTACTGCAAAGAAAAGAAAACATCATTCTCGTACACTTCTCAAATTCATTTGCCTGGAGACATTTGATGGTGTTTTGTTTTATTTCAAGTGTATGCTTAGGTAACCGGCTTTTTGACTAAGTTCAGATGTAGCGTTTACCACCTGATGACCTATTGCTGGTAGCTGGAAAAGAAAATATGTGATCATTTAGCAGGCACACTCTGAATTTACTCATTGCTACATCTTAGGTGATATCCATTATACATGGAATAATAACTTATTAGTAATAATCCAATGCAATACAGAAACCACACTGGTAATTTAATCAGGGGAACTTTAATATCAGGAATTGCTAACTAGTACAAGGGAATGAGCATTTTACAAGTAAGAGGTAAAAGAACACCAAAGAATACAGTAAACATACACATAGAGCAGCCACTCCCAAAAGGCCTGAAGGGCAGTACTCAAGGAAGGAACCAACTCAGAAGAGGGCTCTACAGGGCTGAGATTCAGACTTCCTTGCAGGGTATGGCTGTGGCCCACTGGATGACTGGTTTGTTGAGTGCCTGCAGCCTGGAACTGGTAAGCAAAAAACAAACCACTCCCTGAGGATTTTCATGGAAAATCATGGAAGATTTTCATGGAAGGCAACCACTGGGGTACCCATAGGACTTGCTAGGAAGCTGCCCACTGGGATGTCTGCAGACTCACTCAGCGACCATCCACTAGGATTCTGGAGGAACTACCTAGAAAGCCACTGGTTGGCCACTACTCCCTAGGAGCAGGAGAAAAGTCAAGGCACAGAAACTGGAAGAGAGCTCCCCCCAGTGCCTTTTATTGACAGGGCCTCGTACTATGCCAGGAGATGAATGTTCACAGAGTTCAGCTCAAGTATCAAAAGCAAGGCCAAGAAGGGGGAGTTCTAAACTAAAAGTCACTAATTGATAACTGGCATGAAAAACAACTGCATTTTGCAAATATGGCCTGCAAAAAAACATTATTTAATCAATACACTGTATTCTAGTAAGACTCCATCTGTGTATTTTAATATTCCCCAAATGCCAGGAACTACAGCTGAGCTCTGAATGTACACTCTCCTCTGGATTTAGTGTAGATGTCTGTTATTAACTCTGTATTTGTGCAACCCCAAAAGCTCTATGTTGAAACCCTAGCCTCCATGCTGTAGTGTGACTAGAAACCATGTCATTATTTCCAGTGTTTGTCCCATGATCTCTAAAGTTGCATCTTTGTTAATGCCTTTTTTTTCTGATTTAAAGCTCCCAACACTTCAAAATAAAATATTTTATGAAATTCTACCCCCTATTTAAGGTCTGGTCCAAAGGCACCGTTTTCAGTGTCTTCCCTAAATTTTCCATCTGAAACTATTATCTCTACTCTGGGATCAAGAGTGCCCATGCCAGATTCTGTTAGAGGTGCCGGGTACACATAGAGGTGATTAAAACAAAACCCTACATACAGGGATTCACTGGAAGTGGATGAAACAGACAATGATAAAATAGAGGAGAAAAACTAGGAGAGTAGGACTCCAAAAGCCAGTAAGAAGGTGTTTCTGTATAAAAGGAATTATCATCAATGCCAGATGGTGCTGAGAAATACAATAATATAAAAACTGAAAAAAGACCACTGAGCCTGGCAAAATGGAAATATCCTTTATAAGAGTTATTTTGGCAGCATGGTGAAAACAAAAGTCTAACTGGAATGGATCAAAGAGACAATGACAGAAGAGAAAGAGTCAGTCAGTGGGTGGATACAAGTTTTTATTTTGCTGTAAGAGGGAGCAGACAAATGGGATGATTGCTTGATCAAAAGGTGGGTGCTTTCCTATATTTTAAAGTGAAAGACTTTATAGCATGATCTTGTATTTATGGTCAAGATCTATAAGAGAAAGAAAATACTAAGATGCAAAGAGAAGCTCTTCAAGAAGAAGAGTGACTGATACCTAATAGACAAGTACATAAACTAAAGGTTAGATTGGGGTCAGTTCAATCATGAAATAAGTAAAAAAGAGAGGAAAGAGAAATGGATGCAGGTAGAGTAAGAGATTTGGGGATGAAAAGAGGTCTATTCTGATAGATCCTACTTATTCAGAGGAGTAAGGAATAAAGCACTGGGGAGGGGTGTTAGAATTTGGAAGACGGGAAGTGTGAATGAGTCATCCCAAAAAAGGTGAATTTGCTAGGCTGACAATGGGACACCGATGATGTTTTTGAGAATTGAACATTGACGAGGCAGTGTGATTGTGTATTTCTTCAACCACACTCTGATGCTTGGATGTAGAGGTGAAGTATCTGGAGAGTTGGGTTTAGTGGAAGAGATTTTATCAAGTAAGCATGACGGAAAGAGAGAAGGGGAAAAAGTTGAGGGAGTAGTTAAGGAACTGTTTAGGGTACTGTACTGGAACGTGTATTCTAATCTGGGTGATCAGGAAAATGAGTACATGGGGATAGGAAAGAGTAATGTAAAAGACACTGCGTAACAAAAGTCCCAGGGGGTCAAAGAATGGATGAAAACAGGGCACTGGAATGATATAGTTATTCCTGATGACAAGATTCCTAAAGATGATGGCAGAAGCTGGTGTCGGATGGTGAAAAAGATTCATGAGACTGGGAATTAAAGAAATCTTATCCTATCTACTGGCACTTATTAAATATTCCCTAGTCCTACAGAGAGAGCTGTACAAGTATATTTTCCAAAATACAAGTTTACAGCACCCTGAATGTCTCAGTAATTTCTCTCACACCACCTATAGGCCAAAAAAATTAAAAATAAAAATAAATTACCTAACAGTTCTGTTTATTAAGTAGTTAGGTCCAAATGACTTAATATGCTTTTAAGTCTTAGCAATTTCATATTTGTTTGAAAAAATACACATATGAAAAAAATAATATTGGGCTAATTGAATAGATGCATAAATTGCCACAGTGAAAAGTCCTCTTAGGAAAAATTGATCTCCTGACCTGCTTGGAGATGGGATAATGCACAGATTGCATCTGATCTCCCCTAGCACTGCAGCCATGGACTGGGAACCCCAGTTTCAGCCCAAGGACTGATCTCCATTGGGTGTGTCCACACATGGTTTGGAAAGCTGGTGGTTGCTATGTTTGTTAATGTTCTCCTTGGGATAAGCATCAAGGAGAACAGGGTTCAAGAAGAAAAGCAACTTAAATAGCTTCATACAAGAAGACTGGAAGATTTTTACTAGCTCTGGTTTCTTTTCCTACTGGTAATAATAATAGTAATAATCATAACTATAAGAGCTTTAAAAGATTTTTTTTTTGAAGATTTTATTTTATTTGACAGAGAGAGAGAGATCACAAGTAGGCAGGGAGGCAGGCAGAGGGAGGGGGAAGCAGGTTCCCTACTGAGCAGAGAGCCCAATGCGGGGCTCAATCCCAGGACCCTGAGATCATAACCTGAGCCAAAGGCAGAGGCTTAATCCACTGAGCCACCCAGGGTGGCTCAATGCCCCCAGAGCATTGAGGTCTTAATCTCTGACTTGTGGTCTTCACCCTCTCTCACACTTCCTCATCCAGTTGATTGACAAGACCCATGTGGACTTAGTCTATTATTATTGCCTCCTAACTGAGCTCTGCATTTTCAGTCTCATTTGACATGTAAAAAATCCTTGGCTTTTTACTTGAAGTTCCCCATAAAACTGTCTGATTTCCTTTTCCAGAATTACCTCTGTCCTTTTGGCATAGGTGATTCTGTCTGAGTTCTTGCTTTCTTCTGGAATGTTCCCACCTGCCTGTCTCCACCTGTCAAAATTCTCTCATTTCATAGGAACCAATCTCAAATACTGTCTTATGCGTAAAGATTTTCCTGTTACTTCATTAAATAAAAATACTTATTCCTTACTCTGACCTCTCCACCAACATTTCATACTTCCCTAATATCAATGACCATGCCCCACAGCATTATATTCCTTTGTCTACTATCTTGAGAAAACCAACAGCTGATAAGGAACTTATAAACTGAGACCATATTCCAGGAATTAGTCTAGAGCAGGAGATGATGTATTAAATCTAATGGTGGGGGACGAAGCCCAGATGCTCTACTTGCTGAAGATTCTTTTCAGGCCTTAATTTTTGATTCAGAAAAGTGCAAATAATATTAACAGCCACACATAGATGGACTAAGACAGCGTTTGGCTCATAGTAGGTTCCAAATAAATACCAGTTTTTTTAAGTCTTTTTGGCTTTTTTGTTTTTGTTTTGTTTTTTTTTTTTACATCTTCAGAGACTTCCTGGCTCCTCACACAGAGAATGTACATTTTTCATTCATTTGCACAGAAATGTAGGCCATTAAAAAGGTCGTCATACTAGGAACTTAGTAACATCAAGTGAACAATCCTGTTTGAATCTCCAGTATAGCAAAATCTTTAAAGAATTAAATTTCCAAATCTTAGTGCCTCCCACATGGAAGATAAAACATAAATGAACCTTGTGTGCTCCCAGTGAAAAAGACAGTGTATGTGTAAAAGAGAGTCAGAGAGGCAGGGGCGGGTAGGGAGATGGCTTCTGGCTTTTTTAATCCTTAAATTCTCATATCAGTCATTATTTTGATTTTGTATTTATGTTTCTTAGTATATTCAGTATTTTTTTCTTAATCTGTTCTATTCAGGTTTTAGGTGGAAACATATTAGTTCTTTTTTTTTCTTTCTTCTTTTCCTTCTTTTTTTTTTACAGTAGCCTTTCTTAGTCTTTTCTTTTTTTTAGTTTTATCTGTACTCTCATCTTGCATTATCATTAAATTCAATGTAATACTGCTGTCAAATAGAAATTCTACTTGTGTTTTCATTGAAAAAATCATAAGTTGCTTAAGTCTCACAAATTGACCAAATTAAACAAGAAATCAAATTCTAAAAATTGTACATAAATTGAATTTGTTTTAATGGAATGAATGAATAAGTAGTGGGTTAAGTGTTCTCTAATATAATCCTTGAGGAATAAATACATTTATAAATAATTATTCGGGGAAAGTGAATAATTTTACATTAAATTTTATTTATTTATTTTGTTTTTGAGATTTTATTTATTTATTTGACAGGCAGAGATCACAAGTAGGCAGAGAAGCAGGCGGGTGGTAGGGGGGGCTGGGAAGCAGGCTCCCCACTAAACAGAGAGCCTGACATGGGGCTTGATCCCAGGACCCTAGGATCATGACCTGAGCTGAAGGCAGAGGCTTTAACCCACTGAGCCACCCAGGAGCCCCTACATTGAATTTTTTTTTAATGCAGGTTTTCACATATTAGATTTGTTTCATGTGGGATAATCTGTTCTCTCATTCCTGCTTACTTGAAATTCATTTCCATAATGACAAAATATATACATTGGCTTCTGACAAAATAAAAACAATGTTTAATGAAACAAATTAAGGGGATAAGTCACGAGCTGCATTAATAAATTTAGTCTACAGTTTAGAAAGGGCAGCCAAATCAAGTGCCCCATCTCACATTCATTTGGAAAAGTCTTCTCTAAACATAGAAAAGAAATATAACTCTATTAAAACGTCAGACACAGGCTGCTAACCAGTTGAATATAATTTTATAGATTTTTTTATGCCTGAATTTGGAGAGGCTTTTGACTGTCATTTCTTCAACAAGATTTGTATAAATGAGGGATGACCTGTTGCACTGTGATATACAAATGTATTGTTCAATCTGCTACTTTAACAGTTTTGCTATGATGATGAAAAACTTGCAATGACATTTCCCTTGACATAAATGTAGATCTATAAAACCGAGATTATATCTTCAGGATCAGCGTGGGTTTGAGCTAACAGGATCAGAGAGATGGCTTAGTATAGGCTTTCCTTTTATATTTCAGGATGTCAAAACCCAGAGAGGTAATGACACATCCAAGATCACCCAAGGTTGTTAATGTCTATACCACAGTAACTTCAGGACCCTGTCCCTTCCTCTGTCCCACAACTGAAAACAGAAAAGGAAAATTCAGTGCTTTCAAAATCCAAAATTCGAGCTATTTTTTCCTTATTGCATATCTGTGCTACTTTGGGGTAGTTTCTGCTTGTGTGTTGTTACATAAAGCATCTTATTATTTCAAAAACAAAAAAGCAAAAACAAAAACCTAAGGTGTTGTCTCTGGGAAAGTTCAAAAACAAGTGAAAAAATATGTATCAAGCACTAGTATATACTAAACAGAGTACAAAGATACTGAGGAAAATTTAAAAAGAAATCATAATTTTAAAGACTTTTTATGGGGCTTAAAATTAAAAGACAGCTAAAACAATTATCATCTTGTAAGTAGAATAACCATTTGGGTACTCTACAGCCACAGGGTCCATGCATCTTCTTGACCAAACCTCCTAAAAGAATAAAGATCGAGGATTCCCACAATTTAGCAACTCACACTTTGTTCTCCAGTGAACGAAGAAACAGGAGCTTTGTCACTGGGATTTGCAGCAAAATATGTCCTCAGGATGACTACAGATACCTAGGTCAAGAATTTGATACTACAGATTCCAGATCTCCAGATGCACTCAGATTAGAAGGAATGAAATCCTCATGCCAAGACTTTGTTTCCTTGATAACTGGTAGCCGCCCCCTGCTTCTCTGGCTGCTGAGGTACTCACTTGTTGGTCCTACTCTGCACCTGTCAGCTGCATTCTGACAGACCTACAGGAGCAAGGAAAACCCAGGGATGAGTCATAGTGCCGTTCCCTGGAGTCAGTGGCTAGTAGGTCGTTGTTGGCTATGCTCACTGGCCTCTTACTTCCCTTCTATTCAAATTGCCGGCCACTGTCACTTTGCCACTCCCACCCTAATAAATTTTTACTCCCGACTCTCATTCCTTTTATCAGTTCCCTATCAGAGCTTCACTACTGTCCTCCAAATGTAGAGCAAGTAACTTCCTTACTTATTTAGGCTCTGAGCTACTCTAAAATTTCCAGTGCTTATTCTTCTGGTGAATGATATAAACTCACAAGATGACCCTTCTGGCAGAGGCTTGGGAATCACCGACCATTCTATCAGCTGACTTCTGGCTCTTCCCACTACTTCCCTGACCCAGCTCTCTCTGGTTTATTAGTACAGTTACCATGTCACGTGCCTGACTGCTTTCTTGTATCCCCAAGGTTTCCTGCTTTCCTTGTTTTTCTATATTTATGACTTCTTAAAGAATCACTTTGCTATTGTATTATTGGGATTTGGGTGGAAAGGGTTTCAATCGGCTAGTTTACTCATCCTTTGGGATATGTTTCGACAACAAAAAACTCAGCAGGTGAGCAGACTCTGAGGGACATCAGCACTGGGTGGCAGCATGGTTAGGCAGAAGCATGAAAATCTTTGGGTTCAGAGAAACCAGGATCCAATCTTACTTTGCCATTACTAACTAGCTGATCTGGACTAACTTAAAGTACCCAAGCTTTGGTTTTCTCATCTGAAAATGGATGTCATGTGCTTTGTTCAGAATCCTTAGAAAACTGGGTGAAACAGTATCTGTAAATTGCCTGGAGCTTTCTGACTTGAGTCGTAACTCATAAATGTTAATTTCATTTTATTTCCTTGAAAGCAATCTGAAGTTATGCTACTCAAATGGTTCATGGGCCAACAGCATCTGTATTATCCAGGAGCTTTTTCAAAATATAAAACCTCAAGCCCCACCCTAGACCCACTGAATCAGAAGCTTCACTTTATCAAGATCCCCAGGACATTCGTTTACATATTTTTATGCATAGTAAAGCCTAAGAAATCTTGTTCTAGAGAACGATTTTTTTTTTTTTAGAATTCGTTTTTTTTTAATGTATAGGAAGAAATATTACATGATCTAGTATGTATAAATATTATACTTTTGGTTGTTATAAAACTTTAAGATATGTTCCTGAAATTTACTGTTCTAAGAATAAATTTATTTTTTCAAAAAACTAATATTCACATTATGACATGTAACTTACTTTTGACTGTCAGACTGCTCAAGTTGGATTTTTTAAACCTTCTCAATACCTATTGTTATATTGTACTCAAATATTAGTTTTATATTTCTTTCTTCTTTTTGTAGCTTGACTTTTTTTTTAACTTTATTTTGTTTTTTTTTTTCAATGTTCCAAGATTCATTGTTTATGCATCACACCCAGTGCTGCATACACGAAGTAGAGACCCATTTTAACTAACTGACAGCTGTTGGGATGAGATAGAACTGGAGGCAATAGGGAAGTCTATTAATGCAGCTCTAGAACATTCTGGGGAAGACTCAAAAGTTCTGGTGACAAAACTGTAGATAATGTCTTTATCATTTAAAGTATCATTTTAAAATATCATTTTAAAAAAGTATCATTTAAATGTTTAATCTCCTTGGGTGCTCAGTTTAATCTCCTTGGAGTGCTCCTGGGTGGCTCAGTGGGTTAAGCCTCTGCCTTCAGCTCAGGTCATGGTCTCCGGGTCCTGGGATCAAGCCCCGCAGACTCTCTGCTCAGCGGGGAGTCTGCTTCCCCCTCTCTCTCTGCCTGCCTCTCTGCCTAATTGTGATCTCTCTCTCTGTCAAATAAATAAATAAAAATCTTATAAAAAGTATAATCTCCTTCCAGGTTTTACTCTCTCCAATTAATAACTTAAATTACATATCATAGAGCTGCTAAGTCTTGTGACAGACATATCGAGTGGACACAGTCCCAGGGCTCCACCACCATGCAGTTCATAGGGATGGCTCTATTCCAGGTGATTAAATCCACCCAACCAGTACTGTATCTCGGGAAAGCCTTTCCTGTGGCACCTGAAAAATGAACTATTCTCTCTACAAGCAGACCATGAGTGTAACTCTTCATGCCTGAGCCCAACATACACAGAGGCACAGGCTTCCTAGGTCTACGCACTCTGTTCGGAAGATACTTCAGCCTTTGTGCTACAGCCAGGATTTATCCCTAAAGCTGTAGCTTCAATTTCTGGGGTCTTGTAAGGATGCATTCTCACAGGCTCAAGCAATTTGAGGACTGTCAGAAATATCAAATGTAGATCAGTCAAGAAATAGTGTTGGAGGAAACAGCTATGCCCTATACATAAAAGATGATCCCACAACTTACCTTCTAAGACATCCCTGAAATTTTAGCACTCAAGGCTGCTGATTCCGTTTAGGAAACTAAACAGAACAGTAATTGACAGATAACTTAAAGCCCATTTAATTTGCTTCAGTTGGTTGTTAGATCACATAAGGATGACTAGAGTATTTTATGGCAAATGTTGGAGCCTGGCGGAATGTGAAGAATGTTTCATATTTCTATTTAAGGACCGATATTTTACTTATTTACAAACATTTAAAAACAAATGACTATGTGCTATTGACATAGGAATATCTCAAGGCAAAGTAACTGCCAAAACTCTCATCAAGATACTTGAAGTACTCGTTTAAAGTTTGGAGTCTCTGACAAAGAAGTGGAAAGACACTCCATGCTCCCGGATTGGAAAAACACATATTGTTAAAATGTCTACACCACCTAAAGAAATCTGCACATTTAATGCAATCCCTATCAAAATACCAACAGCATTTTTCACAGAGTGAGAACAAACAATCCTGTAACTTGTATGGAACCACAAAAGACCCTGAATAGCCAAAGCAACCTTGAAAAAGCAAAGCAAAGCTGGAGCGATCACAATTCAAGACTTCAAGTTATGTTACAAAGCTGTAGTAATCAGATAGTATGGTATTGCCATAAAAATAGACACATAGACCAAAAGAACCCAACAGAAAACCCAGAAATGAGCCCATACTATATGGTCAATTAATCTTCAACAAAGCAGGAAAGAATATCCAGTAGGAAAAAAATAATCTCTTCAGCAAATGGTGCTGGGAAAAATGGAAAGCAATAGGCAAAAGAATGAAACTGGACCACTTTCTTACACCAAACACAAAATTAAATTCAAAATGGATTAAATACCTAAACATGAGGCCTGAAACCATAAAAGGGCTCTAAGAGAACACAAAGAGTAATCTCTTTGACATTGGTCATACCAACTTCTTTCTAAATAGGTCTCCCAAGGCAAAGGAAACAAAGACAAATACCAAACAAACAAACAAAAAAATCTAAACCACAGAGACTTCATCAAAATAAAAAGATTCTGCATAGTGAAGAAAATCAAAAAATTAAAAGGCAACTTATAGAATGAGAGAAGATATTTGCAAATGACACATATGATAAAGGGTTAGTATCCAAAATATATAAAGAACTTATCAAACTCAACACCCAAAAACAAATAATCCAGTCAAGAAATGAGCAGAAGACATGAAGAGATGCTTATCCAAAGAAGAAACACAAGTGGTTAACAGACATATAAAAAATGTTCAATATCACTAGCCATTGGGGAAATATAAATCAAAGCCACAATGATACCACCTTACACCAGTTAGAATGGTAAAAATTAACAAGACAGGGACTTCCTGGGTGGCTCAGTAGGTTAAGTGTCTGCCTTCAGCTCAGGTCATGATCCCAGGATCCTGGAATCGACTGAATCCTGCATCAGGATCCTTGCTCAGCAGGGAGTCTGCTTCTCCCTCTGCCAGCTGCTCCCCCTGCTTGTGCTCGCTTTCTCTTTCTCTCTCCTTCTTTCTGACAAATAATTTTTTAAAAAAATTTTAATAAAAAATAAATAAATAAAAGTTAACAAGACAGGAAACAACAAATATTGGTGAGGATGTAGAGAAAGGGAAACCCTGTAACACTGTTGGTGAGAATGTAAGCTGTGCAGCCACTCTGGAAAACAGTATGGAGGTTCCTCAAGACATTAAAAATAGAGTGACCCTATGACCCAGCAATTGCACTACTAGGTATTTATCCCAAAGATACAGATGTAGTGAAAAGAAAGGGCTCATTCTTTCCAATGTTCACAATAGCAATGTCCACAATAGCCATACTGTTTCTTCAGCATATGAATATGATAAAGAAGATGTGATGATTCATATATACAATGGGATATTATTACTCAGCCATCAGAAAGGATGAATACCTATCATTTGCACTAACATGCATGCAACAGGAGGTGATTATGCTAGGTGAAATGAGTCAAGCAGAGAAAGATAATTATCATATGATTTCACTCATATGTGGAACATAAGGAATAGCATGGAGAACTACAGGGGAAGGGAGGGAAAACTGAATGGGAAAAAATCAGAGAGGGAGAAAAACCATGAGGGACTCTGGACTCTGGGAAACAAGCTCAGGGTTGCAGAAGGGAAGAGGGTGGAGGGATGGGGTAACTGGGTGATGGATATTAAGGAGGGCACATGGAGTGATGAGCAGTGGGTGTTATAAGCAACCAATGAATCATTGAACACCACATCAAAAACTAATGATGTACTACATGATGGCTAACTGAACATAATAATAAAAAAAAAATGAAATTTTTAGTTGGAAAAAAATAGATGTGCAGATGGCCAATAGACACAGGAAAAGATGCTCAACATCACTCATCATCAGGGAAATACAAATCAAAACCACAATCAGATATCACCTCACACCCATCAGAGTGGTTAAAATTAACAACACAAGAAACAACAGATGTTGGCAAGGATGCAGAGAAGGGGGAACCCTCTTACACTGTCGGTGGGAATGCAAACTGCTGCAGCCACTCTAGAAAACAATATGGAGATTTCTCAAAGCTGAAAATAGAACTACCCTATGACATAACAATTGTACTAGGTATGTACCCAAAGAATACAAAAATACTGAGTCAAAGGGGCACATGAGCCCAGATGTTTATAGCAGCATTATCAATAACCAAATCATGGAAGGAGACCAAATGTCCACTGACTGATGAATGGATAAAGAAGAGGTGGCATATATGCAAAATGGAATATTACTCATCCACCAAAAAGAATGAAATCTTGCCATTTGTAATGACATCGATGGAGCTACAGTGTATTATGTTAAGAAAAAAAGAAAAAATAAGAGAAAGACAAATACCATATGATTTCACTCAGAAACAAAAACAGATAAACATAAGGGAAAGCAAAACAAAAACAAAACAAAACAAAACAAAAACAAAAAAAAAAAAAAAACAAAGAGAGAGGGAGGCAAACCATAGGAGAGACTCTTAACTCTAAAGAACAAACTGAGGGTTTCTTGAGGGAAGGTAGATGGGCGAAATGGGTGATGGGTTTTAAAAAAGGCAGTTGTGATGAGCACTGGGTGTTACATGTAAGGGATGAATCACTAAATTCTACTCCTGAAACAAATAAGTAATATTACACTATATGTTAAGTAACTGGAAAGTAAATAAAAACTTGAAACATTTTAAAAAAACAAAGAAACTAAAACACACACACACACGGGCGCGCGGGCGCACACACACATATACACACACGCGCACACACACCAGTCTTAGGTGAGAAGAAAAAAAGCAGCTCTTCAAACAGGTAGAGGTTAATATTACAAAAGTACTTTGAATCAATCCCCACCTTTAAACCACTGCAGCCAGAAACTCAAATGTTAATCAGAGAACTGAAGGAACCAACATTTGGTGATAAAGGTCCACCAGTACATCCAGAAAAGCCTTTATACTTAAGATCTTGTTTGGCTCACTACTCATCTAGTAGATCCTTCCAGATCTCACCAGTAATTGTAAATGTTACCTCTTTGCATGAAAGCAATACTCTGTCAGTTGTTAAGATGACAAGTATATCCATAGAGATATTTCATGGCCAAGAGGAGAGGCTAGATGTGAGAAAATTCCGTTATGTACACATTTTCATTAAGAAAAAACTTATATGATTAGAATCATCTCTCCTAAAAACAATTTTCACCATCAACCTGGAACTGACTGCTGTTATTGTTGTCATTTTAATGGAACTGCTTTTTTCTTTTCAATAAAACTTCAATGAAATTTGTTAGCAGAAATTTTAGTTAATGGCATTCGGCCAAAGTATTTGTCAACAGGATTTCACTTCTTAGATGTGTTGGAAGCTTTGAAAAAGTTTTTATTTATTTTTTTGTTTCCAACTTGGAACTCTCCAGAGACTGTCTGGAGGCATAAGTATTAAATAGTCCCTATTCTAAAATTCACTGTATATTAAATTTGAAGTTCCCAGGACTCCCTTGGGTACTAACATATGCAAATGTCTGTGCATGACACCACATGAGTGCATGGTTAAAGATTTCATGACTGCAAGAGAATACCAGTTTAAATAAAATGGAATGTATTCTTTTCTAAGAAATAAAGAAGACCAGAAATATTGACATTTATTGGGTTTGGTGATGGTAATAATATAGTATAATTTACAGATTAAAATTCCAATCCTGATCTGTCTCTTCACGTCATACCATGCTTCATTAACTGACTACCTCAATTTCAACAGTGTAGAACATCCAGGTCTTTTTAGTTAGAGAACAAATATATTTGCCTTGATTGAGAAATTGAATTTTATTCAAGGAAGAAGGGTATGGTTCACTATAATGTATTCACCTGAATGTGCTACTTTCTAGCTGCATGATTTGACTCTCAAAACCTCACATCTCTGAATGTGAAAATGCAGAAAATAACTAACTCCCTCACAAGATCGCTGTGCTCACAAGTAAAGCACTGCACAGCATTTATATCTAATAGACACTCAATAAAAGTTCATTGCCTTCCCTTGTCCTCCTTCAATCCATGATTAGAAAATGGGTACATGGCCTAGAGACTTCCTGGGCTTCACTCAATCATTTACCTAATCAGTGGCAAATGTTATCAGCTGTACTGGTAGAAAGTCACATACAACGTGCAACATGTATCATATGTTGACTTGGGTCATAGGTTCAGGATTCTGTGGCTGCTTATGTGGTAACAAACTTTGAAACTGCAGATAAGAAAATATGGAGACCGGGGCTCCTGGGTGGCTCAGTGGGTTAAAGCCTCTGCCTTCAGCTCAGGTCATGATCTCAGGGTCCTGGGATCGAGCCCCACATCAGGTTCTCTGCTCAGCGGGAAGCCTGCTTCCTCCTCTCTCTCTGCCTGCCTCTCTGCCTACTTGTGATCTGTCAAATAAATAAATAAAATCTTTAAAAAAAAAGAAAAGAAAAGAAAAGAAAATATGGAGACCTGGGATGCTTTAGGAAAATGTTCTGTACCAAGAATTAAATCTGTGTCCCAGTCTTGTTTTCATCCTAGTGACTCGGTGACTTTTGGTATCACTTTATCTTTTGAGACTCAATTCCCTCACCTGAAAAACATGATTGTAAAACCTGTCTTCATTAATCTACCATTTTAGAAGGATCCAATGAAGTATGTAAAGCTAGAAATCTGTAAAACTACAAGGTATCGGTCATAGTAGAATGACATAAATCTTCCTGCTCTTCTGAGCAATTCTGTTTTTATCACCCAACACGTAAAGAGAAGATTTTCTAAGCGGTTCACTGGTGACCTTAAGGTCTTCCTCACGCTGAGAATCAAGATGTCCAAGGGGTGGGTGGGGAAGGGGGTAGATAACTTCTGTCTGGGTGAGACCAAAGGGTAAGAGTTAGACTTCTGTGCAATGGGTACAAGACAGTGCTAAGAAGAAGGATGGTCAGTACATAAGTACACATACCATGACATAGCAGATCATGACACAAAATTATATAAAATTTTAGCATGCTTGTGAATATGTAAAAGCAGTGTGAAACATTTTTAAATTCCGCTAGGCTGAACTTCTTTTCCCTGAATGGGAACAGAGATTTGTAACCTCATGTAGACCAATAAGCACGCAGCTTTTTTTTTTTTTTTTTTTGGAGAGGTTGTTATATGGGCTTACCCATGATAAGGACATGGCCCATTTGGGCCTGAGAAGGAAAGGTGTGAAAGCAGGTGAATGACAGTATGGATGCCACATTCTACTGTTGCCCTCCCCTGCGTACCAGCAGTGGCCTATCCATGAATTCCCATCAGATACAGAAGGAGTTTCACAAAGTCCTGGGAACTTGGGTGGCTCAGTTGGTTAAGCAGCTGACTGGATTTCAGCTCAGGTCAGGACATCAGGGTCGTGCAACTGAGCCCTGGCTGAGCCTGCATCAAGCCCTGTGTGGGCTCTGCGCTCAGTGGGGAGTCTGCTTGTGGATTCTATCTCTGCCCCCTCCCACTTCTTGCTGGTGCACTCTTTCCCTCTCTCATATAAGTAAATAAATCTTCAATAAAAGGAGAGGGCTTCACAAAGACCTTCTTTCTACCTGGAATAAACTTTTGAATGAGTTTTTGAAGTCTTTTGATTGATCACAAATAGTCCTGTACTTGCTGGCAATGGTGCATCAACCTCACACCCCAGATTCATAATGAACATCCTCTGCAGACAGTGAAAGCCATTACCCAGCTATAGTTTATTTTTTAAGGTGAGATTATTTGGGGGGTTTGTAATCAAGAGAGAACTTCATGCTTCTTCTGCTTAAATATCTGTCTAACTATCTGGATATATATGCATATATCCTTCATATCATTCAAAATTAAGATGCCTAGAAGAATGAGTCAAATCTACAAAGAAAAGCAACTGATACCAGCAGAGCAGGAACTTCTCTTAAAATAGCTTCTTCTTCTGGTACAGAAAATTCTCATCCCCCACTGCAATTGTCACCTTTCCTAGGACCTACAAGAATAAGCCCAAGGTCTCTCTAGATCAAGCTTTATTACAATTTGGTCACTCTCTGAAACAATAAACAATTATGCCTTAGCATGCTGGGAGAAAAGATCCCAGAAATCTAAAAGTGGATACAAATAGACCCAGAATTATCTTCTAGTGCAGGCAGAGAGTTTGTTTTCAAATGAAGAATAAACTGTCACTTGAGAAACAAGGCTCTGGTACTCAACCAAATTGTGTCGAAACATGGGATAGGGAGGTAGGAAAACAATTCAGAATCAAGATGCCCTGTGTTGCCTCCAGCTATTTGTGCATCATTGGGCAAGTCACTCTATTTAGTCTAGTATCCTAATTGTAAAATGAAAAGCTTAAATTGCAGTCTCCAGTGTTTCACCCAGCTCTAGGTATCTACAATGTTCATGCCGCCACTGTTGAGTAATGATAAGAGCAGCCTAAGAGCCACACGAGGAGCTCAGCTTCAGCTTAGATGCAACCAAATCCTATGAAATCTAACACTAGAAATTTCTGAAGTCAAAGTCACAAGATTTAAACAACATTCTAAGATATGGAGTTACTTATGTATGTATTTCTTGAGGGCAATCTATAGCTAGAACATAATTCCAACTAAACGGATTTGATTCAAATCTAAATTAATTTATCCCTTCAAGTCCAAGAAGCACAGGGAAGGTTTCACATATGGTGGGTAATTAGGTAAATTTCTGCACAGTATTTTGTTATTAGCTAATTATTAAAAGCAGGTCACAGCTCTAATTTAAGTATTCTATTTATTTCTGAAAATCTGTGCTATGGTTGACTTCGCAGTGCTATTGCAAGGAAGAGAGAAAGAATAGCTCTGAATCAATGGCAGTAAGTTCAGATCCTGGTTCTTCATCCAGAGCGATTTAACCCATCCCTGTTCTTCGTTTTTAAGAGCAGGATGGTGCCAATTAAATTTTCTCCTGCATACCTATTTAATAGATATTAATGGGCACCATTGTTTTAACATGGAAAAATATTAGGGGTGCCTGGGTAGCTCAGCTCAATTGTCTGCCTTTGGCTCAAGTTATGATCCCGGCATTGAGGCCCTTATCGGGTTCTCCACTCAGTGGAGAGCCTGCCTCTTCCTCTCTCTCTGCCCCTCCCCCAACTCATGCTCGCAGTCCCCCCCTCCCGCCTCTCTCTCTCTCTCTCTCAAATAAATAAGCAAACAAAATCTTTAAAAAAAAATGGAAAAATATTAAAGGTTATGCCTAATCCAGAAATAGGAAAAATGAGGGATAAGGACAGGAGCAGAACAGCAGAAAAGAAAAGATGGTCCTTTGGGCATGTATTAGATATTCTATTTGCATTATCTTTGCTTCTTCTAAGAGATTTGGAAGCTAGAACAGTGGACACCAAAAAAGGGGAGTGAGATGGGATTGAAGAAGAACCATGGCAGAGTGCTTAACAAAGGGAAGAGAGAATGGAAACACCATCTGTGGAATCCCCAGTTATCAGTATTGTTGGGGACAAGAATAATCTGCTATTGACCATTTTATATGCTTAGCTCTATTTAAAAGCTTTAATAGTTAATTCACTCAGAAAACACCTAGGGATATATTTGCTGTGATTGAAATAGCATACCTGAAGGAATTATACATATCTTTAAGAAATGAACAATATGGGCACCTGGGTGGCTCAGTTGATTAAGCAACTACCTTCAGCTCAGGTCATGATCCTGGAGTCCCAGGATCAAGTCCCTCTTCAGGATCCCAGCTCCACGGGGAGTCTGCTTCTCCCTCTGACATTTCCCCCTCTCATGCGTTCTCTCACGGTCTCTCTCACAAATAAATAAAAATCTTTAAAAAAAAAAGAAAGAAATGAACAATGTATTTCTAGAGAAAGTAGGTAGGAAAGAAGATAAGTTTTTGAAAAGGATTTTTAGCAAATGGACAGCCTTTAAGGCAGATTCAAAGTGTGCTGGGAGACTGGGGGAGAGACAAAGACGAGGGAGGTTGTATTAAAAAACAAATAAATGGGGACCATCAGGGCACTGTTATAAATTGCAGAATTCCATCTTTGCCCGAGAGAGCACTAACATATGCACATAGGTTAACCCTCCTTTAACAAGGGCTAACATGGGTCATATATTAAGCCACCGATACAGTGTGGAGCTTACTGGACTGAAGGAGAGAGGCAACAACACTCCACTTGCAAATATTCACTGAGAGGAAAGAAGGATTCTAGTCACCCAGAAAAGAGTAAAATAGGAGGAAAAAGGGAACCAGACTACATTAATTTCTACCTAAAGTAAGAATAATTATTAATTTTACTCAAAGATCGGATACAGAAAAAAATCTTTACTTTTATATAGACAAATGTTTAATATACATAGATTTGAATGTCAGTGTTATAGGACCTTTGAAAATAAAAATACTAAAGAAATTATCTTACTTATAATATAGTAAATCCACAGCCCTTTTTCCTTGAAGAACGTCATTTTAGAAATTTAAGAAGTACAGTGAGACTCAATCAGCACTTCTCTACAATACATGCAAAAAGCTCAAGCCATTTGTCGGTGGAAATTTTTTAGATCCCAGGACGTCAACAAAGAGAGGACATCCCCCAATCCCTCATGATAACTTCTTTTTTTTTTTAAGATTTTATTCATTTATTTGAGAGATAGAGAGAGAGAGAGCATAAGAGAGGAGAAGGTCAGAGGGAGAAGCAGACTCCGCATGGAGCTGGGAGCCCGATGTGGGACTCGATCCCAGAACTCCAGGATCACGACCTGAGCCAAAGGCAGTCTGCCCAACCAACTGAGCCACCCAGGCGCCCTCATCTCATGATAACTTCTTCATGAAGAATGAATACTTGCCACCAAAAGCAAGAGATTCCCCCCGAGAGAGAATCCAAATGATGGGAGAGTGATAAGAGATGTTTGCAAGAGGTAAACATTGAACTGAACCCCCTTCTGGTTATTTTTTTTTTCCCTACTGAATTTAATACAATTCTCAATTGCACCTGCCAAGGAATCTCAATTTAGAAATCACGTCTTGTCAATATCCCCAGTTGCTTATGCAGAACAAAGTCTGGAACCTCTTGGTGAGCTCTCTGATCTCCTGGTGATTCACTAAACATTAAAAATAATAATGAAAATGAATAGAGCAATAAAAATAAAACTTCCACTCATTTGTGTCAGGAAGGGCTACTTCCCTCCTGCAGAGAGAGCTCATTTTAATACACTGTAAGAAAATTTTCCGATAGGTGATGTCAACTAGAGCAAAAATGAAGACGATTCTCCCACTTCTTAAGAATCCAAAGAACTCATTCCCCTTCTAAAAGAATGAGGTATGTCCAACAGGGTTTCTAGTATAGTAAAGATGTATAAAAAGATGTAATTATATTTAGCAATTTGGGAAGGTTAAAACGAAACCTTTTTTTCTGGCTCACATCCGTATAGTAAGCGCCTAGCCACACAACAAATAAGGAGTTTACCAGACTAAAGCGGCAGGGCACATGGCAACACAGCAGGCTCCAGCTACAAGCAGATTTCCAAAGGACAGCCCCGTAATGGAATTCCTAGTGGGACAGTCACAGAGGTGGAACCATCAGCCACGCATGACTGCACATAACAAATCCATCAAGACCTATGATATCCCTGGCAAGACAAATAGCAAGGAGCACAGAGCCTTAAATGGCATTTGAGAAAAATTTACTATCCCCCTGCCTCCAGCAGGGTTGAGAAACAATGCCATTCAAATTCCCATCTACTCCAACAATACAATCAAAATGCTCTTTTCCCTTAGCCCGTTTTATTTACTGCCTAATATTTATTTATTTTTAACTGCATCTACGTGTAGCTATATAAATAAAAATGTTTGTATGTGTTTTTACATATCTCTGTTAGCACATCAGCAGAATCGGCTTGGCGGATTTTTATGAAACCTGGAGAGAATGTTTTGAGCAACATGATTATAAATACAGGCTATGTGGTGTGCCTGAAATTTGCTTTGGGGTTCTCGGGGGGGGTGGGGGGGAGTGGGCAGGCAGGCAGTCATTTACCAAAAGAGCTGAAACAGAAGTGAAATAAGAGGCCCATAAGACTGCCAAAGGGAGTAATGAGCCATAAGTATGAAGATGCATTAATATGCCAAGGACAGAGAAAACAATCAGTAGTTTTAAATATGAGTCCCAAATCGATCGTCATGAAGGCAGGTGTGGCCTGCAATGGAACCACTTTCTCACCTGGGTAACTCTAAGTAGAACAATTCAGGTTAAATAGCATCAGTGACTTAGTTAATTGTGATTAACACATTTTTCTTCAGCAGCTCTGGGGAGGCATTTTTGGAGAGTCTCATTAGTGTGGGGTGACTCTCGCCCCCACCCCAAGTCAGAGTAAGGAAATGCCTCACCTCACACTGGTCAAAGGGGTTTCCACAGAACACTCAGAGCACTCACCACCACCCCCACCACCCCCAGTTACAAAGGCTCAGGACCTGGTGTCTGACTTCCTCCTGCAAATGCAATGGTCCACAGGCAAGCTGACTAACCACTAAGGACAAGTCAACAGAATGGTGCCCAAGTTGAGGTCAGCCTGAACCACCAGTTTGTTGGCACAAAAGATGCGTAAGTGTTTCTCATGGACCAGAAGTGTGCCAGGCAGCAGAGAGTGAGCATGAATGTTGTTAAGTCCTTTCCGAGTGGAAAACAGACTTGAGCAGAAACTGTAGGCAATACTTGGTTCCTAGTAGCCGCAGAAGTTACCACTCAGACAAAAATATATTTGCTATTACCAAGGTGTCTAAAATTAGATATTCCCCAGTAATTTGGAAGCAGGAAGGGAGGCTTCCCTTCAAAGAATACTTTCTGCATCCCACGAGGGGACAAATCAATTTTAAAGGTCCAGAGGACAAAGCTGGCTTTTGATAGTGCCGATGATGTACAATTAATTGGAGTAGCCAAAGGCCACTTAGATTCTCATCCAGAAGCAAGAGCGAGCTCCAGCAAATATTTTTAAAGGGACTAGAGAAGAAACATATTGTTGCTTATGAGTATACCCCAAGAGGCACATTTGCTTAATATACCAGACAAACTAGACACACACAGGCAACAATGGAATGACACTGTCACAGAGACACACTAATCATGATGAAATAAGGTGATTTCAAAGAAGAAATTAAGAAGCACTTGACGGCTTAGAGCTGTGTTGCTCAGGGACTTAGCAGAGCTCCCAAATGTCTAGTAAACCAGGTTTCCAGCCCTTGGCCTTATACTGGAGACTACAACCCAAGCATTCGTCTCCACTTCTTTTGCTCACAGATCTCATTTTCCATCACTCCTGTATGCACGCACTCCTGCACAGCCAGACAAACTCTTCATTATCACTCTCATGACCTGTGCCCAATTTCCTCATCTGCTGTACCCAAAGAGATACCTCTCATTGTTCAAAGACACCTGGGACCAGGAAAGATACAAATATTCATCTTCTGTGCCCTGGGGTTGGTTCTCTGCTTCCATAGCTGCTCACGGGCTTGCCCTATCAAAGTTCTAGGATTCTCAAAACTGACTACATAGGAAAATTACCTGAGCCCTTTGAAAACACCATCACTGGCTAGGGTAACATCTGAGCCAGGATCTCTAGGGCTTGATGCTGGGTAAAGACATTCCATTTTTCGGGTTTGGGGCATTTTTTTTTAAGTTCGCAAAGTAATTTTTTTTTTAATTTATTTATGATGGAGAGATAGGGAGAGGGAACACAAGCACAAGAGGGAACACAGCACACAGGAGCTGGAGAGGGGGAAGTAGGCTCTCCACTGAGCAGGGAGCCCAATGCGGGGCTTGATCCCCGGACTCTGAGATCATGACCTGAGCCAAAGGCAGCCGCTTAACGACTGAGCCACCCATCCCTTCCCAACTTAATGTGCTTCCCGGACTGAGTTTATATAGGCTGAGGTACAGCTCAGCTAATCAATTTCTCTCTTTTTCTTTTCCTTTTTTTATTTAAATCCAATTAGCCAACATATAGTACATCATTAGTTTCAGGTGTAGTGTTCCATAATTTATCAGTTGCTTGTAACACCCAGCACTCATCACTTCTAATCAATTTCTTGAGGCAAAAGCATATAGGTTTTCTAAGGTAGCTCCCCTTCAAGAAATGTTGATAAAATATCAGCTGGTTGTACAGGTTTCAGTAGGCTACGACAGGTGAGAGTGGAGTTAGGGCTGTGAATAGGATGCTGGGGCTGGGAAAACAGAAAATAGACGGAAAGAGGGGAAAATGGTTGTACCAGAGCAGTGGTTCTCAACGCTGAACACACAGTGCTTTCACTGGGCACCTCAAACGTCTCTATGCTGGGGCCTCAGCCCCCACAGATTATGAGTTCACTGATTTGGGGGCCTTTAAAAACCCTGTAGTTTTTAAATGTTCCCTAATGGACTCTAATGTACAGTCAGGACTAAGGATTGCTGTCCTGAAGGGCAAATAAGGTTAGTACAGCCTGACACAGGGTCAATGGAAGCAGATTCTTCTTTAAAGCCTAGAGAACAAACACAGACATTGTGTCTATGAAAATGTTGCGTAGGGGACTCCATGTTCAAGTCTGGGCCCAGATCTCCCTCATTCGCTCACGGGATGCCTAGGCTCTTTACAGAAACAAGGAGATCTCAAGAGATCTTCTTCACCTTTTTTGTAGAAGACAGGACTTCCTTGATAAAAGACATTATAAGATTCTTGCCTTGCTGGGGTGCCTGGGTGGCTCAGTGAGTTAAGCGTCTGCCTTCGACTAAGCACACGATCCCAGGTTCTTGGGATCGAGCCCCACATCGGGCTCCTTGCTCAGCAGAGAGCCTGCTTCTCTCTGCTGCTACTTGCCTTGCTCGTGTGCTCACGCTCTCTCTCTTTCCTTTTTAGTCAAATAAATAAATAGAATCTTTAAAAAAAAAAAAAAAGATTTGCCCCTTGCTGTGGTAGTATAGATTCTTGTTTAGAGGTATTCACTCCTCTCCAAAACTTCCCTGGTCTGAAAGTACTTTTCCTCCTCTTGCTTCAGGGGTGGGCATGTGACTTACCTTGGCCACTGTAATGTTGGCAGGCAAGATACGGTCAGGGCCTGACCAGTGAGTGAGAAAGAGGCTTGCTCTGCAAGAGACATGAGAAGATCACATCCTCATTATCTTTCTGATGCCAGGAGGCTAAGCACACATTGACTGAAGCTGCCTTAGTCTACCCACAGACCTGCCTGGGACACTCTCAACTCCTGGGATCTGAAGCAGAGCCACCTAGTGAAGACTTGCCTAGATCACATGATCCTGGCCACTCTGCCTGTGGACAAGCTAAATAAATGCTGACTTTGCATGTGGCTATAATGTTTTGGTTGTTTGCTATGCAGCCATATTATGACCCAAGCTAATGGACAGACTTGCTTTCCACATCTTTCTTGATCTGGAATGTGCTTCCATCCTTAACATGGTTTTCCAAATAGCTCAACATCTACTCCTTTAAGAAGCTTTGTGATAGGGCTCCTGGGTGGCTCAGTGGGTTAAAGCCTCTGCCTTCGGCTCAGGTCATGATCCCATGGTCCTGGGATCGAGCCCCACATCGGGCTCTCTGCTCAGCAGGGAGCCTGCTTCCTCCTCTCTCTCTGCCTGCCTCTCTGCCTACTTGTGATCTCTGTCTGTCAAATAAATAAATAAAATCTTAAAAAAAAAAAAGAAGCAGCTTTGTGATATGTGGGAGATGATTTTATTATCACCTTTCCTCACTGTCCCTTCAAACAAATATGGTATTAGGTTTTATCTTTTGAGAGGACAACTCCATGAAACACTTCCATCAACCAAAAGGATTGCTAAGTCTAGTCCAGGATTGTAAGGTCAACACCTTACCTACTATTTGCTGCTATTCGTCAGAGGCCAATTCTTAATAGTTTAAACTTAGAAGCAATCCATGTGATTTATATTAGTGGAATAGTAACAGTTTGTAATTTTCATAAAATAAACTGTTATCCCATATTTTTTAAATATGCTTATGAAAATTAAGTATGAAATAGTTTCTCTATTAACAAAGCAAAACCTAACATTGTGTAAAAGGTATGGCTTCAACGATATAAAATAAAATACATATATAAAAGGTCTAAAGTAAAATATACCAGAATGTTAATGGAGGTCGTCCCTGGACAAGGGCACTAACAATGATATCCACCCCTCTTTCTGGGGGAGAGAGAGAGAATCCTAAGCCCACTCCACACCCAGCAGTGCAGATGCCTGATCTCATGACCTTACTAAGACCATGACCTGAGCTGAAATCAAGAGTCGGACCCTTAACCAACTGAGCCACCTAGGCGCCCCTGATTATTTCCATCTTTTAAACCTTCCTATACTTTCTGAATTTTCTTCAATGAGCAAATTTTACTCTTATTCTCAGGAAAAAAACAACTCTAAAAGGGGTAAGAAAGAAAACACTTCCTCGGGGACTTGGAACTGGACAGCACATAACTCAGAGCAGAGAAAAAGCTGGCAAAGGTCCTTCTTTTTTAGAACCTACCCAACTGGCAAAAAGAGATGAGACTAGCCTCCCCCCATTGATGAAAATTCTCTAATTCTATGGAACCCTCATTTCTTCTTGGGGATCCTTGAATCTGCCTGGTCTCCACTTGAAAGAGATTTCCATTTTACTCTCTAAAATCCTGCAAGTTCTTCTGTATGCCAAGTTGCTTCCTCCGTAGAATCAGCTGCAGTTCAATATTAACAAATAAGGGTTTTTTGTTTGTTTTTTGTTTGTTTGTTTTTGTTTTATTTTGCTGTAGAATCCCACTAAACTTGGGGCATCTGGGTGGCTCAGTGGGTTAAGCCTCTGCCTTCGGCTCGGGTGGTGATCCCAGGGTTCTGGGATCGAGCCCCATGTCAGGCTCTCTGCTCAGCGGCGAGTCTGCTTCTCCCTGTGCCTCTCCCCCTGCTTGTGCTCTCTCTCTCTCTCGAATGAATAAATAAAATCTTAAAAAAAAAAAAAAGAAGAAGAAGAAGAAGAAGAACCCCACTACACTGCATGGAGCCAAAATTTTATAGGTAGCCAATATAAAATGAAGTTAAAGTCTCAATAAATGACTAATGTCACATTAAGTTTTGTTAATTTCACATTAAGGCCACTGTTTCTTTATACTGTGATACGCATGTTTTCGTGTGATTGATGCCAATGCCAATATAATCGTGTGATTATATTTTATATAACTGAAACCATTCCATATAGCCAATTTCATGTCTTGCTTTTTTAATGTGGATACTTTCCCTAAACTTCATAAACATATTATTAAGCCAATGGATTATGAGTTCCTTAAATGCTGACACTCTATTACATTCATCTTTGTTATCCTCACCACATAGCAAGGTGGGAGGCACATTGTAGATGGGGTTGACTTTCACAGCATTCATTTACTCTAGTTTTGCTCTCTAAGACCTAAAACAGAGCTTGTTCACAGAGACCTTGCAGTCAGGTGAGGCCAAGTGACTAGTTCTGGCCAGTAAACTATGCTGGGACATGACACTTGTCATTGTAGAGCTAAAGCAGTGAAAGGCCCATGAACTACCCTCTAAATTCTCTTCCCTGGCTGGGGGAGAGAGGGAGACAGGGAGCCTATGTCCAGCAGCAGATCTGCTACAAGATAAAAGGCATCAGGAGCCCTGAGTCACACCAGGAAGCGGGGTATCAGGGAGGACTGCTGAGCCTGTGGCAGGTTGCGCTTAGTAAGGACTAAATGTGTACATGGTCAGTCACTGAGACAAATCAGGGTTTATCCGTTCCTCTAGCACAGTCTAACCTAGCCTAATACTGCAGGCATTCTTTAAATTCAACTTGAATTAGTTAGAAGCTTTTAATATTCCACTTTCAAAACATGTATGCTGGTGTAACCAAAAGCACCAATGCTTTTGTTCTGTTAAATATTGAGGCATCTGCTAAGATTAACAAGGAGAGAAGGTAGTCTCTTCTGTGCAAGTCACCCATAAGCGTATCTTAGAGGTTGCAGAAAGGACACACAAGCTGCTAAGCCCATGCTCTAGGCTTCATGATTCATTCTCGAGGTGCACAGGAATTTTCCAATCAAATTTCCAACCCATACTTAATGTCTCTGGTAGTGGTCTCCAGGCAGTTTGTGGCATCACATTAGGTAAAAGACCCCGGATGTGACATGGACCACTTTTCAAATGTACAGAAGTAAAGAATGGGATTCAATACATTGGTTTTTGAAAGGAAAAAGTAAGGTTTAAATTGGCTTACAAAATTGCAAGCTCAAGAACTTTAGGAACATGACATTTCCTTATAGCTAGAAATCTGTAACTCTACTCCTAGGAGTAGTCCTTTCTATAAAAATGAACTTTAGTTACTCCATCCATTTTTCTAATAGTGAACATGGTATAATAGGTCCCAGACATCTGGGGATATAAGCATGTGCAGCTATAAGGCAAATATGTATTTGAAAACTCCTTCTCTAAGATTGGAAGGAATTCAAACACTTGGAAGCTAAAGACCACATTGTTTAAGAATGTTTGGATCAACCAGGAAATCAAAGAACTTGAAAAGTTCATGGAAACTGATGAGAATGAAGACACTTCGGTCCAAAACCTATGGATACAGCAAAGGCGGTCGTAAGGGGGAAATACATAGCCAGCCAAGCCTCCCTCAAAAAAATTGAAAAATACAGAATACACAGCTCTCTTTACACCTTAAAGAACTGGATAATAAACAACAAATTAAGCCAACCCCACACACAAGAAGGGAAATAATTAAGATTAGAACAGAGATCAATGAGATAGAAACTAGAGATATAGTAGAACACATCAATGAAACTAGAAGCCGTTTTTTTGAAAGAATCAATAAGATCAATAAACCATTGGCCAAACTAATCCAAAAGAAAAGAGAGAGGACCCAAATTAATAAAATTATGAATGAAAAGGGAGAGATCACAACTAACACCAAGGAAATAGAAAAAATTATCAGAAATTATTATCAACAGTTATATGTCAATAAATTAAGCAACCTAGACTAAATGGATGCATTCCTGGAAACCTATAAACTTCCAAAACTGAATCAGGAAGAAATTGACAATGTGAATATATGAATATCTAGTCATGAGACTGAAGCAGTGATCAAAAACTTTCCAAAAAACAAGAGCGCAGGACCTGATGGATTCCCTAGAGAATTCTGCCAAATATTCAAAGAAGAAATAATACCTATTCTCCTGAAGCTGTTTCAAAAAACAGAACAGAAGGAAAACTTCCAGACTCTTTTTATGAAGCCAGCATTACCCTGATCCCCAAACCAGAAAAAGAAACCGCCAAAAAAGGAGAATTTCAGACCAATATCCCTGATGGATATGGATGCCAAGATTCTCAACAAGATCCTAGCTAATAGGATCCAACAGTATATTTAAAAGATTATCCATCATGACCAGGTGGGATTCATTCATGGGATGCAAGCGTGGTTTAACATTTGCAAATCAATCAATGTGATAGAACAAATCAGTAAGAGAAGAGAGAAGGACCACATAGTCTCTCAATTGATGCAGAAAAAGCATTTGACAAGATACAGCATCCGTTCCTGGTTAAAACGATTCAAAGTATAGGGATAGAGGGAACATTCCTCCACTTCATAAAAACCTATCTATGAAAAAACCCACAGCAAATATCATCTTCAATGGGGAAAAGCTGACAGCCTTCCCTTTGAGATCAGGAACACGACAAGGATGTCTACTCTCACCACTGTTGTTCAACATAGTACTAGAAGTCTTAGCAACAGCAATCAGACAACAAAAAGAAATAAAAGGTATTCAAATTGGCAATGAAGTTTAGTAAGACAAACTTCTCTCTTCACAGACGACATGATACTTCATATGGAAAACCCAAAAGACTCCATCCCCAAACTACTAGAACTCACACAGCAATTCAGTAATGTGGCAGGATACAAAATCAATGTACATAAATCAGTTGCTTTCCTATATACACTAACAATGAAAGTGTAGAAAGGAAAATGAGAGGATTGATTCCATTTACTATAGCACCAAGAACCATAAGACACCTGGGAATAAACCTAACCAAAGAGGTAAAGGATCTGTACTCAAGGAACTACAGAACACTTATGAAATAAATTGAAGAAGACACAAAAAGATGGAAGACCATTCCATGCTCATCCATCAGAAGAATAAACATTGTTAAAATGTCTATACTGCCTAGAGCAATCTATACTTTCAATGCCATCCCTATCAAAATTCCACCCACATTTTTCAAAGAGCTGGAACAATCCCAAAATTTGTATGGAACCAGAAAAGAACCCGAATTCCTAAGGAAATGTTGAAAAAGAAAACACTGGGGGCATCACGTTGCCTGATTCCAAGCTTTACTACAAAGCTGTGATCACCAAGACAGCATGGTACTGGCACAAAAAAAGACACAAGACCAGTGGAACAGAGTAGAGGCCCCAGATATGGACCCTCAATTCTATGGTCAAATAATCTTTGACAAAGCAGGAAAAAATATACAGTGGAAAAAGACAGTCTCTTCAATAAATGGTGCTGGGAAAATTGGACAGCTATGTGTAGAAAAATGAAACTCGACCATTCTCTTACACCATGCACAAAAATAAACTCGAAATGAATAAAAGACCTAAATGTGAGGCAGGAATCTACCAAAATTCTAGAGAAGAACATAGGCAATATCCTCTTCGACACTGCCCACAGCAACTTCTTTCAAGATACGTCTCCAAAGGCAAAGGAAACAAAAGTGAAAATGAACTTTTGGGACTTCATCAAGATCAAAAGCTTCGGCACAGCAAAGGAAACAGTCAACAAAACAAAGAGGCAACCCATGGGATGGGAGAAGATATTGGCAAATGACACTACAGACAAAGGGCTGATATCCAAGATCTATAAAGAACTCCTCAAACTCAACCCACACAAAATAGATAATCATGTCAAAAAATGGGCAGAAGACATGAACAGACACTTCTCCAAAGAAGACATACAAATAGCTAACAGACACATGAAAAAATGGTCATCATCATTACCCATCAGGGAGATCCAAATTAAAACCACACTGAGATACCATCCTATACCAGTCAGAATTTGCCAAAATTAACAAGACAGTAAACAACATGTGTTGGAGAGGATGTGGAGAAAGGGGAACCCTCTTACACTGTTGGTGGGAAGGCAAGATGGTGCAGCCACTTTGGAAAACAGTGTGGAAATCCCTTAAGAAATTAAAAATAGAGCTTCCCTATGACCCCGCAATTGCACTACTGAGTATTTACCCCAAAGATACAGATGTAGTGAAAAGAAGGGCCATCTGTACCCCAATGGTCATAGCAGCAATGGCCACAGTTGCCAAACTGTGGAAAGAGCCAAGATGCGCTTCAGCAGATGAATGGATAAAGATGTGGTCCATATATACAATGGAGTATTATGCCTCCATCAGAAAGGATGAATACCCAACATTTGTATCAACATGGACGGGACTGGAAGAGATTATGCTGAGTGAAATAAGTCAAGCAGATAGAGTCTATTATCATATGGCTTCACTTACTTGTGGAGCATAAGGAATAACACAGAGGACATTGGGAGAAGGAGAGGAGAAGTGAGTTGGGGGAAATTGGAGGGGGAGACAAACCATGAGAGACTGTGGATTCCGAGAAACAAACTGAAGGTTTTGGTGGGGAGTGGGGAATGGGTGAGCCTGGTGGTGGGTATTAAGGAGGGAACAAATTGCATGGAGCACTGGGTGTGGTGCATAAACAATGAATTCTGAAACACTAAAATTAAAAAAAAAAAAAAAAAAAAAAAAACCTCCTTTTCTCTGGGACATTGAGTTCCCAAGGTCCTGTGCAGATACAACCCCTTTTACTGGAGTGGTGAATTTATAAACCAGTTAGTAACTAGGTGATTGGCTGAATTTAGTGGTTACTAATTGTTTCATTACCAATTAATCTAGACAAAATGATCAAATTGCTTGTTTATTCAGGCTTAGTAGCAATAAAAAGTCTATTACTCCTTTAAAAATCATGGTACACATAAGCACCCCCACATTCAGTAACTAAATTGGGTGCAATTATGTATTTCAGGGTCTGTCTCCAGCTGCCTTGGCATCTGTTCCAACTCCCTGCATTTCCCTTCCCCTCAAATCTTTGAGTTCTTTGGGTAGAGGTAGGTCTCAGCAATGCCAAATCCTGCATTCACTTTTAGAAACTGTAACAGCAGGAGCTTGCTGGATTTCACCTTCAGGGGTGTCATAGACGTTCGCAGCTTCTCAGGTCTGCTCATCATCTCCTCTGCGGGGCCCTCCCTTGGACTGCCTGCTGATGCTCCAGAAACTAACTGTTCAATCCTAGCACACAACCAGAGTATTGAAAGCTACTCTGTTATTGTTAAAATACCTCAGTGATTGAAATTAAAGCCAAAGAAGGTCCCGCTGTATTAACAGGTATTGTAGTATACTGATTTTAAATAAGACAACAAAGAGTTTAAAGAAAGAACTGCCAACTAAACAAAGGCTAAAGTAGGGCACAATTTCAAACAGCTTAGCGCAGTGGTTCTGGAGGGTACAAAAGGACTAGATTAGTCTTCCTGGATTCTAACCAATTCCATAAAAGGGAACCTATCTTGTGTATGATAATGAATTCTGTGTGAGTGTGTGCGTGTGTGTACATATGTGTGAGTAAGGATTAAAATGCTTTTTATCTTTTTTTTTTTTCCAAGAAGTGAGTGGGCTACACAGCATCAAAGGCATTCATTTAATGCTTTACTCCAAAATGGAAAGTGCATTTCCAATCATTGTGTCTTTTCTGATGGGATTCAGGTAGTTTCCTGTAAAGGAGGACGATAAGAATTTGATATATGTATTTATTGGTTTAGAAAGCTCAGTCTTTTAGTTGTCTTATTCAAAAACAAAAAAGACCTTTACAACTACATTTTCCTATGTGCCTGTAAGCTAAATTATGGGAAAAAATATGTATCTTATCCAGTTACTATTCCTCTTCTCTTTCTCTACCTTTGCCTTTTAGAAAATTTATCTCTGCCCCATTTTTTCAGGTGGTTTTCTCAAATCGCCAGCAGACAAAGAACAGCATTAAAGACTCAGTTAGAGAATTAAGACCAGAAATATCCTGGTTGTTATAGGCTAGGGAGGTGGGAACGAAGAAGGAAACAGCTAGACCCTCTGTGACTTCTCAGAAAAACCAGCCTTTGGAACATAGTGTGGAGGCTGAGAAAATGAAGGCCATCCCACCTCTAGTTTAGTATTAAAACAAGTACAGCCATCTTAGCCTCAGCAGCCATCTCAGGCCCGTGGGACCAAGGGCATTTTCCCCTACTTTACTTTAGTTCCAGGGACCCCCACACTGCTTTAGTAACAGGAATACCTAACCCTGTAAACACTTCCAGGAAAAACCGCTATACCAAACCCTATAAACACTTCCAAGAAAGTACCTAACCCTGTAAACAGCCCTGCAACAGCTAATCGGCTTACTGCGGAAAAGTCTGAAACTTCTCCTCCCCCACAGCAAGCCTCTTGTAATGACCCATAAAAACCCCTGCCTTAACTAGCCTCAGGGTCCAAGTCCCTACTCCACTGTGTCAGGTATACTTGGGCCCAAGCTTGTCAAGTGATTACATCGGTGTTGGCTCCTTGGTGGCCTCTCTCTCCTTGGGCATAACACACAGACCCTCACCCTGCCATTCTATCACAGGCACACAGAGCCTCTGATTTAGCTCAAGCAAACTTACATTGAGTGCCTACTACATACACTTACACAATTCCTCTCACTCTTCATTCTCAACGTACCAGCAAAAATCTACTCAAAATAATACATGGAAAAGTATGTTTCAATCTATTATGTACACACACACATATCCCAAAATAATGAATGCCATATGATCTCACACTCCCACTATTAAAAATGTTATATATTGTATTTTTGTATGTGCGCCAGTCCATTTAGCAGCAAATGAAGTCCGCTGCAGAAAAGAATTACAGTGGATTTCATAGGGACCTTTTTTAATCGAGTAGAAAGGTACATTGTCACTGGATGCTCGTTTGATTTCAGATTTCTGTGTGTTGTAGTTTGCTAGGATTTTAAATCAACAATGATAACTACAAGGAACCCCTGCTACTCGTGGCAGCACACGTCACAGGTCACCTCATTCTGTGTGCAAAATCAATCTTGTAGGAGATGAAACGCAATATTGTAATTAGAGTTAGGTGGATTCAATAAATATTAAGCAGTAAAAAAAAATTATTCGTTTATCCATTTCCTTCTCAGCAGAACCTGCAATTCAGGCTCATCCTAATATCTGACCCATGAAATTAAAATGATAAGGAGTTAGTGAGAGAGAAGATGGAGAGAATTGAACAGTCATGGCTTTTTGAAATTCCAGTGTGCTTTTTGCAATTGCAAGTTGATGCTCTCCTCCCCCTCCCCACCTCCAGGGTAAACAAGAAATGGTAATGGGCAGAGGGAGGACAGAACACATGCATTTCAATGAGTCCTGTTTATAATTCTATGAGTTACATGTTGGTATTTTGGCCGAATCAGGCTTCAAGATTATGTGTTCTAGATAATTCCAACAAGCACACATTTTAAACTATTTTGCCTATATTTCCTGGTGCTTTGCAACCTGCCTGACCAATTTGAGCATTTCTTTTAATTGAAATGACCAAACTGGCCCCACTCCAGGCCACTCCCTGTTGTTATTTTTTTTTTTTTTTAACACAAGACTTCCTGCCCTCCATCCCAAGCAAAGAAACTTCAATAAACTCTATCTCTGATCAAGCCCATCCTGTCTTCTACTAGTCTCAGTCTTGCCTCCAGGCAGCCTGGAGCAGCAGGAAGTGGGCCAGACTAGCTCTTTGCTGGCTAATCTGATAAACTAATTTGACAGAGATGAATGGTTTTTAGGAAGGTTGCCATTCTGCCTTTTGGAAATGGGATGCTAAAGGCAGCCCAGGTATCAGAGTTAAGATCTGGTTTGAATATTCAAATTACTTGTGTCCCTTGTCATGGAAAAGTTGGCCTTCTAGGACTCTCCTGATAAACAGCTATTGTCTAAACACTTTTCAATAAGTAATAATGACAACAATAATAATAATGATGACAATACATAGTGCCATTTCTTTTTGGTTTTTTTATTTCAGCAAAACTAGGCATTGTGCATATATCCTAAACCAGCAGTCAAAATCTCATCCAGCTTTCTAGAACTGGGCTGATAGAAAGAAGCTGTTATTAAGCTGATAAATCACAAGAATTTTTTTTCAAAGTTTGGTTTAGGGAATTACTTCCATCTGCGAGTGGCAAACTTATTCCCTCCTAGAAAATTCTCCCTCCTTCTAAAATACTAAAAGCATCCCTAGAGTACTTTAAGGACAGTTGGCCTCAAGGTTTCTAATGGTTCTCTGTTTAAGCTATAACTCTCCTCAGGAGGCCCTAGAGCCTGGTGCACTCAGGTAACTTGCTGCCTCGCTGGTCACCATTCCACCTGCTCAAAACCCAGACAGGTGCAGGGCACTTCTCACCCTGCTCAGCAGTCCTTCTGGTCCTCTTTGTTTTAGGGCCTGTTCGGAAAATAACAGTTCATGGATACATCCATGTCCCAAGCATCAGACTAGGTATCACACAGGACCGAAATAGCAACAAAATCTGGAACAGGTGAACAAATGTAAAGTCCAGGTTCAAAAGAAAAGAGTTGGGACACCTGGTGGCTCAGTTGGTTAAGCCACTGCTTTTGGCTCAGGTCGTGATCCCAGGGTCCTGGGATAGAGTCCCACATCAGGCTCCTTGCTTAGCAGGAAGCCTGCTTCTCTCTCCACCTCTGCCTGCCACTCTGCCTGCTTGTGTGTGCTCTCTCTCTCTCTCTCTGACAAATAAATAAATAAATAAATAAATAAATAAATAAAATCTTAAAAAAAAAAAAAAAAGGAAAGAAAGAAGAGAGTTAAGTCAAGGGAGAGATAGGCATTCCAGCCTGGGTCAAGTCTGAATCACAAATTAAAGCTCAACAGGTAACCAGGGATCATGAAGAAATGAAGTCCAGTTGAGGCAATGGGCTCAAGTACATGGGGAAAGACAGACAAGAGGATAAGAACACCTGAGCTTTCATCTCTCTCCACTCTGGGTCTTAAGTTCCTTTCTGTAAAATGGGGTTTTGAAATGAAATTACCTCAATCATTCACACATTATGAGTCTAGAAAGGCCACACAGATAGTCAAAACCATAAACTTTGCACTACTAAGGGATGAGAATAGGACAATGAGTTAGAGCTAATTAAGTAGATTGAAAAGAGCATTTTGAAACTAAGTGAAAGTCTGCCTCAGAGAGAATATTTCCCGTATGTGTCCTGTATTCTGAATCCTTCCATACTGTCTATTAGGCATTGTAGAAAATCCTAAAAATAAAAATCATGCCTCTTTCCGTCTAGGAGGTTGCATCTTTGTTGGAAAGGGAAGGTTCACTTGTATACAACAGATAACAAGACCATACATATTACAGTTCAGGAAAGCAATAACTGAAATGGCAAAAGCCATTCAGTGGTATTCACGGGAGAGAGCTCAGGACTTCTCTGAATATGGCGGCTCAGGATCACATGACCCATCTGCTCTAGGGGGGCTGCTTTCCAAGAATGCCCAGCAGGTGCCAACTCCCAATCTTAGCAAAGTGAAGTAGAAGCTTGAATTTACCTGGCATTTTCTTCTGCCAGAACCTTAAAATCCTTTTATCACCCTTTGTAGCCCCTGCTAGTCTCCAAATACACTGCACTGATTGCCCTGATTATAAAAAATCTAAACCAGTCTGCAGTCACAGGTAGTATGTCTGGACAACATCAAGATACCACTGGGGAAACACCTTAGGTCTAGGTCAGAAGTGGATCCTGTCCTGTAGAAGGCAATCGTTAGCACAGACTTAGAAAGACATTTATCCCCCACTACAGCTAACCAACCAACTATTGAGGGTATACTCTGCTGAGAGTGGGAAGAAGCAGAAGCCATAAATTCACATTTCAAGCAGGACTGAGAGCTAAGAAACCAGAGAGAGAGAGTTTGGGTCTCATAGTGGGTAGATGGAGCTCTGAGGAAGGACACTGTCTATTGCCCACTTGGCTTTGATCCTAAGGCTGCAGTGCTGATTATGACTGCAAGACTGTCAGAGGCCTGCAAATAAATTCTGCTCCTGACTGGCTTGGAAAATAAAAAACCCTCAGATTTCATAACATCAGCTCACTGGTGAGAGTTTCACTTTTCTTCCCCTTCGTGGTATCCACTTCTCAAGGCAAATAAGAAGTTGTTCTGTTGTACAAATGGCAACAAAACCCTGGTGTCAGAAATACTTAGAGAAATAAGCATCCCAGTTACTTTTCAGGTTCATCATATTTCTTTCGGTCCAAGATCTCATTTGGAATCCCGGAAAACATCCCCACCGGAAACCAAATCAGCTTTCACAAACTGCCTACTTGCAAACTTGTCAGCCACAACATGCCAAAAGGATGTTTTCTGAATGGATTTCTTTCACTTAGCTTTTTAACCAAGCAAGAAATTTGATATCATGACACCAAAAAATCATATTGGTTTAAAGTTAGTAGTACTTTACAATAAGGAATCCCCAGCATCATTTCAACGCTGTCTGGGTTGAAGACCTTTCCATTTTGGGGTCTGCCATCTACTGAACACCTCTTTCCCAAGAAGTCCATGACACTGCCCTCAGAAGAGGATAATAATCTCATTTGGTATGCCTCTTCTTATCTGCAAGTGTGGCCATTGTCAGCTACCTGCTTTCTGCTGGGCTGGAGCTTTCATAGGTTATACCTTTTGTTTGTTCTTGGCGTCAATCCTCTGGTCTGATGGTTTTGCATATCACAGAGAAAGGTGATATGCTTCCTCCTATTCCCACCCTCACTCCACCCCAAATCCTGGGAATTGAAAAAAGTCTAGGGACTTTCTGTCTGACCATTCATTAGGCAATGCCATAGACTGCATCCACCCTAGTTGAAGTCAACCAGTGCCTTTAATTCCACACAAGATATAGTCACTGAAGTCTTACAACTATGCTAGAGATGTCAAAGGTACCATCTATTCCACTAATAATTCTTTTCTTTTTTTTTTTCAATTTTATTTTTTTTCAATGTTCCAAAACTCATTGTTTATGCATCACACCCAGTGCTCCATGCAATACGTGCCCTCTGTGATACCTACCACCAGGTTCACCCCATCCTCCACCACCCCCCTCCAAAACCTCAGTCTCCTCTTGTAGAACTTACTCACCTCACAACTTAAGTTATCATGGTATATCTCTTTCCCTGTCATATCATGGTATAGCTCCTTAGAGCTTGAAGTGATCACCTGACCCAAGCATGGCCAATCAAATCCTTTCTTATGGGAACTTGGAACTGGGACACAGAGCCTCTCGCCAGTCTATTCTGGATGTCTGCATGTAGAAATGCACAAAGTGGTCTATATTCTAAGACTAAATGATTCTACAAGGAAACTAGTGAACACAGAGCTGAATACAATGTAAAATGCAAGAGATGGAAAAATCAACATTAACTAAGTTCCTGACCTTTGGCTTATGTTACACACTCAATGTGGATCACCTGGAGGATGGTACTCATTGCAGTCTTCCAAGCACAGAGGCTAATGGAAGATTTACCTTGACATATGCTTTCCAGATCACTGAGACAGGGAAAGGAAAGGTAGAAAATTGCACACCAGTTCTGGTTTCCAGCCCAAAGTGACAATGTCACATCTGCTTACATTTCATTAGTAATACCAAGTCACATAGCTCTAACTTCAAAGGGTGTGAGAAAGAGAAATCCTATCATGTGCCCAAAGGAAGGAAAAATTGAATATGACTTCCATGCAATCCTCTGGCTCATTTCCCTCCAGATGTAATATATAACCATCTTCTCTTGGCTTCTGGCTCTTCTCCGAAACTGTTTTTTACCACAGTCACTAGTGGCTGATGTATTATTAAATTCAATACACACTTTTCAGTACTTATTTCACTTTCTCTTTCTCTCTCTGTTTCTCATTTGTTGCTATACATTATCCCCTAATCTCATCATTTTCTCCAACTTTGGCTTTAATGACACCATTGCTTCCTTACAGTCTCCTCTGCCATTCTTTCTCTCTTCCCTTCTCATTATATCCACACATCCAAGCTCTCCCTGTTCTGTACTGCTGTTTCCTTACAGCAGTACAGAACATTCCTTAGTGAATTAGTGAATTCCACCTTAGTGAATTCCACCTCCATTTCCTAGTCACCCAAATCAAAATCTAGGAGTCCTCCCTAGATTCCTTCTTTCTTCCTCTGACCCTATAGTATTGGTCACCAAGTCCTCACTATGATTTCTCACTTGATTTACTACCACAGCCTCCAGCACTAGCCTCTGGGTCTTATTCTGCACAGATGACTAGAGTCATGTTTCTAAACATAATTATGCCATTTCCTTGCTCAAAAATCTTCAATGGTTTCCACATGCCTTTAGGCCATAGTCAAAAATCCTTCCAGTGGTTTACAAGGTCCTCAAGATCTGGCCATAATTACTTTGCCAGTTATATTTATTGCCTCAGCACTCTCCAACTGAGTTATCCTCTGAATTACCTGCATTTCCCAAAATGCCCCTGGATGATTCTAATCTCCATGTCTGCAGCATGTGGTACTTGACAGACATCTTTCCTTCTTATTCTTTGCCTGGTTAAGTCCTTTGAGACTTAGGTTACTTATCATTTCTTCCAGGAAGTCTTCTTTGCGCCTCCCAGTCTTGATCAGGTCTTCATGCTACTTGTTCTAAGAACAAATTGATATTACCTCAATCTCAATAGTCAGTTATTATAATTATGTTTTTCTATTCAACATTTCATCTTTCTTACCTACCATAAGTTCCATAAGGAAAGACTTGGTTTTACTGATTTTTGTGTAGGGTCTAATACAGTGCCTGACACATATTAGGAGCCAAATACATACCCATTAAATGAATACATTAACCAATGAAGCTCCATATTCTAATGACCACAAAATTCCAGAACTGTGCTCAAGGAAGCAGAGAGCAAAGAGGAAAAATATGGTTCATGTATATATACCATCTTAGGCTAACATACGTATAGTTTACTTACAGAATTACCTCCATAAAGTAATTATCCAGCAATGATACCCTCTCTTGGATCTCTGGATGGCTGGTCTGGCAATTTGCCCTTCTGTGATCCCTCTCTTTCTTCTACCTTTGGGATTCAGTTTGAGGGACAAATGACTTAACCCCTACTCAGGGTTCATGTTCCTTAGAAATATGTGTTCACTTGTTCTTATAAACTAAACTTGTATCTATTGAAGGCCTACTGTGTCAGTCTGGTGATGCAAGATAACTGCCCTCAAGGAGTTATAGCTTAAGAAGGAAACTAAGTTCTCAGCTGATTGAAAGGAGCAATTGGTATAAAGAAACAGAAGTACAGAACAGAAAAGAGCTTGACACCCAGAGTCTGCATACCTCAATCTAAGTCAAAGCTCCTATCTAATGTTACAGAACAAGCAACCAGCATTTACCTTTTTATCTGTGACTTCCTCACTTGCAAAATGTGAATAATAAGATAATATTGAAAGATAAAATTTTGGTTATAATCATGATAATTCTGACACAAATTTAATTGATATAAAAACACATACAATAATAGCTATCATTTACTGCACATGTCCATGCAAGGAAGTATAAATTTTATATTCTTGATTTTCTTTCTTACAACAGTCCACCGTAACATTATAATCTCTGTGGTACAGATGAAGAAATAGTGACTCGGAAGGGTTAAGTAATTTATCCAATATCACATAGCTGGTGAGTAGCAGAACCAGGATGTAAGCCCAGATTTGTATCACCCAAAGACCAGGGCTTCTACCCATTAGACTACACCTCTGACTTTTAAACTCATAAAAATGCAATTTATGTATTCAATTATTCTTAATTATTCAATTTAAGCATTGTGACGGAGTCCAAACTCTCAGTAAAAGTTACCATTTTGAAAGTTAACAATTAACCAAATTTTTCCATCTGTAAACTGAATGAGTTAGATCACGCTAAACAAGACACTATATATCAAACACTCTGTACAGTCCATAATATAGTGTAACTATTCAGAAATGCTAGCTATCATTACTGTTATTAGACTAAGTTCCTTTAGTCATTAATTTTCTATAATTCTGAGACATTTCTTCCATTTTCTCGAAGAGCTAGGGATTTATGTCCAAAGAAACACACCTAGAAGCTGGGCATTTATCTATGGAGGTGGTAAAGACAGAGGCAGCATTTTGGGACTCTAAGGAACTGGTGTGCAGATCAGCAACCACAAGTATCTGGGAACCCGTTTTCATTTTGTAGGTGCTAAGGATCTGCTCCCAACTATTTTAAGTAGCCCAGACTCACAATTCATTCTATAGCTAATTAAGAGCACAAATATGCTCATGTTTTCCCCTGCGGACTCCATACTACAGGAAGGGTAATTGCACATTCTATTTATTGCTTGGAGAGAAGCCTATGTACTGGTGAGACTACTCTATTGCAAGAGCACCGAAGCACTTTTACCAGCTTCAAAATTCTCATTCACTGAAAGGTGGTGGCCACCACTATCCTTCCTGTTTCATGAGAGCAGCCATGGGCTACAACAAATCAAACAGAGGTAAATAAGCACTGCTGTCTACTAGGAAAGCCAAGAAATGAAGAATGAAGAATGAAGAATGAAGAAATGAAGAATCCAGGGTGTAAGGCAAGACTTCATGGCCTGATATGATCAGGACCTAGGGCATACAGGACAAGGTATAATGAAAGTTAAAGCTATTCAAGAGGAGTCAGAATCGAAGAGAGTTGAAACAAAACTTGGGGCTTTTTTCAAACACAGCCTAGTTAAGTCTCACAACATTGGGGGCACAGGTAAGATTAATCCCAGTTTACAGATGAGGAAACTGAGCTACAGAGGATTCAAGTGACTTGTTGAAGGTTACAAAGTCAATAAGAGAATCAAGGGAAGGGAGATAGATACTTAAGTGTAGACAACTGTTGTGACAGATTTTAAGAAAGATTTAACAAAGCAATATAGGAGAGTAATCAGGGGATAGTTGGGGTAACTTTAGCTAGATGGAGTATCTATTAGTTACATATTGCTCTACAACAAATCACCACAAATTTAGCAGCCTAAAACAACGCATTTTATTTTCTCCATTTCTGTGGACTGGGTACCTGGGTACATCTTGGCCGGGTCCTCTTCTTAGGTTCTTCTGAAGCAACAACCATCTGGTCAGCTGAACAGTATTCTCATCTAAATCTGACTAGGGGATAATATACTTCCAAACTCACTCAGGTTATTGGTGGAACTAACTTTCTTGTAGCTGTAGAACTGAGGTTCAGGCTTCTTGTTGGCCAGTGGAAGGGAAACGCCCTAAGTTCCTTACCACATAGACTTTCCCAACATGGCTGCTTGTTTCATTGAGTTAATAAGGAAGTTCTCAAGCAAGACAGTTCTCATACAATGTGACATAATCCTATGAGTCATATCTCATTACCTTTGCCATATTCTATTGGTTAGAAATAAGTCGCAGGTCCATTCATAATCAGGGAAGGGGATACACAAAGGTGTGAACACTAACAAGCAGATATCATGGAGGCCATTTTAGTCTTAAAGAGACTAACCAGCAATTTTCCATATCCTTAATCTAAGCAAAATGTGCTAGTCCAAGCAGAGTTCTACAATGCGTGCATGAAGCTGACACATCTGAGAAAACAGAATTCTGTTATTTGTAGCCCCATACACAACTAAACCACTAAAGACAGTTCTTTGACACATTCATTTTATTCACACATTTTTCATCTTCTTGTAGGCTATGCCGAGATTAAGAAGAGCATCCTAAAGGATGTTCTGTGATTATACCAACACTATGATCACCTTTTACTTTTGCTCTTATAGATTTTGCTGATTTCATCATTTCAATAAAACACAAAGAAAATACCGATTCCACAGTGCTAGGCTTCCTCTAGAATTATGCTGTAAAATTAACTTCTAAATTTTAATTTCCAATTATCTTAGAATTTTTACATACCAACCAATGTATTTAGATTATTGTAGCCTATAACAATCTGAGAATATAACAGCTGCTTCATTTTCCAATCTCAGCATAAGTCAAATTTATGTGGTAACATACCAGCTTCTGAGATGAGATGACAACTCTGAGTAACTAAAGCTCACAACATCATGTACACCTCTGCAATGAGGGACTCCCTAGTCTAATATCTACTGTTCTGTTATCACCCTCAGATAATTTGGTAATTAAATTATTGTAATGGTATACCTTGAGTCTCTAAGGAAAGATTTTATTCCAATAAATACATTCTAAGGAATATTTCTTAGACAAAAATAGATTTAAAAGAAGAATTGGGGCTTTTAAAAATATCACTGCATTGATTTTCTTTCTTCAAATTTCCTAGGCACAGAAATAATCTTTTACTAGAAGAAAATGGTAAAAATGTTGAGAATTTAAGGGAGAAAGTCCAAGATTTGAGATTAGATCAGCCTTGAGCTCCACCCCCAAATTTTCTAAACTTGTTCAATTTCTTTTCTTGTAATTTTTGGGTAATACCCTCCATCAAATTTTTATAAGAAGCTATGAGATCCTTATGAGAATTTAATTACAAATATAAATATAACAGATACAACAAATTACAATAAAATAATGATAACAAATATAGCAATAACAAATATAAAGTATGTGAGATTTTGACAGGCACCACCTAAAATTATTTAAAAACATAATTAGAGCTCTTCATAGCTTGAGGCTGTATAGAAAGATCTGTATCTGCAGATAAATTTTTTTCCTATTCAACTGCTTATTATCCTCAACTCCAACCGGCAATTTCTCTGAATCTCATAACTGACCTAGCTACATGTATGACTTGATTCCTCTTTCTCCCGCCTTTCATGATTGCTGATTAGCCTTCACACTACCACTCACCCTTCTCTTAACCTCTCACTCCAAATATACCCTGGGAAAAATTTTTCTTACCTGGCCTGTCATGTTCACTTGGAAAGCTCTCTGCTGCCCCCATCAGTCATTGCGAGACAATGCACACAATGTCCAGAGGAAGTTTACTCCCTCCCAATAAACCATGAAAAGTTGGTTTGCGCTGGGTTCCAGGAAAGGTTCCAGAAGGAAAATTAATCTGAACCTCACAGTGACAAAAATAAAGAAAACCTATTGTGTTTCATAAAGTTTTAAGAATCAATTTGCCATATCATCCTAAAGTATGTTTTTAAGGTGGTACCAGGGAGTACCAGAAAGACTCCTAATTCAAGTCAACCCTATAATTATAAACCTAGCAGAGCCTATTGAATTCCAAGAACATATTCTAGAATCGCCTTGTGTCTTAGGTCTTACAGGCTGCTATAACAAAATACCACACACCGGGTGGCTTAAACAACTAACACTTATTTCTTGTTACTCTAGAGGCTGGAAAGCCCAAGATCAAGGTGCCAGCAGATTTGACATCTAGGCAGAGTCAGCTTCCTGGTTCACAGATAGTTATCTTCCTGCTGTGCCCTCATGTGGTGGAAGAAACAAGGGATCCCTCTGGGTCTCTTTTATAAGGCCATTAGTTCCACTGATGAGGGCTCCATCCTCATGACCTAATCACCTCCCAAAGTCCCCACCTCCAAATACTATCACATTGGGGATTAGGTTCCAATATATGAATTTGTGGGGAACACAAACATTCCCTCTATAGCACCTTTTGACTAAGTGAGATAATGATAAGGCAATGTGAAACCTGTTGAATTTGTAGCTCAGACCTCTATAAACAAAAAAGACAAAAAGAGACAAGGGAGAACCATGCAGGACAGTGGTTAAGAATTTCAAAGTCAAAGACCTGACTTTGATACCCTTGATAACAGCAATTTTGGACAAGATACTTAAACTCTGCAAACTGGAGTTTCCCTTGGAAAATAGTATCTGCTTGACTGTAAGTATTAAATATGATAATATACTGCATAGACTTCATCATAGTACCAGAACATAGTTCAACTATTATTTTAAATGATTTCAGGAATTCTTATCTGGCTGTTATGTTGATGGGGGGGTAGAAATTTATGGTTATATTGAGTAAGGCCTATCAGACACTGCTATACCTAAAAGCCACAGTATCTGAACAAAGAGCAAATAAATATGAAGTGTTTTGAGATATTACCTTACAATATTCTGTCTGAATTTTAAAATACTCATTTAAAACCTTGCTAAGGTAATGAAAAGCCCTTAGCATTACAAACAGCATGATTTTTATTGTGATCATATCAGAATTTCTGGCTTCCTTATGAGAAACTAAACCAATTTTAAGACAGATGTTTTGTGTGAGTACTTATTATGTTTACATATATCCTAGTTATAAAGCAACAAAGCCAGGAAACCACTGTGAATAAACAGGATGGCAGGGTTTATACAGCTAATGCAGTGATTAGAGCCACACTAACAGAATCGCAAGAGGAACTGGCTGCAGTTAATGTGCTTTCAATGATTTTCCATCACACTTCTGTCTCTTTATGTCAGATTCACTCACCTTTTCACAATATTCATACCAGATTATTTTTTAAAGTATTCAAATGGAGAGGCCACCTACACCCAATACATAACCAGGATATTTGCAGGACTGGATTTTTCCCCTTTATCCTGGTCCCAGCTTCCATATTCTTGGCTCCTCATTGAAGTCCCAGTCACTGGACTTTTCTATATTTCCTTTTCATGGCTTTCCTCCCAATATTTGGGCTTTAACTTTTCTTTTCTTTTTTTTTTTAAGTCACCATGTATTTTTTTATTTACGTTTTTTTAAAGTAATCTCTACGCAGAATATGACGGTCGAACTCACAACCTCAAGATCAAGAGGCACACAGCCCACTGACTGAGCCAGCCAGGTACTCTAAGGCTTCAGATTTCTACCTGGTTGTTGACTTAATTCAAATAAGATTTCCAGGCCCTCAAACACCTACTTTCACTCAAAGCCAGACTCATCCAGCCCTTCTCTTCCTTCAGAGGAACAAAGATAACAATCGAGTAAACTCAAGATGGTATTATTAAATGTCATGAGACAGACATGGAGAAAGAACACTGAAAGTAATCCCTATGCTGTCTTTATCCCTTGTACCAGGAACTCTAAGTTTACAGCAAAGTGCATGGTGTTACAGGGAATGTACCCAAGGTAAAGATGGATCCCCTAACCTAAAGGAGTTTATCACCTTTTTGAAGAGATGAGATATAAGCATAGAGAAGTTTTGAAAAATTTATACAATGTTTAGGAAAAACTTCAAGACAAATTAAAATTTCTTCTTCTGACCAGATGTATGTTCCTGCCTAAAACAATAAAAAATGATAACTGATTTTTAAAATTGTTTTCATGACATTGGACAGTGGATGAAGGACAGTGCTCACTGAAAGATAGGTAATCCCTATAGCTGTTCCAGCTTATTTCGTTAAGAAAATTTCAGATCATGGTGCAGGTAGGGGGAATCCAAGCAAAGCACAGTGAGCCCTCTAACATGAGCAGACAGAAGTAAAAGTCTGTGAAATATATAATTATAGTTCTTAAGACAGTGCACCAGAGAGAAGAAAGTTGCATGGAGAAAGAATTTCTAACATTTATAAAGGGATCCTTCAGTGTTCAGCTGAGTAATAATCAGAGAATATACATGAGGAACTACTTGAAGCTGAGGAAAGTCTCTCAAAAGGAGTAAAAGTGACAGTTCCCAACACTTATACAAGGCCAGGAATACAGCCTGTTCTCACCAACCAGAATGGAAACCTTCATGATTCAATGAGCTTCAGGTAGACTATACAGAAGGGTCTTCCACCAGTAGTGGGATATAATCCTCCTCAGACTGAACACTGCTCCAGTTCTAACATATCTTAAACACAAACTTTTCTAAATAACTTAAATGTATTCCAGAACAAAGGACAAAAGATATTTATAAGATAAAAAAGTATACAACACCAAACAAGGTAAAACTTATAACATATGGATTCTAATAACAAGTTGCCAGATTCAAAAAAGTGAGAAAGAAAGAGAGAAAGAGAGAGAAGCAAAATATAACCTATAATAAAGAAAAAAACCATAATCAAACAAAAATGACCCTAAACTGAAGCATGTGTTGGAATCAGAAGAAAATGACATTAAAATAGTTATTACAGCTATATATACCATACATTAAGAAATTTAAGTAGAGAAGAGTAAAAGATAGACAGATATAGATAGAACCCAATCAAACCTTTAGAGGTAAAAATACAATGTGGGAGTTGAAAATAAGACTAGATAAGATTAAGAGCAGATCAGATACTGCAGAAGAAAAGATTAGTGAACCTGAATACATAGCAATAAAACTATCCAAAAGGGAACAAAGAGTTTTTAAATGGGCACTGCATCTATGAAATGCAAGACAATATCAAGCAGCCTAATATATGTATAATTGGAGTCTCTGGGTTTGGGGGTGATGGAGGTAGCAGAAAAAAATGAAAAAATAATGGCTATAATTTTTTTTTTAATTTGATAAAAACTGTAAACCCCTAGATCAAGAGGTTAAAAATATCTCAAGCACAGGTGTGCCTAGGTGGCTCAGTTGGTAGAGTATCTGACTCTTCTTGACTTTGAGCCCCATACTGGGCATGGGGCGCACACACAAATACATATACACACACCCCCGCCTCCCCAAAAAAAGAAACCTCAAGTACAATAAGCCAAAGAAAATATGTAAATGTGCATCATAACAAATTGCTCAAAATCAATGACAAAAAAATATATATTAAAAGTACCCAGAAGGAGTAAAAAAAATCTTATTACATACAAAGAAACAATAATCATCACAGCTAATTTCTTGGCTGGACACAATGCAAGCAAAAAAAAAAAATATATGAAACAACATCTGTCAATACAGAATTCTACACTGAGTGAAAATATCTTTCAAAAATGAAGATAAAATAAAGACTTAAGCAGATATATAAAAACTAAAATTCATCACCAGCACAGCACTACTATAATAAATGTTAAAGGAAATCCTTCAGTCAGAAAAAAAAAAATTATATCAAATGAAAATTAAAATCTACACAAAGAAATAGAGAACATCAAAAATGATAACAAAATGGGAGATCATATTGCTCTTATTTAAAATCTTTTAAAAATAATTAAATGATTAAACAAAAGTAATATAAGAGAGTACACTGTTTAAACATTTATAAAAGTAAAATGCAGGACACTAATATTGCAAAAGTTAGGAGACAAGAAAAAGGTGTAAACTGCAGAAAAGTTCATATAACAGTGGTAAAGTGGCATAATTTTACCTGAAGATAGAATGTGATGAGTTAAAATGTATAATATAAAACCAAAAGCACCTACTATAATAAACAGTTACATCCAGTAAGTCAATAATACAGATAAAATAGAATTATAAAAAAATAAGTTAGTCCAAAAGAAAGAAGGGAGGGAAAATAGAACAAAATCCAGGTGAGACAATAGAAAGCAAATATCAAGATGATCAATTTAAGCAAAATTGTATCAATAATTGCATTAAATTTAAATTATCTAAAAACTTGAAAAAGCAGAGATTATATAGATTTTTTTTGAAAGTCACACCTATACACTATTCAATATAAAGAAACAAATATATGAAAAGGGAAAATATAGATAGATATACATCATATTAACATTAACCCAAAGAAATTTGGAATGTTGGCATTAACATTACAATATACTTCAAAGCAAATATTATTTGGAGAGATGAAGAAGAGCATTTCATAATCTAAGTATTAATCAACAATCATAACATTCTTAAACATTTATGTAACTAATAATAGACCTTCAAAATGTATGAAGCAAAAATTGATCGGGATTCTTGAAGAAATACAATAATCCATAATTATAGTTGGAAATTTCAAGACTCCTCTTCCAATAATTTATAGAACAGACACAAATAAGTTAGACCTTAGATTTGAATAACATTATCAGCCAACTTGACCTAACTAATTAATATTTATAGAACACTCCACTAAACAACAGCAAAATACATATGCAAGTGCACACTGAACATTCACCTATACAGACCATATTCTGGGCTGTAAAATAAGTTTCAATAAATATAACAGGATTCAAGCCATTAAAGTATGTTCTTTAATCACAATATAATTAATTTAGGAATGAATAACAGACCAATAAAGATGAATAAAGAGCTCTAGAAAATCCCCAAGTATCTGGAAATTAAAAGAACACATTTCTAAATATCCTGTGGATCAAAAAAAAAAAAAAAAGAAATCAAAGACGACATTAGAAAAGACTGCAAACTGGATGAAATGAAAACACAATATAGGAACATCTCAAAATTTGTGGTACAATAACAAATAAGAAACTTATGGCATTATATCACTGTTAGAAAAGAATAATGGATTCAAATCAATGACATTAGTTACAACTGAAGCATCTAGAAAAACAAGAAGTAATTAAATTCAAAATAAGTAAAAAGAAAGCAATCACAAATGTTAAGTGTAAAAATGAATGAAACAGAAAAAAGAAACAATCGGAAAATGCAACAGAACCAAAACTTATTCTTTAAGAAAATTAAACTGGTAAACCTCCCAAGTCAAACATATCAGGAAAAAAAAGGGAGAAACAAATTAGCAACAGCAGAAACAAAAGAAGTGACAACACTACAGATTCTACAAAGAGTAATGGATAATAAGGAAACACTATGAAAAATTTTATGCCAATAAATTAGACTAATCCTCAAAATATACAAACTACTAAATCTCACACAAGAAGACATTGATAATCCAACTAGCTCTACACCTATTTCAAAAATTGAATTTATATTTAAAAGCCATGTCACAAAGTAAACTCAAAGCCCAGATGACTTCACTGGTTATTTCCACCAAACATTTAAGGAAGAAATATCAATTCTATAAACACTCCTCTATAAAACTGGAGAAGGAATACATTCCAGCTCATTCTAAGAGACCACTGTTAGTCTGATATGAAAACACAACGAAGTCAAGTATTGGGTGCCTCAGCTGGTTAAGCAACTCATTCTTGATCCCAGCTCCCATCTTGGCATCAGGAGCATGAGCTCAAGTCCCACATTAGGCTCCATGCTCCTTAAAACAATAATAATAATAACCAAATCAAATCAAAACATAACAAAGTCATTACAAGAAAAGAAAACTAATGACCAATATCCCTCATAAATATCGGTGCAAATTTTATAATAAAAAATGTAACCAATAGAATAAAACAGAATATATGAAGGATACTATATCAGGACCAAATGGGGTTTATCCCAGCAATGAAAGGTTAATGTGACATTCAAAAATGAATCAGTATCATTTGCCATTTTAACAAACAAAAAATGAAAAAAAATAGTTACCTTAATAGAATAGAAAAAGCATTTGCCAAAATTCAATACCCATTCCTGATTTAAAAAACAAAACAGGGACACTGGGTGGCTCAGTTGGTTAGGCCGCTGCCTTCAGCTCAGGTCATGATCCCAGGGTCCTGGGATCGAGTCCCGCATTGGACTCCTGGTCCAGCAGGTAGCCTGCTTTTCTCTCTGCCTCTGCCTGCCACTCTGCCTGCTTGTGCTCTCTCTCTGACAAATAAATAAATAAAATCTTTAAAAAATAATAAAAAAATAAAATAAAACAATAAAAAAACCTCTCAGCCAGCTTGCAATAGAAATGGCCTTCTACATTTCTAATAAAGGGCATCTATCAAAAACTTACTGCTAATATAGGTGATAAAATAAACTCTTGTCATAACATCAGGAAAAATATAAGGATGACCACTCTTGCCACTTCTATTTTTACACATTGTACTAAAGGTTCTATTACTATCACAAAGAACAAAAAATGCAAATTTGGAAGGAAGTAAAATTGTCTTTATTCAAAGATGATATAATCCTATATGTAGAAAATCCCAAAATCCACACAGAAAAGCTAATAGAACTAATAAGCAAACTATTTCAAGAAACAAGATTATCATAAAAATCAGTTACATTTGTATATAGTAGTAAAGAAACAGAAATCATTTTTTAAATATCATTTCTAGAACCAAGAAAAATATCTTCAATACTTGGGATGAATATGAATATGAATATGAATAAAGACATGTACAGTGAAAAACTATAAGATATTTCTGAGAGAGGTTAAAGAAAACAAAATACATAGAAAACTATAATGTGTTCATGAGTCAGACAAAATTGTTAAAACACTATGCTAATGTCCACAATAGTCAAACTATGGAAAGAACCTAGATGTCCATCAACAGATGAATGGATAAAGAAGATGTGGTATATATATATACAATGGAATACTATGCAGCCATCAAAAGAAATGAAATCTTGCCATTTGCGACAACATGGATGGAACTAGAGGGTATTATGCTCAGTAAAATAAGCCAATCAGAGAAAGACAATTATCATTTGATCTCCCTGATATGAGGAAGTTGAGAGGCAACATGGGGGGTTTGGGGGGTAGGAAAAGAATAAATGAAATAAGATGGGATCAGGAGGGAGACAAACCATAAAAGACTCTTAATCTCACAAAACAAACTGAGGGATGCCGGGGGCGGGGGAGGGTTAGAGAGAGGGTGGTGGGGTTATGGACATTGGGGAAGGTATGTGCTATGAAGTGTATAAACCTGGCAATTCACAGACCTGTACCCCTGGGGCTAATAATACATTATATATTAATAAAAAAATAAATTAAAAATTTTAAAAACTATGCTAAATTGAAAAGTGTCCCCACAAGATCTATGTCTACCCAGAACCAGTAAACATGACCATATTTAGAAATAGGGGCTTCACAGATGTAATTAGGTTAAGATGAGGCTACGGTGAAGTAGGATGGGCCCTAAACCAATGACTGTGACCCTTATAAAAAAAAGGAAAGTGAGGACATAGACACATGGGGGAGAAAGTCACGTGAAGACTGAGGCAGAGATCACAGTGATGCACCTATAAGCCAAGGAACACCAAGGATGTCTGGCAACTACCACCTGTTTATAGCATGATCTCTCTAGTTAGTCAAGGATAAATCTGAAATCAATAGAGATTTCATGATACTACAAGCCAGGCACTTTACATACTACATTATTTAATTTTCTTAATGATCCAGTGAAGTGATAAAATCAGCTCCATTTTACAGATGAAGAAACTAAACCCCAAAGGAATGAAGTAATTTACAAGAATTGTGCAGCAAATGAGGAGAATGTAAATTCAGATCCAGGTCTGTCTGAATAGATCATTTTGTTCTTCCTCAATAACACACTAAGACCTGACAAATTGCCCCATATGAAGTCCTCAATGCCCTTAGGTATTTATTTTAAAGTCAAAGGCACAGAGTTCTTGAGTTGTAAGGAAAGACATGCGTCATTAACATGATGACTGCATCATGTTTTATACTTAAGAGGTATAACCACCCAAAACTCAACAGAAATCAACATCTCAAGTCTCTTCCATTCTACACTGAATTTATTAATAGACATCATGTAAAACTCTGGGAGGCAATGTAAGATTCCAAAGGTAGGTGAAACATTATCATCTCTGTGCAACCCCACATATATGAAAGGAAAATAAATTTTTAAAAAAGAGGTAATAGGTAGAAAATCAAGAGTAGAAAAACCTCTAAAAACGAATTTACTAGTTTTCAGAAAGATTCATCAGGTCTTTTGTACTCCTGCTTAGTATTCATCTCTGCATTCAACAAGACAAGTAGACAGTGATATATGCAAAGCAGAGGCTTCTCAATATGTCCATCCAATAAAGATAGTTGTCATGGTATAGATATTGCTTTTCTACTGATATCTCTATTAAAAAGTACCCCAAAATGAATTAAAGATTTAAACATAAGACTTGAAACCATAAAACTCCTCAGAGAAACCAAAGAGGGGATAAGACTCCTTGGCACTGGCCTTGGAAATGAATTCTTAAAGATGACACAAAAAGCATAGGCAACAAAAGCAAAAATAGGCACGTGCAATCATATCAAATGAAAAACTTTCAACACAACAAAGGAAAGAATCAACAAAGTGAATAGGCCATCTTGGAATAGGATCCTGAAAGTGTCTCCAAGTCATATAACTGATAAAGGTTTACTGCCCAAAATATATGAGGAACTCCTACAACTCAATAGCCAAACAAACAAACAAACAAAACAATTTTTTAAAATGTAAATGGCCTGAACAGACATTTGTCTAACAAAGACTTAGAGATGGTCAACAGGTATAGGGAAAGGTGCTTAACATCACTAGTCATCAGAGAAATGCAAATCAAAATCATAATGAGGTATCACCTCACACTTGTTAGGATGGCTGTGATCACGAAAACAAATCAAAGGAAGTGTTGGTGAGGATGTGGAGAAAAGGGAACGCTCGTACACCACTGATGGGAAGGTACATTGGTACACTTACTACAGAATGCAGTACAGATGTTCCTCAAAAGAATAAAATGAATCGGGAGGGAGACAAACCATAAGTGACTCTTAATCTCACAGAACAAACTGAGGGTTGCTGGGGGCAGGGGGGAAGGAGAGGGTAGTGGGGTTATGGACATTGGGGAAGGTATGTGCTATGGTGAGTGCTGTGAAGTGTGTAAACCTGGCGATTCACAGACCTGTACCCCTGGGGATAAAAATACATTATATGTTTATAAAAAAAATTAAAAAATTAAAAAACAAAAACAAAACAAAACAAAAAGAATAAAATGAGAACTATCATATGATCCACCAATTTCATTTCTTAGTATATATTCAAAGGAATTGAAATCAGGACCTCAGAGATACCACATCCCCATGTTCACTGCAGCATTATTCATGAAAGCCAAGGCATGAAAACAACCCGAATGTCCACTGAGAGATGAATGGATTTTTTTTAAATATGCTATATACATACGATGGAATATTATCCTTAAATAAGAAAACCCTGCTGTTAGCAATAACGTGGTGAACTTAAGAGTTCATTATGATCAGTAAAATAAGGTGACACCGAAGGACAACGACTACATGATCCCTATGAGGAATCTAAAATAGCCAAACTCATAGAAGCAGAGAATAGAATGGGTGGATTCCAGGGGCTAGGGGGAGGGGCGAGCCAGATGGCATTGGCTAAAAAGTCTTCCAGTTATTCAGGATGAATAACTCTTAGAGATCTACTATGTAGTATAGGACCTATACTTTTAAAAATACTGTATTGGGGGCACCTGGGTGGCTCAGTGGGTTAAAGCCTCTGCCTTCGGCTCGGGTCATGATCCCAGGGTCCTGGGATCGAGCCCCACATCGGGCTCTCTGCTCAGCAGGGAGCCTGCTTCCTCCTCTCTCTCTCTGTCTGCCTCTCTGCCTACTTGTGATCTGTCTGTCAAATAAATAAATAAAATCTTTAAAAAAAATACTGTATTGTTTACTTAAAAATTTCCCAAGATGATAGATCTTATGTTAAGTATTATTAGCATGAAAGAAAGAGATAGAGAAAGAAAGAAAGAAAGAAAACAAAGAGGGTGGGAGGAAAATTCAGGTGGTGATGGATGTGTTTATGGCATAGGTTGTGTGGATGGCTTCACCAGTAAATCACTATAAAGCTTTGTGAATGCTTGTCATACCTCAATAAAGTATTTTTTTAAATAAGCATAAAGTAGTATGCTAAATAGTAATAATGAATACTTGGGTGTTACTTTCACCTGCTTCAGCAAAGTATTTTTGTTCTAAAAAAGAAAAAAAGTACAGAAATAATTTTTCTTTTGCATCTTAAATGCAGGCATTTTGTAATGAAAAGACCATATGGCTGGTGTCGGAACATCTAGGTTATAAACCTGGCTGTGTCAACAATACCTTTACTACTTTGGGAAAATCTCTAAAACTACCCTGCATGTGTTTCTTGGTCTGTAAATTATGGTGGTCGGATTAAAGGACTTCAATGGTGTCTTCTGATCCTAAAATTCCAGGAATTTTAGAAATTTAGATATATAAGCTCCCCTATGGCAGGAAAGGAAGCTAATATTTACTGATCACCCATATGCTGTAATTGTTCACTTATTACACACACACACGAGAACAAATTGGCATTTCTCTTCTGAGCATCAGCAGAGAAAGATTCTTATAACCCAGGCCTAGGGACAGAGGTAGAAATGTTGTCTGAGATGAAGACAATTGCTTCTTTTTTTTTTTTTTTTTTTTAGATTTTATTTATTTATTTGACAGACAGAGATCACAAGTAGACAGAGAGGCAGGCAGAGAGAGAGAGGTTAGCAGGCTCCCTGATGAGCAGAGAGCCCGACGCGGGACTCGATCCCAGGACCCTGAGATCATGACCTGAGCCGAAGGCAGCGGCTTAACCCACTGAGCCACCCAGGCGCCCGAAGACAATTGCTTCTTACATGGATTTTCAGTGCCCACGTGCTCCCTAAGTAACTGGGTATGATCCCCACCCCCCACCCTTACCCCCCACCCCCTCCCCCACCCCCACCCCCCACACACACATCACAATAACCAGAGGGTGAAATCAGTTAACCCCTACCCAGGCTCCAGCAATCCCTCTTCAATTGCTAATACTGTAAGTGTTCAGAGCCCCACAAAGCCACCCTAAGCAAGGACTAGACCCATGAGGTCATCTCACCAAGAAGACTTTCTGGTTTGATGTCATTCGTTGACCTCACAAAGACTATGCGGCCCTGAAGGAACTGGAGTTCCTGTAAAGTGGCACACAGCCAGCAGCCCTGTGGCGGAGCCCTTCCTGCCAGCTGACACTCACAGCCCCTGCCACCATCCCAAGTGTCTGTTGGCTACAATTAACAAAACTTTCTTATCTGAAGGATAAGTAGCTGAGCTGTTAATTTTGCTTTTATCAAACCCACAGAAGAAAGCAAATGCCTAAAATGTCTAACTGGTGAAATAAGGACAAATCCTGTCCCAGAAGCTTAGCAGCTGGGGAGACAGAGAAACCTAGCTTCGAACAGAGACCCCTCTGCAGCCCTGAGTGAGCACACTGGTGCATGGGACTCTCTGCGCTGGAGATTAATTTTGATGCTGGCCATGGGGGCTGAGCTGTCCGACAATCAGAGAAGGAGGCTTACAGTAAAATACTTTAGATATTTTAATATCTAAATACAATGGAATGGGGTCTGACCAACTCCACCTTGTGGCAAATTCTATTTTGCTGCTGTGGCTCACTGTGCCTCCAGTATGGATGGACATAACGTCACTACTGGGTGGGGGGTGGGGGGGGGAATAAAAACAAACAAACTTCAAGGAGTGAATGATCTGTGCTGTATACTCAGTGTGATTACTAGAGTCCTCTCTAGGAGACATTTCATGCATAAAGACGCCAAGGCATTAAACAGTCCACAGATAATCTCTTCAGGCATATAGCTACTTATGAATTTAGGATGAGGGACCCAAAATCCTGCTGTCATGCCTCATTACAGAAAGTCAAAGTGATGTGCACATGGAGTTTCCTCCCAAATCTGTGCGGACAGGGGCTGCCAGGATGCATACAAAGAAAACCACTGTGCCATCTCTAATTGGCACAACACAAAAATGAATGTGGATAAAAGCTCTCTGGAAAAGGGCAGGATTCTAATAATCTCCCATTATTCAGGGATACCTTGCCAGCTGGCAGAGCCAAATCTGGGCACATTCTCAGCCAGTTTTCATCTTTGCGATGCAGTGAGGTGAAAACAAAGTGATCAACCCGGATTTCTGATTTATTCGAATTTGCAGTTCATGTTCAGTGTTCCCAGACCTGCCAGAAGCCCCCATCACTTCACAGACCTGTAGCTAGTGAAGCTGGGCCAAGGTGGTAGACTCACTTTGTTGCCAAAATGGAAACATTCCAAATCGGGGCAGAAATGTCTGTGGATCTAACCTACAAACATATTCTATACATACAACAAGTTTTATGCAAAAGATGGTTATTGCAACACTAAAATATCCAAAAATAAGAAACATTAATGTCCTCAAATCACAGTTAATGAACTGTGCAATATCCGTCTCATAGAATATTACGAGGCCCTTAAAAACATTCACATATAGAAAATCCATAGATTAAAAAAGAAATACAGAATTGTAACTATACAATATTATGCCCAATAAATGAAAGAACATATATATTGAGAAGTTTTTAAAAGTCTGAAAAGAAAAAAATACCATAATGCTAGAGTTAGCAGTATTTTTCTTTGGTTGGTAAGACTCTAAGTGACTTTAATTCTTCATTCCATTTTCCTTTATTCTAAGAGTTTATAATAAAATACCCGTTGTTTTTATAATGGAAAAGAAATAAAAAGACTTTTAATGAAGTTTTCAACAAAGTTCTAAGCTAAACACTAATTAAACTTTATATTTTTGCATGTATTTTGAGCTGGCCTACATTCTCAAGGTGCCTAACTCCAAGGTGATTCATAGGGTCAGAGTTCCTTCCTCCCCACATCAGCTCAGGACAAGTTTAAGGAATTAAGGTTGCTCTTCAAGGCACCAAGAGAAGGTCCCATTGTCTGGGGATACTTTGACCCTGCTGGTAAGCCTTGGATTTTAGCCTGTCAGTGCTTCTGGAATAGCCCTCTTTGGTGAAGTGTGCTTTTCGGTCAGTCTGCTTTTAAGATCTCCCACTGGCTGGGTTGCAAGCCTAGGTAACAACCGAATTTGAGGGAAAGATTAGCAAACTGTGGGAATCCAAACATACCTGACTACAGCTCACAGGGCTGACTTAATGAGCCACTGCAAATCCAAATGACTGAATCTTTCAGTTGCTTTTAATATTGCACTATCATACTGACCAGCCAGTAAGTGCCTGGTACTTAAACCAGATCTAATGTGGTAACTGAGCTAGGGAATAAAGGGTCTGTGTTACAACTCACACAGTGCCCTGCAACTGACAATATTCTGAGATACAAGACAGGATAATCTAATCTGGTTTTTCTCACTCTTTCTTAGCTGGGTAGACTGGTGATCTATGATAGCATACAGGGTATGAGTTGGTTTATTTGTTATAGTTGGAAGTAATGATAGCATACAGGGTATGAGTTGGTTTATTTGTTATAGTTGCAAATAACGGAAACCTATTTAAGTAAAAAGGTGAATGTATTATAAGGTTATGAAGATGTCTCACAGGAACAAGCACCCAAGCCTCAGGAACAAACTGGAAGGATAGACAGGAATCTATAAAGAAGGTCTTCCTCCTCATTTAGCTCTGCATCTCTCTGTGTTTCTTCCCCATTTATGTACTTCTCTCTGTTTTTGTCACACAGTGGTGACAAACTTGACCATCAACAGCCTTAGTTAGAGGTCCAGCCACCCAGAGAAAGAAGGCTTTCCCTCCATCTCTAACTCCTCTCCCCAAATCTCTGTACCTGGGACTCTGATTGGCTGAATTTTGGTGCAGTGCCTACTCTGGACCAATCGGCTGGGGCCGAAGTCACTTTGCAGAAACAAGGCTTCTGAGAGCCCTGCACCTATAACCAGACAGATAGCAAGAGGCAGGGAGGGCTAAGGGTAAAACAGGAAAAAACGTCTACTAAATACATCATTCATGTTGCTTCATTGGTATTTAACATAAGACTGTGTTCAAAAGATAAAACTCAAGTTTGACAATATATTAAGAACAATAAGAATATGAAGACTATCATCTCCATGAAGCCTTCTAGATGAACCTCCTAGAAGCTCCCAAAGGATGACAGGAGAGCAAGTCACAGAAGAAATATTTGTAGGCATTACATGGATGCAGTAGAAGGACTGAGAGAGACAAGATGTTGGTGACAGAAGAGGATGAAACAACTCTTATTAGTGTATAAGCAAAATGTTCGTAGGAAATGTGAAATAAGGATGGCAGGTAATGTGAGGACGTGGACTTTCTTGCTGTTAACAGTTGGAAGTCAAAAATAGTGAAATCTGGACAAGCCAATAACAGAGGAAGCCAGTAATAGAAGAATAATGGAGGAAGTTGTTTATTTGATGTAGCAGCAAAAACAAGTACTGGAAATATCATATAGTTAACTAAAATTAGATCATAAAGAAGAGACAAGAAAGGAAAGGAAAATTATACTCATTTCATCATTAATCATAGAAAAATAATAAATATTGCCCAAAGAAATAATTAAGGCTATCACATAAAATTACAGTTTTACAGGAAACAACCACAACAAAAAACTTTTCTAATTACCAGAAATATGGAGCAAGCCCTGAAACATAAAACTATAAAAAATAAAGCATAAAATAAAGTAATATGACAAAATAAGACCAAAAATTTTTATTTCAGAAGGATACAGGAATTTTATTTATTAAATGGAAAAGTCTTCTGCATTTGATCACAAAGCAAAACCAAATACATACTATAAAAGTAAGTCAAACCTCAAACATTAATTTATAACATTTGAAAATGAATTGATAAACAAATTAAATTACTTTCTTACTACAAAGACAAGTCCAAAATCATGAGATTAATATCACATGGGTTGACTGAAAGGCAAAAAACATAAGATGAAAAAAGAAGAAAGCTTTAAAATGATAAAGAATATAGTTCTCAATATAACTTTAACAGTAGAATTAACTATATATTATAGAAGACAGTATGAGTATTAATAAGTAAAAGCTAGCAAATACTGAAATAGAAGAAATAAGAAGCAGAAAATACAAAGGAAACCTAAATAATATACTTAATATAGTATATCAAAATGACATACGTTAAAAACCCTACCATGGAAATAGAGATTATGTTTTCTTCCAATTATCCAAGAAAAATTCACAAAAATCATTAGGCCACAAAAAAAATATTCAATGAAGTCGAGAAAGCAGAAATAGTCCAGACAAATTTACTGATTATAATGCAATAAAATTAGGAATAAAAATTAAAAGCTCAAAAAATCTGAAAGTAAAAAAAAAGAACCCACTCTTATCTTGTGTCAGAAAATGAAAATCGACATCGCAGAGTAGCTTTGTAGATTATGATAAAAATATGCTATCCCATCTAAATCCATTCAGATTCTATGAGTATGGTGTACTAGCTCAGAAAGCATACCTTCCTTCCTGCCTGGCAGTAAGGGGAAGCTCCAGCCAGGTCCTGACTTCAAATATCTTCAGGCCTAACGCAGCACTGGCTGTGCTCCCCGCAGACGAAGAGATGTCAGGTTCTCCCAGGAAATGCATCACTTTCCCTTTCCCAACAATACCGTGGTTTCATGGTCTCTTCCATCTGTTATTTCTCTCCTATTTGTCCCTGCCCAAACTGTCCAGTTTAGTAGGGTATAAATCTGGCCAGCCCCAGAGCATAAAATATCCGTACTACAGTTCAGCAAACATCTGGGAACTTAGTACACCACACTGAACTTTGGAAAAACATCCCCTCATCTCTCAGAGGGGCTCTTTTGTTTCCCATTAACATTTATTGGTAGTTTTCTCCCCCAGTTTGATTCTGTCCCTCTAGGTGAAGGAATCACAAACCTCTCCAATCTTGCAAAATTTCAGCACAGTCTCCTGCAGGGGAATCTCTAGACTTCTTGTATAACTCCAAGTGAAAAATGGGAGGAGAAAGCTGATTGTCTAGTTTGGCTGAATCTTCTGAAATCTTATGAAAACTTACCCAGCACCTTCTTAAGAAGTGAATGTAGTCTGGGCACCTGGGAGGCTCAGTTGGTTAACTGTCCAACTTCTGATTTCTGCTATGATTATGATTTCAGGGTCATGGTATCAAGCCCTGCACTGGGCTCCATGCTCTGCCGGGAGTCTGCTTGAGATTCTCTCTCTCTCCCTCTGCCCTTCCCACCCACTCACGCTCTCTCTCTCTCTAATAAATAAATCTTAAAAAAAAAAAAAAGAAAGAAAGAAGCATAGTTACCACCTAATATCCTCAGCTCTGAGTACTGATTAATTTCCAACAAAAGGATACATCTCATTCCTTATCCTGTTATAATGACTTCTACTATCTCCTGTTGTTCTGTGGACATCAGCTTTGCCTGTCCCTCACTGGACATTAAGCCATTAACATACCAGAGAACAGACCTGATCATTCTTCTGGATCCCTAACCCACTCAGAGCAACTACCACAGACCTGAGTGAAAATCACTAGATTAATGAGTATGTAATTAATTGTCATATTTCAGATTCATAGCTTTCAGGGCTTAGAGATTACATGATTAATAAATTACTTGATTAATAAATTCCTTGAGTGGTAAACATGTAATTAACTGTCATATTATAGATTTATAACTTGAAGTTTGATGATAGTAGACTAAATTCATTCCCAAGGTGCCCCACTTGTACTCCTAGACACAAATCCATTCCTGACATAGTTTTAGAGAAGGACCAGATATGTTCTAGCATAACTTGGGAACTCTTCTACCATCTGAGGTCGTTTTTGCTTCAGGGATACTTCTGTGAGACAATCCGTTAATGACTGGCTCTTTTGATACCTTTGGAAAGCCTCTGCAGAAATATACTCTCAATTCCACCTGTTACTACTAGTGGTTACCAACCCCTCCTTCAACCCTTCCAACATCAATTAACAGACAGGAACTGAGGACTTCCTATATGCCTGTCCCTGAATCCATAAAATGAAGAAGACTGGAATCTGAACAAAGGAGTTCAAGTCATTGGAAATACAGATGTGTAAGGAAATCACTGCTCTGTACTTTAGTGAACATAGAGTGTTGCACAGGTGAAGATATAATTAATTCTGGTGGGTAGATGATCTAGAGGCTTCATGGGGGAAGCAATAGCCAAAGTGGGCTTTGAATTAGACCAAAAGATAAAGAAAGGGATTCTCCCAAACAAGAGGCTTTGTCTCACCAAACCCCAAAGAAAAAATCACAACTACTCCAACTTATTGTCTCCAATTTTCTCTCAAAAGATTAAGAAAGTTAAATCTGAAGCTACCCATACAGAAACCACATGCGAAAAGATGACATAAAATCTGCTCTGTTTGTATACATCTACCTTGTCTTTCTGCCTATGTTTTAATCAAATTTGTCTTTTAAATTAACACCCAAATGTTAATATGGAAGTATATATCTAGGTTTTGGCAAATCTATAAAATTGGGAGAAAACATACAGTATATTCTCTAAGAATTCTGTACGTTAGAATTGAAAATTTGCCAAATTCTTTTACTCACAGTAAATAAGGGAATCGAGATGTTTACCAAAAGTAATGCAAGACATTATATTTTAGTGTCTCTAAAAACATCTTAGTTTGCCACTTTCAGAAGCAATCTGAGTTGACAGTGTTTTCGATTACTTAAAACAGCAAGATCCTGAGAACATTTCTTAGTTGAAGTGCTAGTTTAAAACATGTCAAGTTTCTTCCCAAATCCAGAAAATCATTTCAGGATTTGCACAGACGAATCCATGTAATCCTCTTGATTTTCATTCTACCAAAATTGCTGGTTAAACAAGAAGTGCCTTTGCTGCTGTATCTTCCAACGGAAGCCACGGCTTTTGCCACTGAGGAACCACAGGCCACAGAAACGAATGGATGGATGCACATTCCCTAGTTCCTCACACACCCAGCAAGGACAGCATCTTTCTTTAAAGCCTTCTCTTCCTGTAAGAAAATTCAATGTTTTTATGCTTCACGTAAAAATATAAAAATGTAGTAAATATCAGGGAGCCTGGGTGGGTCAGTCAGTTAGACGTCCGACTCTTGATTTCGGCTCAGGTCATGATCTCAGGTTCATGAGATCGAGCCCTGTGTCAGGCTCCACACTCAGCACAGACTCTGCTTAAGATTCTCTCTCTCCCTTTCCCTCTGCTTTTCCCTCCCCCACTCCCCACCCTCCACTCATGCACATGCTCTCTCGTATTTTCACTCTCTCTTAAAAAAAAAAAAAAAGATAGTAAATATTAAGAAAACATGCACTTCAGGAAGATATCCTAGATTTATCTTGTGGCTTCTAGTATACTCTGGCACAATGCACCCAGTTTTATCAGTTTGAGAAGCTGAATTTTAGGTTGTAAAGAGGCTTAAAAGCACTCATAATAATGGCTAATATGAACCAGTGCTTCCTGCTTCAAAAGCGTAACCTCATTTAATTCTCACAACTACCCTACAAGGAAGGTACTATTATTTACTATTATTAACATCCCCCTAAGACAGATAAGGAAACCGAGAATAAAAATGTAAAACCCTTGCCCATGTTAAACCCTAATGGTAAACTCAAGAAGTCTACGGTCTTCACCATGCTTTCATGTTCCACTGCCTGCCGTATGCATGATTTATATATTTAAATTTAGACATATTTAAATATTTCAAGGGTAAATTCTAATCTTTGACACTACCGGTAATGTGTACATAATACCACATGAGTAAATTATCTGTCATGAGTTGAACACTCTGAACCTCCCTCAATAAATACTATAGTCCCCATTTATGATGATAAATAAAATGTGTACAATATTTCATAGCTCAAATGTACAAGAGCACACAGGCACTTTCGGAGCAGTCCCCAAATGAAAGATTCTTCCTACTTCTACTGCCACATCTTCACTACCATCTCAGAATATAAAAGAGCAATCTTCTCTAGACATCTTCCTTGCATTGTATGGTCTTTTGCATTTATTTCTTATGAGTGTGCCTGCTCCAGCACCATCCATTCCAGTGTAGCATAAACCCAGTCAATCCCAGTGCACAACGCGTTCTTATTGCAATGCAGGGCAACATCAAGGAATAGGCAGCCCTTGCTGTTCAATACCCTCTGTGGACTTGAAATGGTCACAGAAACCCATGGCCTTATTGTTAAGTAGACTGCATATTCTCATGGTAAAAGAATATTCTAATCTAAAGACAATGACATAAACAAATAACAGCTATTACCAGGAATATAACGTAGAGCAAATTACACTTTGACTATAAATTTCCATTATTATTCAAATAATAATTGAATAATAATCCCAAAATTATTCTTCAAGTCCTACCTAAAAAATATAAATTTCTGAACCATTAATTACACAGGAGATCCCAGCTGACATCCACAAACAGAAGTTCCACTTTATCTCTCATATTCTGCTGCCCTAGTTCCCCCTTTCTCTCTCTACGTAGCCAACTGTATTCTCAGAGATGACTCCACTTACTCTTCTTAACTTCCACTCACTTCTCTGTTCAATCCTTTCCAAATAGTCACTTAACTAAAACAGCTTTCTCTTGAGTCACAAGTGATCTCGCATTACTAAAATCAATTAATGTTTTTATTGCTCATGTTACCAGACCTTTTAGCAGCCTTTGACTATGTTGCCTATTACCTCATTCTAGAAACACTGCCTTTCCTTGGCTTCCAAGGAAAAGATTCACCTGGTATTATCTCGCTACATCTCATATTCAGATTCATCCTTTTCTAACCATCATTAAATTTTAGAGTTCTTAAGTCTTGCTCCTACATGTTCTTCTCATGTTTTTGTAAGGGAATATCATTCACAGCTAAGTATCCGGAGAAAAATTCAGATCTCTAGGATCTACCTACCCTTTGAGCCCGACTCACATACCCCACCGCTGACATATATATAATACCTGATATCTTATTTTGTATAGGCGATAATCCTAGAAGTCAACTTGATACCACCCTTTCACCCTGTTTATATGTTATCCATTACAACAAATATCTTTTTTACCTCTAAGATCCCCTAAAATTGCCCACTTCCTTCTGTCTCCAATGACACCACCATATGCAAACTGCCATCTCTCCTCCTGGAACCACTGCAGTAGCTTCCCACTGTTCTTCTTCTATGCATTTTAGCTCCTCTGATCCTTTCCATACAATAGAGCCAGAATGACTTTTGCAAAAACCCAGATCTGATTACATGATATCCTATATTAAATATTTTTCGTGGCTTTTCATTGTTTTAAGAAGAAGCCACAACTCCTGTCATGATATATAATGTCCTGCATGGTCCAGCCCCTTCCTCCATCTCTAACCTCACCATATATCAATCTTTCCTTTGTTTTCACTTCAGACATCCCAAATTTTCTACCAGTTTTTTTCTGGTTTTTGCATCAAGCATTTTGACAATTGCGTTTTCTCTCCATAAACTTTTCTTTCTTTTTTTTTTTTTTTTAAACTAGTCCCTCCATGAGGTGCCTGGGTGGCTCAGTGGGTTACGCCTCTGCCTTCAGCTCAGGTCATGATCTCAGGGTCCTGGGATCAGGCCCTGCATCGGGCTCTCTGCTCAGCAGGGAGTCTGCTTCCCTTCCTCTCTCTCTGTCTGCCTCTCTGCCTACTTGTGATCTCTCTCTGTCAAATAAATAAATAAAATCTTTAAAAAATAAATGAATAAACTAATCCCTCCATCTCCTTCCATACTACTTTACCAACAGGATCTCTTAGCCATCCTCAACCTCAGCTCTGGGATCACCTCCTCTGAGAAGCCTTTCCTGAACATCCCCTACCTCTGAATACACACAGATCTAGATGAGCTTCCACTGTTATATGGTGCCTAGGAACATTAATTTCCATCTTATATATCATTTCAAACATCATGAACATTTTGATTAACACACACCTGACTGAAGCCTCAATAAAGCACAGATCATGCCCTTGTTATCAATGTAACCCCAAACCTTGGCACATAACTGAGTACATATTCTGTACTTAAAAGTATCTGTCCTTAAAGTATCTGTTAGGGGCTCCTGGGTGACTCAGTGGGTTAAAGCCTCTGCCTTCGGCTCATGTCATGATCTCAGGGTCCTGGGATCAAGCCCCAAATCAGGCTCTCTACTCAGCAGGAAGCCTGCTTCTCCCTCTCTCTCTGCCTGCCTCTCTGCCTACTTGTGATCTCTGTCAAATAAATAAATAAAATATTTTTTTAAAAAGTATCTGTTAGATGAATGAGTGAAAACTAATGCAACATATTAGTATCAAATAAATATATTCAAACAATTTTCCCACATTCTAGGAAATTAAAAAGATTGATTTAGATGATGTCTCCTTTTAATCTTGACAATTTCTGCTTTAAAAATAGGATACATTCAAAGTTATTTCAATGAGCTTAAAAATTATTTTAAAATATAGGTACTGTGGGGTAAGGATATACAGGGATTTTATCAAATTTGCTCAGATTATTTCAAATTTCACATTTTTGCATGCTCCTCAGGGAAATCTATCATTGCCTATCCCCATTCCTAGTTCAGTGGCAGAACTATTAGAAAACCTAACAGCTTCATTTATTGTGCACTGGCTCTCTTCAATGTAACTAGAATCTAAATAAGAAATAACCCTGCCCTCATTGGGTAGGGTATGTGCTATGGTGAGTGCTGTGAAGTTTGTAAACGTGGAGATTCACAGACCTGTACCCCTGGGGGAAAAATATATATATATATATATGTTTATAAAAAATAAAATTATTAAAAAAAAAAAAAACCACATTGAGATACCACCTTACACCACTTAGAATGGCCAAAATTAGCAAGACAGGGAACAACATGTGTTGCAGAGGATGTGGAGAAAGGGGAACCCTCTTACACTGTTGGTGGGAATGCAAGTTGGTGCAGCCTCTTTGGAGAACAGTGTGGAGATTCCTCAAGAAATTAAAAATAGAGCTTCCCTATGACCCTGCAATTGCACTACTGGGTATTTACCCCAAAGATACAGATGTAGTGAAAAGAAGGGTCATCTGTACCCCAATGTTTATAGCAGCAATGGCCACGGTCGCCAAACTGTGGGAAGAACCAAGATGCCCTTCAACGGACGAATGGATAAGGAAGATGTGGTTCATATACACGATGGAGTATTATGCCTCCATCAGAAAGGATGAATACCCAACTTTTGTAGCAACATGGACGGGACTGGAAGAGATTATGCTGAGTGAAATAAGTCAAGCAGAGAGAGTCAATTATCATATGGTTTCACTTATTTGTGGAACATAACAAATAGCATGGAGGACATGGGGAGTTAGGAGAAGGGAGTTGGGGGAAATTGGAAGGGGAGGTGAACCATGAGAGACTATGGACTCTGAAAAACAAACTGAAGGGTTTGAAGAGGTGGAGGGGTGGGAGGTTGGGGGAATCAGGTGGTGGGTATTAGAGAGGGCACAGATTGCATGGAGCACTGGGTGTGGTGCAAAAACAATGAATACTGTTATGCTGAAAATAAATAAATAAATAAATATATTTAAAAAAAAAAAGAAAAAGAAGCAGCCCTGGAGAAGAAGGAAAAAAAAAAAAAAGAAAAAAAAAAAAAAAGAAATAACCCTGCCCTCACGGAGCTCCTAATCTAGGAGGGAAGATATAATTCTGAGTTCATATCCCTAGTACCAAATAGCATACAAAAATACATATATTTGAAAAGAAAAAGAGAAACAACTTAATAGAAGAAAAGAGCAAAAGATAATAACATGTAATTTCAAGAGAACCAAATCCAAAACACCAAATAGTCTGTACTCCACACACACACACACATACACCCCTATTTGAAGATGGCCTTGACTTGCTCTCTTCCGACCACATTAATTTTATCTATGCTCATGGAAAATGACCTACTTAGGTACTCCTCTTTCCAGCCACTTTCAGTTGTCTGGCTAAGTTTGCTCTCTAATAACTATCAACAAAGGAAATACCGAAGCCCCTAGTCTGAGGCAAAATGACAATTCTTTTTATTGATATTTGTGCCTTAAACCTAATGTCAAGATAGAGACAGCGAGGCTCAACATGTATAATTTGGAAAAAGATGGTCATTTTCACAACAACATCAACAGCAAAATTCCAAAACAATCTTGCTTTTGCAAACTTTACAAGAATATACAATCAATGTAACACATGCTAGGGTTCTTCTCAGAGGGTGGGAAGATGCTTCACTCAGCTCCGCTGAAAGCCTGGATACTTTCAACTTTGGTGGTTCCACGTCTTGACCCACCATTTTGCTTTTGCCGTACCCACCTTCCTCTGTAAAATAGAGCCCTAACTCTCTGATCTCTGAATACCTCCATCCTTCCGGACCTAGAATACAAACCCCGCTCTTGCCCATGCCTTGTCTCCCTGGACTGCTTGTGACAACTCAGCCTGCTACTCACATTTTGACATGCATGAACCTCCCTCCCAGTTTCACAGTGGCTTTCATGGTGGTGCGTCCTTGTCAGCCCCATCAGACTCCATGTTCCCACACTGGCCCCTCTAATACATTTCCCTATCCTACCTCCAACATAACGATTTTGTGGGACAGGTTATTCTTCCTTTTTTTTTTTTTTTTTTTACTACCACACTTAATTTAATTGCAGAACTTTATCTAGATGTTGAAATCACTCCCCAGGGTTGTTTTTTTAATGTTAAATATGCCCATTTCTTTTCAACTTTCCAAATGTGAACAATTCCCTAGGTATATAATTCCTTATGGAACTCTTCAGCTTCTCTGCAGTACTCTTAATTCATGGGGCCTCAATATAAATACAGTATTCCTGCCCAAGAAGAATTAAACACAAAAAGGAACTGGGATTTCCCTCCCTGTTCATTAAATATGAATCATATTTGTATATCATTACTCTGTTAGCAACTCATCCTCATGTCTGATTCATCTCCAAGTTTGTTACTTTCCTGTTCTTCTGGAAGATATTTCTTTATTCCCCATTTTCAACAGAATTATGCTCTCCAATATTATTTTTTAATTCCTAAACTTGGTTCTTAGAATGTCACTTTGTTTCAATCTACCTCTCTAATTCTACAAAATAACTTTAAACCATCACCCTGTCTTCAAAGTACTAACTTTTTCACACATAGTCCCATTTCCATTTAATATTTACTTGTAAATATTATTGAGGTAAATGATAATGATGACTCATTTATTTTTCCCTAAGAGTAGAAACTTCTCACAGGAAAGGAACTGATCTCACACATTCCCTGCTGTCCCAATGCTCACTTTTTTCTAGTGTTCAGCTGATTCGAGGATAAAAATGCTTATTCTACACAATACCTTTTTCCTTATTGCCAAATATCTTGAAAAGGTAATGTACATGTACTGCCCACAAGTTTTCACTTCTCAGTCACATGTCAAACCATTTCAATCTAACTTCCAATCATGCCAACATCTTGAGAAGGCTTTCTTAAAGGTCAGCATTTACCACCTAATTGGATAAATGGCCTTTTCTTTGGTTTTTAGCTCACTGAACTCTGTATCTTTTGTCACTACTGATAAGCCATCCATTTTAAGGATATCTCTTCTCTTGATTTTCTTGACAATACTTCGTCCCATTTTTTCTAACCTCTCTGACTTTTCTTCTTAGTCTCCCACACCAGATTCTCTTCTTAAATATTGTTAGCACTTAAACTTTACCATTAGTGTACTTCCTTTATTCTTTGCTTTGTCTCCTCAAGAGATCAATTCCATGGCTTCAACAATCACCTGTATGTTGATGATTTATGAATGAATTTATCACACTGGCCACCAATTTCACACCTATAAGTACCTCCACTGGAGTGCAATACAGGCATCTCAAAAATCTTTCCACAAACCCTACTTATCCCGCTATAAATGCTATATATATGGAAGTAAGGAATTTACGGGTAACTCACATGAGGACTGCTTCCTTGGGCTTACCAGCCCTGATGACTTCAGCTTCAGCCTCCTCAAATTTACCCAATAGGAATAGAAGGGCAGCCATGCGTGATAAGAAGCAGATTGCTATCATGGCGGCCATGAGACAGGAGGAGGTCAAGATCAAAAACAAGGGAGAAGGAGCACATCCATACCTCATCCTCCACATAGATACATCATTAAAATAAGGCTAATAATAGTACTTATCTTGTAGAATAATTAAGGTAACATCAGCTGCTTTAACAGATAAACCCAAAAATTTCAGTGGCTTAATACAACAAAATTTTAGTCTCTTCCCTCACTTTTAACGACAGGGAAATAAAAGTTGTTATACTCTGCTCTTCTCTATATATTCACTCAGGGACTCAGGAAAGAAGGGAAAGATGCCACACATTACACAACATGGGCACAGCCTCAACTGGATGATAGAAAGTAAGAGAAAGCCAGGTTTTTTCTTGTTTTAAATGGGTCAGACTTGCAATGGTACATATCAATCTGCCTGCACATATTTCTATAGGCAAAACTCAACGTCATGGCCTAATTGCGAAAAAGTTTTGGGAAATGTAGTCCAGCTCTATGTATAAGAAGAAAAAGAAAAGAGTTTAGTGAACAGGTAACCATCTCTGACACAACTATGAAGATTAAATTAATTAACACACAGCTAGCACTTGGCCTAACATATAGTAACACAAAGGTAGCTAGCATGTTTTCAGTCATCTGATCTAAAATTCTCAGGATCAACTTTTATTTCTCACATCCCATGGTCATCGGGTCATAAAATTTTGTTGTAAAATTATCTTTCAAGTTTAAATCCTTCTCTCCATTTATATTGCTTTAGCTCTATACTTCTGAACACTGGCTTGAAAATAGTATTACCTGGGGGGAGTTGCTTTAGAAAACAATTGTGATGCCCAGACCCCAACCCACGTTGGTTAAATTAAATATCTGAGGTATCAAAACTGTATTAAAGCTATCAATATATTCTTAATAGGCAACCAAGGCTGAGAACTGCTGCTCTAATCCAAACTCCTCCTTTCCTCATTGAAATCCCTATTTAATCATGGCATTTCCTTTGCTTAAAATTGTTTTTGAAGTTCCATTTTGTAAAGCAAAATGTGCACATCTAAATGGGCTTTGACGATGATCCACTGGGGAAGGAAGATACTTATCTGTATGGTTTACTTCATGCTATTTAATTTAATAGCTGTGAAAGTTTTATATTATACATAATTTATTAAGATAGTAGAATCAAGAGATTTACTTATTTAAAATTTGTTACTGACTCTGAATTCTCCAGTGGAGTGGTTTCCTATATAGAATGTAAGTTCCTGAGGAGATAGACATGTTGCTTCACTGGGGTGTAACACTTAGATCTTATTGTCAACCCTCACTTAGGACTTTTGGACAACAGAAAAAAGGCAGAGCCTAGCTATGTTTGTAAATCTAACAGGATATCACATAAACACACACACACACACACACACACACACACACACAGAGAACAGATACAGAAATAGTTACAGAAAATAGAAATAGGCTAAGCTAGGAATAAACCCACCTCACAAAAAAGGACAGGATGCAAACTTGGAGGCAGGAGGAGGGAAAGAATACTTCCCCTAAAATTTTGTAACCACAAGTCCATCATTTTCTAGTGGTGTCTTGTAACTTGTGCTATTTGAAAAGCCTTGAACTTTGGGCCATTTGGGCCACACAAAGTCTGCAGAATATAAAATGGGGAGGTAAAGAGATGCAACATATGAAAGATGCTTTAGGATACTGAGAAGATAAAGGAGAGAAGTGTAGGATAGGTCTAGAGTTGCAGGAGGAAAAGAGAGGAAGAGGTAGAAGCAATATTCCAAACGCTAAAGCTGATAATTTTCCAAACTAAAAGAAAGTCATGAAACATCAGATTCATGATGCAGAAATTATGCCCAAGAGATAGAAATCTAAATCTAAGTATACACTTAGATAATTCATAGTGCAACATTAAGACAAAGAGGTCTTGAAAGTAGTCAGAGTAAAGGCAGATAATTGACCATTTTTTAAAACTTGAAATCCAGTACAAATGTTACTTAAATATTTTGAAAGAAGAAAACTCTAAACCCAAAGTTACTCACATAGCAAAACTTCAGAGAATGAATGAGGATAAAATATTTTCAGACTAAATAAAGGCCAAATAATTTACTACCCACAGATCCTTACTAAAAGAATTTCTAACATGTTATGATGGGCACTGAGTATTATAGGTAAATGATGAATAACTAAATTCCACTCCTGAAACCAATATTACACTAAATGTTAACTAAGTGAAATTTAAATAAAAAATTTTAAAAATTAAAAAATAAAATCTAAAAATAAATAGATAAAAAATAAAAGAACTTCTAGAATATTGTACTTCCAGGAAAAAGAAAAGCTACTCCGGAAAAATGGTTTGATGTGTAGTGGAAATAGTAGACAAATAAATTGGGTGAATTAAACACATATTGAGGAGTTTTGCAAAATAATTATTGCAATAATCACATGTGTAATATGTAGAACTAAAATACTGAACAAAACTAGCAAAAATAATAAAAAAATGATGAATCAAAGCATTCTAAGGAAAGAACTATTTGATCAAAAGAGTAAAATCTAAAATCCATGAGGTCAATTTTTTTTTCTTGCCTATTTTCTTCTCTGTTGTATATTCAGCACCTAAAGAAATGTCTTAAACAGAGTAGACACTCAGAAAAACTCCACTGAATTAACATAAAGTTTGTTGAACAATTGTGTAAGTTGGGGTTCTGCTAAACAAAACCCAAAGGGTGTGAAGGGGGTGGAATTTATTTTAAGGAACTGGCTTGTACAATTATGGAGACTGGTATATCCAAAAATAATCTATAGGGTAGACCAGCAGGCCAGAGACCCAGGGGCGAGCCAACATTTCAGTCCAATTCTAAGGGCTGCTGACTCTAAGTAAGGATTGTTAACACTGTGGATCAAAATGTATTAAGTGTGTTTAATCTGTGAGTTTACAACGATACTAAAAATGTAATTTGAAAATACCAGTTTTCTTCCTTAGAGGATGCTAAGGAACCAATTTGTTATTTGGAAAACGGTAACTACTAAAGGGATGGAGTCAAGCAATTTTTCTTCCTTGACTTAATGAACTGTATGTCAGGGTAGCCAAATATTTGATGATAAGAAGGAACAAAAACACTGGAGATCTAAGTAAAGGCCTTCAGTGACTGCGAACATGGCACAGACAAATGAGAAACAAGTAGACACATTTTGTACATCCTTAGGAAAGTAAACAATAACATCTATGAAGTAGTCTCAAAAAAAGTAACAAACTTAAAAGCAACAATTTATGGAAGACAGAAGATCACAGCAACATGTAAACAACATCTCAAGGACGTAATCAACAAAATCTACCCTGTATACAAACAGCCCAGTTGCTAAAACAACCACCAAAAAAGAAAAAAAAAAAAAGGCAAGAAGAAAATAAATCAGAAAGAGGAATCCTACAGATTGAGAGACACACTAACCAATTGCAATAGATGGGATGCTTTGGGGAGGTCCATTATTTCTATCATACAAACCATTTTTTAAAAATGAGATAAACTTGTGCTCGCTTCAGTAGCACATATAAAAATGAAATAAACTTTTAAACATTAACTGGATATGTTATTAAGAAATTATTTATTGTATGATACAGCACTTTTTGGTATGACAATGGGGTTATAGACATATTTCAAAAGAATATTTATTATTTAGAGATGTATATTGAAATATTAATAGCTGACATGATATAATGTCCGGAATTTGCTGCAAAATAATCTGGGGGAGAGAGAGGAGCAGAAAGTTGGGGGAGTTGATAATTTTGAGGCTGGATAAATAGGAGTTCATCATTAGATTAGTCTCCATAGTACTGTATATGCATATTTTATAAATGTCCTAATATATAAGGTTGTTTTTGTTTTTTTTTAAAGCAGATGAAAAAGGGACACAAGAGTAGCTCAGTCAGTCAAGCATCTGCCTTCAGCTCAGTTCATGATCCCAGGGTCCCAGGATTGAGTCCCAAGTCAGGATCCTTGCTCAGCAGGGAGTCTGCTTCTCCCTCTGCCTGCCATTCCCCCTGCTTGTGCGCGCTCGCTCACTTGCGCGCTCTCTCTCCCTCTCTCTCTCTCTCTCTCTCTCTCGAATAAATAAATAAAATCTTTAGGGGGAAAAAAAGCACATATGGAAAACCTAGAGAAATAACTCATTTTACCTGCCAAATTTGTGAAATGAATTTAAAGAATGTGTTGCTTTCTATGTGTGCTTAAATAACCCTTTTTCTGAAATTTCTACTCTGATTGCCCTGTCCTTACAAGAAGGTAATTGGGCTTATACAAAAGTTAGCGAAGCAGCGTTCTGAAACAAGAAAAGCCAGAACAATTCCAGGCATTAGAGCTTTAGACTGTCACAGACCTGTGTTTTACACAAACCACTTCAACACTTTCTCCCTTTCACTCATTTCCCTACTTACGTGCCCTTGGCTTTCCATCAACACCCCATTAAAGCAAACACCTGCAGTGGCATTTTCTCTGCTCTTTTCAGTGTGCCCATTAACCCTCCCCATCCCAGACCTCTCTTGGAAGATAATTAATATTAAAACCTTAAACCATATCATATAACCCATCTCGTCAATACTTTAAACCTCTGTGGCATCCAAATGTTTTATTTATGTATTTTTATAAAGATTTATTTATTTATTTGACAGACAGAGATCACAAGTAGGCAGAGAGGCAGGCAGAGAGAGAGGGGGAGGCAGTCTCCTTGCCAAGCAGAGAGGCCAATGCAGGGCTCGATCCCAGGACCCTGGGACCATGACCTGAGCCGAAGGCAGAGGCCTCAACCCACTGAGCCACCCAGGTGCTCCTATTTATGTATTTTTATAATAGAGAACTATTGGTGCATCTCTTTTCTTCTGCAGCTATACTGGCAGAGTTTCAAGAAATAAGAGAAGCAAAATGAAGATAACTAGCTTCACTTTGTTTCAAAGTGCAGAGAAATAAAGTTTAGATGTCAAATGACAATCTTATTCATGTAAGAACATCACCCATTTTGGCGATCCCGACCCCAAAGAGCGTTATTTGACTCTTTTTAAAGTGATTCTGCAGCTTAAATGCGCAGGGGCGGTACCAGCTATGGTCACGTGATTGCAGCAAGGGGAGGTGCGGTCTCTGGAGTTTAGTGGGACAGCTGCTCAGAAGGTCCATGACATTAACTACTCACTGTGTTCCTCTCGTCTTTCGCTTAGAAGACAAACATCTGAGAACAAAGAGAGAGGGGGGTTGGGGTTTTGGGTTCTTTTAATTTTGTTAACGTGATCGAATACATTCAAAACAAGATTTTAAACTTGGCCCTGACTCACTTTGCTTAATGTTTCAAGTCTTTTTAGGTATTTGTCCTCATCTTTTTGGCTTAAAGCTTGCTGTTTGTCAAAGCAGCATGTTTTTTCAGTCACCGGATTTTTTTCTTCCTAGTTGCACAGATCCCATCTCTCTTACGGAAGGAAGAACTTTGAGAAGAGAAAAGAGATGCAGGAGGTCCATCATTTTCTCTCTAAGGTCTTCCTTAGTCTTCCCACTAAGGTCTTCCCACTCTTTATCATCCTGTAACTACTGATGCCTAGGAAGCATAAAGCCCTGCTTATGTTTATGGAGATTTTTATACCGCACGCTCTATGAAGGAAGAAAAACAACCCTATGCTTGCATTAATCAAACTAGGAGTTGCCAGAATGTCTTGAACACAGTTCTTAAGGGATTCCATGGCTGAGAGGTGTTTTTGTCTTTCTTAAAGGAATCAGTTAACAATACTCCTTTTATACCAATGGTTCCTAGGCATTTGGATTTTACCATGGGTTCTATTTAAAATATTTAACAACTGGTAAACTATGAACAAATAGTATCCTGATGACTCCAGCTGAGACAGGCATCAACCTTTCAATACTTGTGAGAAGGTCTGGGTCCCAAGAAAGGATACTGAGTGGCCAAAGTGGGTAGAAGGCAGGCATGTAGGGCAACAGTTATTTAATAGTAATTGTAAACTTACTTCAGTATTTTCACAGCCTCTATAGTTGTGTGAAGTCTGATGTACACCAGTTATGAAATTTATCGATTACCGGTTTGTTTAAATGAAGACCAACATATGGTCAACTTTTCTTTTGCCAAATAAGTATACACATTTAAAAAGCAAAAATCTAAGTACTTCCTATTGTCCCCATCATTTCATAACAGGGAAATTTAAAACCACATAAGTAAATAGGACATAATCTTAGAATAAAAAGGCAGGGTTTTTTTTTTTAATAGAATGAGCTTAACTTTATGAAAAAAACTCACAACATTTGATTTTATTTTTTATAATTTCTCTACTGACTCAAGAGTATTTAATTACCGACCTACCCTAGTCCACAGAGAAACCTTCACGTAATACTTTTGTAAGCGGTCAGTTTAAAGTGAAGAAGTGCCTTCTTCTAGAGGACAATATATGAAAAGAAAATGTGAACAGGTCAATAACCAGAAGATAAATGTGTTTCATCACACAGATATTAACAAACATTTAGCATTATTTGTTGAAGAAAGGCCCAACTTCTGTTTACTTTGTGCTCATAAATCTAGTGTCAAATTAAGGATTTACGTTGCTCTCATCTCGACCAAAACATGTCTAACCATTTGTTTTTACTGCTGATTCTTGGTGATGCATAATCAATGTTTTCCATGGCACAACTACAAAACTACTAGCTCTTACAGAAATGCCATCTCAGCACACACATGAATTCATGGTAGCACAAGATTAATAGTTTTACTCTGCAAAGTATATGCAATATAAACCGATGTTCTCTGAAACCGAATTTAGTGAAGGAAGGGAGTATGCTTTCTGTCTAGCTAAATGAATTATTTCATCCCTCAGTATTAGCATTTCCAAAAACAAAAAATCTAAAAGTTTTTACACGTTTAATTTGAAAGCAATGTCTTGACATTCAGTCAAACCCACAGTTAAGATTTTCTCTATATTTCAAAACCCAACTAGAGGGCCATTCTTACATTAATTGATTGCGAAGCATAGATACATTTGTATGGGGAAGCTTCAAATTCTCATTTTTAAGGAAAAGTGAATACACATAATTAAAGAAAGTGAATTTCATATGACACCCACAATTATACGCATGATAGCTAATCTCATATTGCATTATCAGAATGCACATGCTCTTCCTTTTTATTGAATTAACAAGACTCAGAGACTTTTCCTTTTCTTTAATCTGTTCTCAACTAGGAAAACGTTAACAATGTCCCCCCACATGTGCAAGTTGATATTCTAATGCATGGTATCTAAAACATACTCTGGTACCCTCTATATCTAAACTTGGAAATTGTTTGTACTAAACCATCACCCACTACTATTCTTCTGAATTTTTTTCTTGGCTTTCTAACTTGTTGGTCTTTTTCTTCCTTCTTAAAGTTAACTGTGGACAGAAGTGTTCCAAAGGGAAATGTAGTAATTCTCGTAATGCTTAGTGCAATTAGCAAAGATTCAAGAAAACGTCTCCCAGTAGACTGACTGCATCATGCAAGAGTGCAATTCCTTACTGGCTAGTTTAGTCATCCTACAACTATTTCCAAAGCTTTGTTATTTAATCCACATAAATGTCCAGAGGCTGCCTCTTTGCCACTCTCATTCATCTATAAGAACTAAATCAGTTCTTTTGGATTAGATATATTACCTTTTAAAATGTGCCATATGTCCTTTCTAAAATTTCCTACAACCACACAGTGAATGAATGTTACTATGTTTCTCCATGAATTAAATGAAAGGAGGGGGTTAGAGATTTGATCATGATCGCTTTCTCCAATCTCTGTCGTGAATTCCTGTGGAATTTTCCAGAACTGGTCCCTCCCTATAGAGCCATCCGTTTCACTTGGAGGGGAGAGTGACAGAGTATCAACATCTTTTCCTATTAAATGTGTCCAGAATCCGATTCACTACTATTTTGATCTCCACTGCAAATCTGTCCTCAGAACTGAATGCTTCTAAAACTTTTTTTTTTTTTTCCCCTGCTCTAGTCATAATTTCACAGCTTCTCTCATTGGGCTTCTCAGTTTTATAACTGTCATTCCCATTATCCTTTTCAACAATCACTCTGATTATAAATGAGCAAGCTTGACTCTTTCGCTGATTTCTTTGGCAATATTTTTAGCACCCTTCTCTTCCAACTGATTTAAACAAAGAAATGTTCTATTGTTTAGAACCACTAAATTGAAGTAAGCCCCTATTAATAATGTTATTTTATAACTAAGAGCATGTCCAGACATAAATAGACTTGGCTGGGGTAGTGTTCTATAGTTGCTGGTTACCTGGAGAGCCAGTTCCAGACTCTAGGATATTGACTACAATGATCTGGTAAGGTCCTCGCAACCTAGTATCTAACCAAAGTAGTATTTTCAAAGCTTCATTAACTAGACACTCTATAAAGGCACTGAAATCTTTAATGTTGTTGTTTTGGAAATGACTGAATCCACATGAGGAGTAAGAGCTTTGTAAGGTTTACTCTGAAGTTAATTTGAGCATGAGGTGTATATAGCAAATTATTAACTGTATTCAGTGGGATTCTGTTCTAGAGGAAGAGCCTTCTCTATGATAGGTATTCTGTAAAATACTGGGAATTCAACAGTGAACAGTTATTAATGTCTGCTTTCCCCTGATTTTCATCTCCTACCTTCCTTTAATTAACAACTATGAGAAATCTGTAGTTCAATGATTCTTTTTTTTAATCTTTCTCCTCATTTAGACTGTCCTAGCATCTTACAAGTCTCACCCCAGTCTGCCCTGAGATTTCCCTTCTTTGTATTTAAGAATCTTATTTACTATAAATAACATGTTTCCTCCACAGCTGTAATGCATGTGGAATGAACATCTCATTGAGACAGTTGTCTAACATGTCCCAACTTTTAATCATCTAAATGACCTACAAGGTAAGGTAAGGTATTGTATTTCTTTAGAGATTAAAAAATAATAATAATAAGGCTCGCAGATATACTGTGTTATATACATCTAATGAGTGGTACTGAGACCTGCTGGACTCCAAAATCATCACTTTGCCTTCATCTCCCCACTGCAGGCATCAAGTCTTTATTAACAATATCCCAAAGAAGTCTGCTTCCTCCAATAAGAACTTGTTATTAATAACCCTAAGACTGGGATAGTCATGTGGTTCTACTCTATCTCTATGCTTTAATTAATTTAAATAATTAATATGCCTTTTTATTTCTACAGTCAGCATTCCAACATTGTGCGTGGGGTGGGGGGGTGTATGTGTGTTTGTAAAGATTCAAGCTCAATAAGTAGTTGGATTAGGTTCATTAGAAGTAAGCAAATGTTGAGTGCAAAATACATATGTAGGTAATTTATTAAGGAAGCGTTCCCAAGAGTAAACAGCAAGGGAATGAAGCAAACAGGACAAAGAAGGTGAAGAGGCCAGGGAAAGGTGTGAGTTCATGTGAAGGTTCAGCTACACTTTCCCCATCACCCTTAACCTCAGCCTCAAGCCCAAGGCTCTACAGTATAAACTATAGGTCAGTTTGTGCTGACTGGAGGCACAGGAGCTAGGCGTTCATCAGCCATTGGCTAAGAGCCACTCAGGAGAGAGATTAACTCCCAGCAGGGTGTGAACTCTCAGTGCCCGCTCCAGTCCCCAGAAAGCAGTTCCCCAAAAGACTCTCTGACACCAACCATTAGAAGAAAAAGCCCCCACACAACCTGGGAGGGAAAGTAGAAGAATCTGAGGCAACCTAGGCAGAGCACAATTAATGGGAGTTACAGTTATAAAGCTAAAAACCCCATATGAGTGCCATCATACGGTGCTTGTCTTTCTCTGACTTATTTCACTTAACGTTACACCTTCTTGGTCTATCTGTATCACATAGGGAATTTAAGGCACAGAACAAAGAAAGAAAGGAAATAAGAGAGACAGACAAAAAACCAGACTCTTAAATACAGAAACAGGTGATTGCCAGAGAGCAGAGGGTAGGAGGATGGTTGAACTAGGTAAAGGGGATTAAGAGTACACGTGCCATGATGTGCACAGAGAAATAGATAGAGTCGCTGAATCATTACATGGTACTAATATACAAGTACTAATATAATGTACTAATATACCTGAAACTAATATAGAACTGTACGATAATTACATTTGGATAAAAAAACAATTTTTTAAGAAAGAAAGAAAAGAAAGCTAAAAATCCCAAAGAATGAAACTGAGAGTCTGACTATAGAAATTAGAAAATGGTAACTACTGTTGCAAACGGCTTATTTCCTAGGCATATGTTAGTTTACAAAGGATGCTTTTCCCTGTTTGAAAAGGATTTGAGAGGGCTGCAATTAAAGATGTATGCAAAGTGTGAGTATCAAAACAGGAGTAGAAAATCTCAAACCTATAGCTATTGGGAAATGCAAGTTTAGTACATGCCCAGGCTCCTGTATTTACTGCATTTTTTAAAAGATTTTGTTTATTTACTTGCTTGTTTGTTTCTTTATTTGGTGGAGACAGAGAAAGAAAGAGAGAGAGAAAGAGAAACCAGGAGAGAGTGTGAGGGGAGAAGCAGACTCCCTGCTGAGCAGGGAGCCCTGAAACAGGGCTCAGTCCCAGGAACCCAAGATCATAACCTGAGCTGAAGGCAGACCCTTAATCAACTGAGCCACTCAGACATCCCACTGCCTTTTTATGATTAAATTTATGTTTGAGTTTCGTGATAATCATGGCAAGAATAGTGAAAGAAGGAAAAAGTAGAGGAGGGGGAGAGAGGAATCAAAAGCCCCTGCCAAGTTTTTAGGAGAGATAAACTCTGATAAATCCAAATTTTAAAATCCCAATTTGCACATAGATACTTATACAAGAACGGGTGAACAGTTAAATAAGTTCGACAGTCACCTTTTGTAAGAAACGGTAAGTGCTCATCACATGACTGGTCCTCCTGTGGATCTTCTTTCTCATTAAAAAGTAATCCATGGATAGGTATTTTATTTGTAGGAGGTAAAGTAATGTAGTTTAGAAATATAGCTTTCTTGGTTTTCTGTTTATTTGTTTTTTTTTAATATTTTATTTATTTATTTGACAGAGAGAGAGAGAGAGACAGCAAATGAGGGAACACAAGCAGGGGGAGTGGGAGCAGGGAGCCCGATGCAGGGCTGGATCCCAGGACCCCAGGATCATGACCTCAGCAGAAGGCAGACACTTAACTGACTGAGCCACCCATGCACCCCTAGAAATGTAGCCTTCTATTATCAGCATTAATTATCTAATTCTTCTATTATCAGCATTAAGAAGGACAAAGGCACTAAGTCTCAACCCCTCTTATGAGACAGTTCTTTGTTTTGTTTGCTTTGTTGACATACAAAATCTGTACGCAAATGGTATATATGCAGTGAGTTTGGAGATAAGTATACACCCATGAAACTATCACCACAATCTACGTCATAAACCTATCCATCACACCCAAAGGTTTCTTCCTGCCTTCTTATTTATTATATTATTTTTGTGATAAGAACACTTAACATAAGGTTTATATTGTATCTATTTTCACTTAGCAAAATTTTAAGTATGCAACACAGTATTAACTATACGCACTATGCCATATAGATCTGCAGGACTTAGACATCTTGTATAATTGAAATGTTATACCTTTTAACTAATACTTCCCATTTTCTCTTATCCCCAGCATCTAGAGACAACCATTCCATTCCCTGATTCTATGAGTTTAACTATTTTAGATTTCTCATATAAGGGGCATCATATAGTATTTGTCCTTCTGTGCCTGGCTTATCTCACTTAACAAAATTTTCTCTGGATTCATCCATATCCCCAAATGGGAAGATATCCTTCCTTTTTAAGGCTGAATATTATTGCATTGTATGTATACCACAATTTCTTTATCCATTGGACAATCAGGTTGCTTCTCTCTTGGCATTCGTGAATAATGCTACAATGAACATCAGGGTACAGATATATCTTTAAGATCCTGATTTCAATTCCCTTGACTATTTACCTAGATTGCTGAATCATACAGCTTTTTGAGTAAACTCCACAACGGTTGCCATAGTGACTTCAACAAGTCACATCCCCATCAACAATGTTCACAGGTTCCAATTTCTCCACATCCTCACAAAAATTTGTTATCTTTTGTTCTTTTTTAAAATAAAAATCATCCTATCAGGTGTGTGGTAATACCTCATTGTTGTTTTTGATTTGCATTTACCTGATGATTAGTGATATTGAGCATCTTTTCATATATTGATTGGCCTTTTGTATGTATTCTGCAGAAAAATGTCTAAAGTCCTGGTGTGCCTGGGTGGCTCAGTTGTTAAGCATCTGCCTTCAGCTCAGGTCATGATCCCAGGGTCCTGGGATCGAGCCCCGCTCCCTGCTCAGTGGGAAGCCTGCTTCTCCCTCTCCCACTCCCCCTGCTTCTATTTCCTCTCTTGCTATGTCTCTGTCAAAAAAATAAATAACATCTTTTTTTAAAAAATGTCTAAAGTCCTTTGCCCATTTTTTAATTGCATTAAAATTTTGTTTTTCTTTTGTTTTTTTCTTGTTGTCTTATTTTGTTTTATTTTGTTGCTATTGAGTTGTAAGAGTTCCTTATATATTTCTCAGATATATGGTTTGCAAATATTTTCTCTTTAGGTTCCACTTCATAGATTGTCTTTTCATTCAGTTTGTTTCCTTTGCTATACAGAAGCTTTATAGTTTGATGTAGTCTGCTTATCCATTTTTGCTTTTGTTGCCTGTATTTTTGGTGGCATATACAAGAAATCATTGTTAAGACCAACGTCGACACATTTTCCCCAATGTTTTCTCCTAGGAGTTTTATAGTTTCAGGTCCTATGTTCATGTCTTTAATCCATTTTAAGTTTATATTTGTGTATGATATAACATGAAGGTCCAATTTCATTCTTATACAAATAAATATCAAGTTTTCCCAGGGCTGAAAACAGACTATCCTTTTGTTGAGGAGACTGTCCTCTCCCCCTGAGTATACTTGGCACCCTTAATACACATATATGTGAGGGGGTGCCTGGGTGGCTCAGTGGGTTAAAGCCTCTGCCTTTGGCTCAGGTCATGATCCAGGATCCTGGGATCGAGCCCTGCATCCTGCTCTCTGCTCAGTGGGGAGCCTGTTTCCTCCTCTCTCTCTGCCTACTGCTCTGCCTACTTGTGATCTCTGCCTGTCAAATAAATAAATAAAATATTTTTAAAAAAAAATATATGTGAGACTTTGTTTTGGGGATCTCTATGCTGTTTTATTGTTTTATATGTCTAATTTTATGCCAGTACCAACCTATTTTAATTACTGTAGCTTTGTAACATATTTTGAAATCAGGAAGTACAATGCCTCCAGCTTTCTTCTTTCTCAAAGTTGTTTTGGCTAGTCAAGGTCCTCTGTGGTTCCAGATAAAGTTTAGGATTTTTCTTTCTATTTCTATTCCTATTCTTTCTACTATTCTATTTCTATTTCTTTATATTTCTGTAAAATATGTCACTGGGATTTTTGATAGGGATTGCACTGAATCCGTAGATCACTTTGGGTAATATGGACATTTTAATATTAATTCTGCTAGTCCATGAACACAAGATATCTTTCCATTTATTTGTGTCTGCTTTAATTTCTTTCATCAGTGTTTTATAGTTCTCCGTGTACAAGTCTTCCTATGTATTTTATTCTTTTTGATGCCATTGTGAAGGGGATTGTTTTCATTTCTAACTCTGATAGCTTGCTGTTAGCATATCAAAATGCAAATGATTTTTGCATATTGATTTGTATCCTGCAACTTGGTTGAAGTTGTTTATTAGTTTTAGCAGGGTGGTGGTGTTGTCGTTGTTGTTGTCATTGTTGAGTCTACAGTGTTTTCTACATATAACACCACATCATCTGCAAACAGATAATTTTACTTCTTCTTTTCAAATGTGGATGCTTTTCTTTCTTTTGTCTTGTGTAACTGCTCTGTCTAGGACTTCCAGTATAACATGGGTTGGAAGCGATGAAAATGAACATTATTACCATGTTCCATATTTTAGAGGGAAAGACAGCGTTGAAATTTAAATCAGAGCTGTGGTTTTGCCACAAGAGACCATGTAGGTAAGGTAAAGCAGCAGCAAAATGGCAGTGTCAACATGACCTACATGGTCATGGGCCTAAGAGATCTGACTCTGCCAGCCTCTTGGATCTCATCTGGTTCTACTTTCCCAATGGATCCTTTAGTTCAGCCACCGTGGCCTGGGCTTCTTTCTGTCCTTGAAAGCTAAAGTTCTCTACTCTAAGGTCTTCCACTTGTTATTTCTCTTCCTTCAATCTCCTCTCATGACCAGCTCTTTCTTCATGCTGAGCTTCAGTTGAAGTTCCCTTCTCAGAAGGGCCTTCCTCAACTACCCTTATTCCTTATCACACTACCTTCTTCACGTCTCTTTCAGTACTTGTCAGTATCTGAAATACATGAAGCCCTTTACGTGCTTCCTGTCTCCCCTGACACAAGAATATAAGCTCCTTGAAAGTAAGGACCATGACTATAATGTTCATAGTGGATCCAGTGCCTAGTGCAATGACTGCAATGTAGTAGGCCTGGGATAAATGTTCAGTAAATGAATACGCACATTATTATTGTCTCTATTCTCAAGGATATATGATCTGGTTGGGAGAGCAGAGACATATACTACCAAAATAACATTTCTCAAGTTTCATAGCTCACCAGGGAATTCTTATAGGATTCTCTAAAGCAAAGCCTGATTGGGAAAAAATGCATTTTTTTTTCCCTCACCAGTCCTAGGATCCAACACAATGTGCTCCAAACCTGTTTTACACAACTTTCAACAAGAGAATTCTAATGAACAACTCCTCACCTACCAGCATCTGCACACGCGCACACACACACACACATATGCACCCGCGTGCTAACTTCTGCAATTACAAAAGAGCCCCTGTCCATGTAGATAAAAACTAGATAAACATTAGAGTATCTATATTCAGTATGTAGAATTCAGATTCTTCTTGCTCTGAGGAAAGTTAAAAGCAATACAGTATTTTCCATTTTAAAAATCTATTTCATTTCACAGTATTGTTCCCACAGATTGTTTTTTTAATGCCTTTATTTAGCCACTTTCCTGTTCTCCACTTCCGGCTCACATCCTGGCATTTCCCTGATGTGTTTATTCTAACTGCAAACACCTAATCAGAATTTTAAGAATAATCATCAGTAGTTTGGCTAACTTTCAGGAAGAAATACTAGCGGTGTTTTCAACGGGCCAGCAGGGTGTCTCCAATTATAAAGATGGAGGAAATAAAAACAACAGGATGGTAAAATCCATTGAGGGACAGACTGCATTTTATAGGAAAAGATGTAACTTCATTTAGCTTTGGTCTTTATGTCTTGCGAATGTGCTTAGCACTCCTATATCCCATGGGTCTCAGCGTCAATATTTATGTGCTGGAATATTTCATTGCCTCATAAACCAAGAGGTAACTGAGTATTTTTTACTCTCTGGGAAAAAAATGTTATAGCAGGTAGTATTTTCAGGCAGTGCCCCTTCTCAGTCACAATTTTATGCATCAACTCTCAGGAAGATAGAAAGCTAGATAAACAAGAAGCCTCCATTTTTTTCCCTCTTGTATTAGATACTAACTGTATCTAATTCGAATCCAAGTTAAATGTGATTCAACTCCAACCAAAATTTTAACTTCGGAAGTCCAACGACAATAATTTGACTTTCTGTTGTGTTTTATTTTATTTTATTTTTTTTTAAGATTTTATTCATTTATTTGACAGAGAGAGAGAGATCACAAGTAGGCAGAGAGGCAGGCAGAGAGAGAGGGGAAAGCAGGCTCCCTGCCAAGCAGAGAGCCCAATGTGGGGCTCGATCCCAGGACCCTGAGATCATGACCCGAGCAGAAGGCAGAGGCTTAACCCACTGAGCCACCCAAGTGCCCCTTCTGTTGTGTTTTAATATAAATTTCAAAAATCTTTAAAGGGAGAAATCCTAGTACTTTAAGGACCAAATTCAAGTTTAAAGTTGACATTTCTTCATAAGAAATAGAAAAGACCTCTAAATAAATGACCCCTAAGACTTATAAGCAAACATTACTTTCAATATTCAGGAACAATGATTATTTCCCAAAGGAGAAAATACTCACTTCGTGCAGACCAGTCTCGTGGAGTTCCAGATTCAAAGCCTCCTTTCCCAACTCTAAGGGTTCTGAGTCCTTAAATATTTTCTATCCTAGTTTCCTGGATGCTTATCCTCTAGTTTCTACTCCAAAACTCTGCACTCCATCAATATTATCCATCTGAATATATGAAGAGTAGAATCCGGGAGGGAGTGAGCTCATCCATCTCTCTCTCCCTGCCTCTCTCTGTCACTTCCTCTTCTTCCCGCTCCCCTCCCTCCTGCCTTTTCTTAATCTCTCTCACACAAACATACATATAAAAAGAGTCTGTAGTGAAATAACTTTGAGAGATGCAGATTTAAAGCAAAATTTATTATTTATTTATTTATTTATTTATTTATTATTTATTTAGAAAAATTCCAAAGCATATAGTAGATTAGTATGTATTATGAATCTCCAAAAAAGTGACAGGAGATGTAGACTTTCCCAAATATACTTGCCCACAGATCATTTTTTTAAAAAAACATCTTTATTGCCACAATTATCTATTTATTATCTATTTATCTATCTATCTATCATCCTACTATATGCCTTGTGTTAGTTTTAATGAATGCACAGTAAGATGAATAATCAGATTTATTTCTCTAAAGAAGCCTATAATTCAGGAAACAGATCACATTCTCAATAACTGTGCTCCAGTAAGATAGCCACCGGCCACATATGGCTACTTTAAATTTAATTAAATAAATTTAAATAACATTAAAAAGTCTCAGTTCTTTAGTCTCTCTAGTCATTTCAACTTCTCAATAGATACATAGTGGCTAGCGGCTGCCATAATGATGGTGCAGATATAGAAAATTTCCACTGTTGCGAAATATTGTACTGGCCAGACCTGCTCTGGAACATTATATTACTTTTATTAATTATACACTAATAAGCATAGTCATTCATTCTTTTAGATAATTTCTCTTCCAAATACTGCAAACTTTATCAGATCTTACCCAATCACAAGTCATTCTCTTACTACAGTTAAGAAATTTCACTCATGATTGGAATAAATTATTCCCACTTCTATTACTACTTTACTCTCTCAACCAATTGCTTCTGGATCCACTGTGCTACCATTACTCAAAAGCACTGGCAGGAGTTAACAATCAGATCATATTTGACGAACTGGTCCAGGGACTTTACAGCCAGAGATTTTCAGAGTCAGAAAAAGCCTATAAGGATGATTTATTCCCATACTCTCATTTTTAAAACCTAGAAATTAAAGCTCAGAGACATAGGAACATGTCCTAGGTCAAAAAGATGTTACATGGAAAAGTCCCTGAAACCCACCTAAGTCAATCATAGACTGCACCTAACTCCCTAGGTCTTAAATATTGTCCTTCAGAAGAATTAAGTCATGGCAGAGCACACTACTGGCCAACGAGTGAAATTATACACAGCAAGGATTCTTCTTAAGCTAATGGTACAAAATGGAGCTTTTCTCCATGAAATTATTATCATTGGTATTAAATTTAATTTTTACTGAAATTCAACAGGTACTGTGAATAGTAAGCTCTGTAAAGAAATACTCATGGACACTATCTAAAAGTATGTGTGAATGTGTGTGTGTGTGTGTGTGTGTCCATATATATATATATATATATAACATATATACACATTTATATATATATAAAATCAGCAAAGAGTACAGATCTTTATTTCTCAGTATTTGATTACATCATAATAAAAAACTGACATTTTTATAGCACCCAACAGTTTCAGTGGCCTGTATACAGATTATTTCATTAGTGTCACAGGCATTTTTTTGAAAGTGAGAAACCTGAGATTCAGAGAGATTAGAATCATTTAGTCCTGAGTCACATGACCGCTATCCAGGAACTGGAACTCATATTCAGTTTTTTTTGTCTTTAAAATTGATGCACTTACTATTACATCATAGCTGCCTCGCCTAAAACATGGTAAAAATTCTTATGCACGGTCAGTGGGAAAGAAAAATGGTGCAAATGCTATGGAAAACACTGTGGTGGTTCTTCAAACAATTAAAAATAGCAATTAAAAAATTGCCATATGATCCAACAACTTTGCTTCTGGGTATATACCTACAAGAATTGAAAGCAGGGTCTTAAAGAGACATTTGTACACCTATATCCATAGCATTATTATTCACAATAGCTAAAATGTGGAAGTGACCCAACTATCCATCAATGAATGAAGGGATAAGCAAAGTGGTATATCCATACAACGGAATACTATTTCAGTCTTAAAAAGGAAGGGAATTAGGACATATGTTACAACATGAGTAAAACATGAGGACAGTATGCTAAATGAAATAAGCCAGTAACAAAAAGACAAAAACCGTGTAAGTCTACTTACATGAAAGGAGAGAAAGGGTAGTTAGTGTTAAATGGGTATAGAATTTCAGTTTTACAAGATGAAAGGAGCTATGGAGATAGATAGTGGTGATGGTTGTACAACATGATGAATATATTTAATACCATTAAAATTTATACTTAAAGTGGTTAAGACTGTAAATTTTATGTTATGTGTATTTTACCACAATAAAAAAAGGCAAAACCACTCCCTTGCATGTATCATTTACACTTCTCCCAAATTATTTTTGCAACAAAATAAAGCACATAAAATAACAAGGTACTTATTCTATATTCAGTATATCATTAGCATATCAGTAAATTTGGTGGCATCTCCTAGTGGTAAGATCTTATCAAATGTGAGTCATTTCTTTTTCCGTATGAATCCACAAACTTCCTATCTGCAATGAATTTTGTCTTCAACAGGTTCAAAAGTCATAGAACAATCCCATCTTCTGTTAAAGGGTAAGCCCACCAGAGTTCCTATCATTATATTTCAGGCCTGAGTTAAAGATTTTTTTCTACCTATAAAACTCATGGAAATTGCAATTCTCCTGGATGGATATGTTTTTTTAAAAAGCAAAACATTTGGCATGTTCGCCTCAAATTTTTGGCAGAAAGTGTCTTTGGACACTTTTTGAATGGAAGTGTCTTTCATCTTAGCTAATACTATTAAATGTAGTTTCTTCTATGGCTTAGCTGAAATCATATGTGCTGTTTATCAGGATTATGAAATAGCTATCCAGAAAAATAGCCAAAGTCGGAAAACCCTCAAGGGACACAACTAAAAACTGAGTTGCATACACTGAAAAAGACAGAAATACCTCTGGGGAGGTGAAAATGGAACATTAACAATTATTCAGAATGGATTTTTTTTTATCCCAAAGGAGATTCATGTGCACAGGTAAGTTTTTACATGAAACTTGAGGTTATTGGCTAATAAATATGATGATAAAGAAAACCTTCCGGCCTCTTTGATCCAGACGAATAGAGACCTTCCATATAACAAATTAAGTTATAGAGTTTTAAAAACCCCTTCCATCATCAAAAAAAAAAAAAAAGAAAGAAAGAAAGAAAGAAAAAGAAAAAAAGAAAGAAATCTTGCCATTTGCCATGACATGAATAGAACTAGAGGGTATGAATCTAAGCAAAATAAGTCAATCAGAGAAAGACAATTATCATACGATTTTACTCACATGTGAAATTTAAGAAACAAAACAGAGGAGCAGAAAGGAAGGATATGTAAAACAGTTGAAATCAGAGGGAAACAAACCATAAAAGACTCCTAAATCACAGGAAACAAACTGAGAGTTGCTGGAGGGGAGGAGGGTGAGGTGACAGGGTAACTGGGTAATAGACATTAAGGTAATAGACATTAATAGACATTAATAGACATTAAGGCATGTGATGTAATGAGCACTAGGTATTACATAAGGCTGATGAATCACTGAGCTCTAACACTGAAACTAATAATAAACTATATGTTACTTAATTGAACTTAAATTAAAAATTAGTCAACAAACAAAAAAACCCAACTTCCTTGAAGGATACAAAGCTTGCAGCCCCCAAGACAGAAAGAACTGCTGATTTTAGATTGTGTGCCTACCTATGTTCCCCTCATTTCCTAGGGCAAATATAGATCTCCAAGGCATTAAAAGGAGGAAATTCTGCTCTCGCATCTAATTTAGAGCTCAGCAAAAAAATGAGAGAATGAGAGAGAGGGAGAGGGCCTTTGCGGGGGAAGTCTGGGAAATCAGAGGAAATATTCAAATAAAAATTTCATTGTTCTCTATTAGCATAGGTTCATAGAGGACTGCATTCCAATAATAGCTGATTTGGTAGAATTCCAGAATTAAACAATTCTATAGACTGAATGTCTCTTCCCCACAATTCAACTGCATATGCTGAAACCTAATCCCCAGTATGATGGTACTTGGAGGTGGGGCCTTTGGAAAGTGACTGAGTCATGAGAGCAGGTCCCTCATGAATAGGAGTAGTGCCCTTATGAAAGAGACTCCAGAAAGTTCCATGTGAGGACACAGCGGAAAGAAAGCTGTCTAGGAATCAGTAAGCAGGCTCTCACGAGACAGTGAAGCTGGTGGTATCTTAATTTTAAACTCCCAGCCTCCAGAACCATGAGAAATAAATGTCTGTTCCATATAGGCCACCCTGTTGCATATAAGTCTATGATACTCTGTTATTGCAGCCTGAATGGACTGAGACAAGTAACCTCACCATCAGAAAAGATAACGTAAGAGAGTAGTTAAGAGCATGGGCTCAGGAATTAGATAGTCAGGGCTTTATTTCCTGATTCTGAGATTTCTCCATCTCTCTTGCAAATTGATGAAGCCAACAGAACTGAAGAAAACTAGCTTCTAGAAAACTCTTTGAGGGGCGCCTGGGTGGCTCAGTGGGTTAAGCCTCCGCCTTCGGCCCAGGTCATGATCTCAGGGTCCTGGGATCAAGCCCCGCATCAGGCTATCTGCCCTGCAGGAAGCCTGCTTCCCTCCTCTCTCTCTGCCTGCCTCTCTGCCTACTTGTACTCTGTCAAATAAATAAATAAAATCTTTTAAAAAATAAATAAATAAATAAAAAGAAAAAAGAAAGAAACCTCTTTGAGCTTCTCCATGCTCTTTCCCCCTCTCTGACTGACTGCACCGGAAATAACTTCGGCAGCCATCTAACGGTATATTGCGTTGGCTGAGTCCTTGAATGATGGCACAGCAACCATCAACATGGGTTCCTAACTGACCCCGAGACAGGGAGCTGCACTGCTCACATACTCACCTGCCAGAGACTGTTACATGTGGGAGAGGCAAAGCCCTATTATTCCAAGGGACTTAACAGGCAGGACTATTTATTACAGCAGTCAGCATTACCCTAACAAACACACCCACTGACATGTGTCGCTACATCAGGGAGAATGCCTTCCAAGCTCTCTGCCTCTAACAGATGACCCTTCGGGTGTTTTCTAATTTTTCATTTAAGTTTTGCAAGGCCTGAAAAAGTAAAGTTTTCTTTTACCTGCGATGTATCATGGGGAAAAATAAAGAGTATAAGATCAGAGCATGACTAGAATTTTATTGATGACCCAAGGCAAAATAAAATTCAGCCTGCTCTTTTGCAGCAATATTAGATCTGCTGCTCTTTCAGCAGTAAAATCTTGTTTTGTCAGCAGCTACTGAGAGCAGATATGACTCAGAGGACACATAAAAGCGTATATGTAAGGTAACTACCTATTCTGTTTAGAAAACCATTTTCCACAACTTAAGTGCACTCTAACATTTCATGTTTTAAATAATCAAAATCACATTCAGAATGCAGAATCTCACAAACATGATGCTTCTCTATCTATGTCCTAATTGCTTGCGACAGAAGAAAGGTATAAAAAGTACACAAAGACAAAGAATCACAAATTTTAGATATCAAAGAGAACTTAAAAAATTATAAATCACAGCAGTTTCATTCTATAGAGAAGGAAAGACGGACTTGGAAAGACTGTTAGCTGCACAGTACCATTCCAACAGACTTAGGACTAAAATGTGGTTCTCACTACATCGAGAACTAATGAAGTACTGAATAGTTACTAACATAGCATAATAAAAAATCAAATAAATGAATAAATAAATAAATCTTTAAAAATAAAATGTGGTTCTCAGTGTTTTGTTTTGCTTTTCAAAGAACACACATTTTCCAGATAGATCAACTCCCAAAGCTTTAGAATCGTGAAATCTTGTTTGTTTTGCAACATTATTCTTCAACCTAACCTCAAAAAGTCATATCAGATCATGATTTATTTTATAGTATTTAAGTCTGCAACAGTTCTGAGAACTCCCAGCATCTGGTACACAGATGGTGCTCAATAAATTTGATTGGCTGAGTTTATGTCCATCAAGGTACATGTCCTAGTTAAGGCTATTGCTATGGTTTCATAGTCATCAGATAGAATTCTCGTTTGAAAAAAAAAAAAAAAAGGAAGTTTAAAAAAGAATCAGAGAGATTAATTTATAGAGCATGATATTTACTCTTAAATAACTCAATACTTCCCAGGAATCAAACATGACTTTTTGTCAATATAAACCAATCACTATGGATGTTTTGAACATATACAAGAGCCTTTTGGACCAGCCATGACAGAAGAGCAGGCATAGGACTTACTCTTATTGTAAAAAGAAATACACAACTGAACAAAATATATAAAAAGCAACTATCCTGAGGCACTGGACAACAGAGAATGTAGGCTGTGTTCCTCAAAAGGAAAGAAACATGTGGGGTGAGATTTGTATGTGCTTCAGGATTCTACCTTTCCAAGCTGCAGCTAAAGAGACCAAAGACTTTGCGTTTGGACAGAGGAAACAGTGTTAGAAATACAACTAGCCAGAAAATAATGGAATAACATCTTTAAGGTTTTGTAAGACAAAAATTGTCCACTTTAGGATTCTATATCCAATGATATAGGACACAAATATCCAGTCTATCATTTGGAAGGGTTGTATTGATATTAGGTCAAGTAAAACTTAAAATAAAGAATATTACTAAGAATAAAGATAAAAAGTCATAATGATAAAATATCAATTCTTTAAGGAATCATTAACAACCCTAAATGAGTATGTACCTAAATATAGAATCTAAATGAAGCAAAAACTGACAATTTAAAGAAAAATAAATAAATCCACAACGCAGTTAAATATTTCAAATCTTTTTTCTCAGTAATTGATAGAATAAATGGATAAAAAATCGGTAAGGATGTACGAAGACTGAATAACTAAAACTGACATTCACAAAATATTCCAACAACAGAAGAAAGCACCTTCTTTTTAAACACACAGGCTATATTCATCAAAATATACTCTGTGCTGATTCATACATTGTGTTGTAATAATTTTAAAGAGCTCAACAAAGCTTATATCGATTTTTTTTTTTTTTTTTTTTTGCTTTTCAAAGAAAATATTTTTGAAATAAGTCTCTTTTAATAGGCTTAAAGAAGGGCGCCTGGGTGGCTTAGTGGGTTAAGCTCTGCCTTCCGCTCAGGTCATGATCTCAGAGTCCTGGGATGGAGCCCCACGTTGGGCTCTCTGCTCAGCAGGGAGCCTGCTTCCCTCTCTCTCTCTGCCTGCCTCTCTAACTACTTGTGATCTCTGTCTGTTAAATAAATAAAAATAAAATCTTTAAAAAAAATAGGCTTAAAGGAGACTACCTCATACTACTTGATGACAAAATATAACTAAAAAATGAGGTTATGAATTGGCTTTTAAAAATTAGTATTCTAGCTTATTTTACAAACCAAGTGATGTCCCACAATATACAAAAGGAAGCCTCTCAGTGAGGAAAACGTTTTTAATCAAAAAATCAAAAGACAAGTGATCAAAACTCAAAAGCTCTGAAAACCAGTTGCAGGCGTTGTGTTCATATGACATCAAAAGCAGTAAGTGATAGAAAGTCCTAGAATACTCTTTCAAATAATTTAAATATTTTAAGGAAAGTTTTTTTTTTAAGGTTTTATTTATTTTTTTTTGGCAGACAGAGATCACAAGTAGGCAGAGAGGCAGGCAGAGAGGGGGAAGCAGGCTCCCCGCTGAGCAGAGAGCCTGATGCGGGGCTCCGGGCTTGATGCCAGGACCCTGGGATCATGACCTGAGCCAAAAGCAGAGGCTTTAACCCACTGAGCCACCCAGGATCCCCTATTTTAAGGAAATTGTATCAGCCTTCTCAAAGAAGAGGAGTGCTGGTGAGGCAAATTCCTTTCTAATTCAAATAGGATTTAAGTCTACAACTCAAGGTTGCTTTTCATGTTGTAGATAGAGCTCTACAAAAAGTATTTTTGTTTAAGATAGATAATCTATCAAAAACCTGGTCAGCCTATGACATAAGTACCTAATATGGCTATATAGGTATATGGCCTGATTTTTTTTCCACTAAGTAGAATGGTGCTATTTATGTTTCCTCGAAGCACATGTGACTTGGTTTGGCTTGCTTTTGGCTTAGTTTGCTTTGGCTTACTTTGGCTTGCTTTGGTTTGGTTTTGGTTTTGGTTTTAATCTAGTCTTAACTCTAGTCAGTTTGAGATGGGAAAGAATGAGGAGAATCTTAGATGTCCAGGACCAAAGTCAGAGGTACTGACAGTATTGAAGTGTGACTAAGGAGCTCAGGAACCACAAAAAATCTGGAGGGGTGAAGCAATCAAGACACTGGTACAGGAAGGCTGGGGAATAATTTGGGAGCAATGAATGAAAGGCTGAATCAGAGCCCAGAGGGTCTACCAGAACAAAAAAGAGGTTTAGCAGTCCCTAAAGAATGCAAAAAAGTAAAAAGCAGGTCAAGAAAATAAACTGCACAGATCAAGCTCCATGCCCATAACGTGCATGGAACTAGAGGTTAAAAATAGAAGGTAGATATTCAGGGATGAAGCTCAAGATGGCAGATGGGAAACCAGAGCCCAAAGCAGGAGTCATACAAGGTGGGAGTCAAGAACCCAACCAAAGCAACTATATTTTGGCAAGCAAAATCCAAAGAGAACAGATGAGCCGGGACTCTAAAGGATGGAGTTATTGAGTTCCGACCCTGGAAAACAAATACAATTCCTAAGTGATAAGTCTATGCTAGTGGTTATGTGTGTGAAGATTTACCTACATCCATGTATGGGCAACCTGGTTAACAGGGGAAAGAGCAACAAGTTGGGCTTGAAACTGACCCAGGAAAGATCCTCTGAAATATACAATGTACCCAGAAGCAGAACTGAGACCAGGTAAAATGCAGAAATCGGGTAAAGAGGCTTGCCTATGGGAGCAAAGATGGGTCAAGAAAGGACCAGACATTTCTACCACAGGAATTGGGTAGTTAAAGGGACACTAAAGGGACATTAAATTTTATTTATCTTTTTTTATGATGCAATTATTTATAAATATCAATAGTGCTAAAAATCAGATGTCGTGAAATGCAGAAACAAAAACTACACCCAAGATGAAAATCACTGACTGACAGTCTGATAACCCTATACATGTGACTTTAAATACATAAAAGGCCATACCCATGACTATAGTTCTGCCATATAAGTAATAGGTATTTATGAAATGGAATGATACTGTCTATTTTTCCTCTGCAGCAAGAGCCATTAAAAGAACAGTGATAATGTCCAGATTTTATGAGGAATTTGTTTTCACATTAGTGTTCAAATTAAAAATCCCTGGAGAGCAAGTGAGCATTGTCAGGCCCAAAAGATCATGTGAAGGCAGACAAGGACCAAGCACAACAGTTGAATACGGTCTACCCTGGAGTGCCGGGTAGACTGAGTCATTGCCCTCAACCCTGCCTTGGTTATCTCTGCTTCTCTAGAAAGCTCACTTCACTGAGGGCTCACACTCCTGGAGCTCAGACAGACAGGAGGAATATGTGCTTGAATTGTCTAACTGCCTTCCCTCTCCTTTATCCCCGCCTTTCTTTCTGGGCTCCTCTCTCAGCTCCCCTCCCCTAGTTCTGGAAAACTCTCCATACTAATCTTCTAGACCCCCTGACTGAGGCCATAGGTATCTCTTGAGAGAGCTCCTCTCAAGAGTTAAATCCTGCCCCCCAATCCAGGGTAATAATAATTTCTGCAGTTAGTCTAGATCTCTATTTGCTGCCTGCTCAGAGAATACTGACCACTGTGTGGAGTGCTTCAGCTGTCCCTCACCAACCAAATGCCTTGATATTAACTGCTGGCTTCCTCTCCCCATAGGCCTCCACCCCATCACGAGTCTCAACCACCTGATGAGCCACTCAGTGATCTACCCTAACATCCAGAAAGCACCCACCCTGCTTCTGTTAGAGGGCAGGTCCCTTAGAATAATTTTGCTTCTACTCTCTGAGGTGAGCATGCACACCCTTAACTTAAACTCTTAATAAAGATGATGATACTACATGGAGCAGTTCCTAGTGTCAAGGTCCAAAGCCATGGGCTCTACAAAAAGAAAGTTACTAAGACAACTTACTCGTGATTTCCTGATCTCCCCAGGTATATTTATTACGAAACCAGAGATGATACAAGAGAGGCTGGGAATGATTGTGCTCCATCTACAAGCTACTGAGCAAACATTTCTCAGCGTTCACAGGACAGCCAACCTCATCGTGGAGTAAAATAGAAACCAACTATAGTTAATGGTAAAACTAGTGAATTATGAAGTCACTTCCGCATCACTTCCTTCAAGTATAAAATGAAGAAGTTTGGAGTAGGTCATCTCTGAGGACTCCTTAAGCTCTAAAAAATCTATGATCTGTAAAGGATGGCTTGATTTAAATTGGCATTTTATGTTACACATACAAAAACTTACTGATAATAGATATGCTTTTTGTGGATACTTCACAGAATCAGCATGGCTAAAATATGACATTTTAAAAGAAGGCAGAGGGGCACCTGGGTGGCTCAGTCAGTTAAGCGTCTGCCTTCAGCTCAGATCACGATCCCAGGGTCCTGGGATGGAGCCCCGCATCGGGCTCCCTGCTGAGCAGGGAGCCTCCTTCTCCCTCTCCCTCTGCCTGCTTGCTGCTCCCTTTGCCTGTGCGCTCTCTCTCTCTCTTTCTCTCTCCCTCTGTCAAATAAATAAATAAATAAAATCTTTAAAGTAAGAACGAAGGGAGGGAGGAAGACGGTAGATGCTTAAAAATTGAGAAGCCAAATCTTGACTTAATTTGTGGAGTACCCACAAGGTCTGAATAGTAAGACACCTGAATCCACAAAACATATGACAAATTCCAATTCAACTTGTTTGTTCCAATCCAACTTGTTTATCAGCCTATTTCCAGAGCCCAAAGTGTAGTGGAGGTTGTAAATATAGTATTATATAGAAATGCACTGTCATTTGAGAAATGATGCCATAGAATAAAAGAAAAAATTTTAATGTCTTTTATCATATTAAAATTTATGGCCATAAAGGCAACGGGGCAATGCCAGCAAGATGGTAAGAACACAATGCTTCATCTCCCTGGTCATAACTGAATGGCCTCAATTTCCGGTCATTCACGTTTTCAGGAACATAGTTCTCCTTTTTGAAATGTTTCAACGGTTATGAATGAGTTGTTTTTTATATAAATACCTAATGTGTTTTTCTATCAGATTAGTTCATGATGGAATAATGTACATCAATTTCATGCATAATTTGTACTTTTATAGCTGAAACATCAAGAAGAAATATTATCATTAAATGTTGATTTATGAAGCAAAAAAAAAAAATCATTCTTAATTCAAGCTCAGGCTCATGTTTATCAGGCCACCAAGAATGGAGAATTCCGCACGGATAGCACACTCCTTCCCCAAGGGTTCTTCTCTTCCCCACAGGTCTCCGATCCTGCTGGCTGCTGCTTACAGCAGAATCGTGAGGCATAGAACTTTGTTCCTTTGTTTGTAAGGAGCGAAGCTGTGCTCTAAAACAGGGGTTGGCAAACAATGTCCCACAGGCCATGTGCATCCCACTCTTTGTTCCAGGATGGCTCTCGAACTAAGAAGGGTTATTACATTTTTAAAGGGGTGACAGGAATAAAAAAAGAGAGAGAAATAGCTCAAAACGTGAAAATTACATGAAATTCAAGTGTCCAGTAAATGAAGTATGGGACATAGCCAGACTCACACGCACTTGTTCACACATTTTCTGTGGCTACTTAATGCCATAACAAAAAATCAAAACGTTGCAACAGAAACCATACAGCCCACAAGCTCTATATAATGTCTGGCCCATTAGAGAAAAAGTTTGCCAACCTCTGCCCTGAAACATCTACGAAATAGCCTTGTTGCCCCATAGACAGCAGCTATATTCCACTCAGCAAGTGCAAATGCCTCCTACATCTCAAACCTAATGCAAAGTCAAACCTCAAAGTCAACGCTCTGCTTTAACACAGAAGTCCTCTACAAAAATACCTTTTGCTTTCTGAAATTTCTGCCAGTTTGTCAGGCTCAGTCACTTGCTTGAAACCAGTGTCTCTGCTTTTCTCCCGGTTCTTCTCTGTCCCCAAACTCAACCAGATTTCTTCATAGCACTTAACTGTGGTGAGGATTTATTTTCCATTTGTCTGTCTCTCCCACTAGAGAGCAAAGTCAGCGAGGCTGGGGTCTCATGTATTCTGTTCACCATCATGTAGTGCTCTTTTAGAGATCCCCAGGACACTTAGCACTAAATGGAAGCTATTTAACAAATACTGAAGGACTGGCTGACAGAATAAGCAAATAAGGCTAAGAGAAAAGAGTTTAAAAGAGAAAAAAGTTTAAAATGGATTTTTTTAGGGGCACCTGGGTGGCTCACTGGGTTAAAGCCTCTGCCTTCAGCTCAGGTCATGATCCCAGGGTCCTGGAATTGAGCCCCGCATCGGGTTCTCTGCTCAGCAGGGAGCCTGCTTCTCCCTCTCTTTCTGACTGCTTCTCTGCCTACTTGTGATCTCTGTCTGTCAAATAAATAAAATATTTTTTAAAAAATTTTAATGGATATTTTTAAAGCACACCACCCCCCCAAAAATCTAATTCGTCTGAAAACTAAGGCCACAACTCACCAAACACTGACCATGGACCAGACACTATGCTCAGCCCTTGACATCCAAGGACTGCTGTAACAAATCACCACAAAATGAGTGGCTTAAAACAACAGAAATGTATCCTCCCACAGTTCTGGAGGCTACAAGTCTCAAATCAAGACATCCATAGGGCTACAATCCTTCTAGAGTCTCTGGGGAGATTTCATTCCTTGTCTCTTCTGGCTCCTGGGAGCTACTGGCATCCTTGACCTGTGGCTACATTACTTCAACCTGTTTGTCTTCACATGGCCTGTGTCTTTTCCTCTTCAGTCTCTTAATAAGGACTCTTGCCATTGGATTTAGGACACACCAGTTTAATCTAAAATGATCTCATTTCATGATCCTTAACTTAATCACATCTGCAAAGACCCTTTTTGCAAATGAGGTCACAGTCATATGGTCCAGGGATCAGGACACTGACATATCTTTTGGAGGGTACTATCCAATTCATTACACTTCACATCAGGATTTTAGCACATTTGTGATTTCATTTAAGTTCTCCAAGAGCCTTGACAGTTACTGCCATTTCTCAGACAAGAAAACTCTAAAAATAAAGTGAAAAGACTAGCATTTGAAACTAAGTCCATTGGGATTTAAGACTATGCCTTTAACCATTATGGAATTATATGGTCTACAGAGCCATCAGGACCTCTTCCTGAGCCACCCGACTTGCAAGCAGAATATACTCGAGTCCCAAGCCACCACAGAATCTCTTCGTTTCCTTCACCTACTTCCATATCCAGCCAGTCCCCCTGGAATGCAAAAAAAAAAAAAAAAAAAAAAAAAAAAGAGGCTATTTCACAGGTCACTAGGAAACTCCCAGTTGTCCTCAGGGTTAATCTGACACTGTTAGCCCCCTTCTCCAAAATTCAGTTCCTGTTTCTCTCAGTAAATTCTGCTAAATGCTTCATGATATTTGTGGCAAATTAAATTCATTGTGTGTCCATCACTGATGAGCAGTGTGAATGAGAAATTCTAAAGAGAGTATTTTCTTTACCTCACCCCAGCAATATTATAGAAGTATGAATCACTTTTTTTTTTTTTTAATTGGGATGCAAATGACAGTGGGGCATCTCAAATGGCGACAAGGAAGTAAGATACAAGGAAGGAATTCTTTGGTCACTTTGAATTAGAACATGCCAGTGACCCTCGAGTGACTATAAACTATGGTCATTTCTCCAAACTCTTTCAAACTGCTTGGCTTAAAACTCACATAAAGTTAGTTCCTTGTGAAAATCCCCCTCCTAGTGGCCTGAGAGAATTAATGTACTTCCAAAAGTAAACAAGTTGCTCCTTTCGCAGCTGAATCAGAACTGTTACATGTCATGCCAACTCAGAGGGAACATATAGTCAAGGAAAAGGAAGGGTCAAAAGCCAATCACCTGGAAATTTATGTCAGTTTTTAATGTTTAGGCTCCTTCACAGCAAACAAATATCACACTTTAATACCACTACACAATAAAGGAAAACCTTTGGCTTGTGGGCTTGTGGAAAAAGCAGAAACGCAACAGCATTCATGTGAGAGTCAAAACCTATCCGGCACTTTGGTGAAGAATAAAAACGCTTTTGTGCTATGCCTTTCACTTCTGTTGGAGCTGGGACTCAGACCGACTCCGTGGACAGGAAACTGACAATAATTGAGCAACTTCTGCTTACCTGATTATGCCATAGTTTTTGCATGACTGAATCTTCACAACCACTCATAAAAATAGGCAAAAGCCCTCATTTCAGAGTTGAGGACATTGAGGCTTAGAAAGCCTAACGACTTACCAAAGATCAAGCACTTAATTAGCAGCCATCTAAAGTACACGAAAGAGATTTCCAAAGACCAATTTGACCTAAATCAATTTTTTTTTTTTTTTTGCTGCTGCCAGTATATCCTATACATATGCTTTTAAAATAATGAAATGCTAAATCCTGCAATCAAGTTATTATAGCACTCTGGTACGTCTGCAAGTGTCATGCTATTCTCGCTAAAGATGACCAGGATATGACATTGTCTCCTCCTATTATGCCCAGCCAGCAGACTGACTGTCAAATACCCACTGCTGTGATCTGTTTAGCAAGGTCAGCTGCTTGATTGCTATGAATAATTGGATGCCATTAATAATGGTCAGCTCCAGGATATAGGAAAAGTGGTCAAGCGTGATAATTGTATTTTGAATTCCAGCAGATTATTTTCTAGGGAGCAGGAAGACAACTACTATAAGGGATACAGTTTTCCTATGGACAAAAGAGATCACTGCTTCTCTAGAGGTGAAGGGGACAAGCCAAGGGCTCTCTTAATAACATGTATGACAACTTCTGGAAAGAAACATGGAAGTCAAAATTTTGCAATATATGGCTAACATTGGGAGGCCTGATCATTACTAATTGTCTTCAGTAGTTAACTTTCTTATTCCTTTATTTAGATTATCACTAAAGCTTTACATATGGAGGGGGAGGTGTCCGTGTCTAAATCTGGAAGCACCAGTGAGGACAAATCAATGGCTAATTAGGAAATCTAATCCAGTTGATAGTCATCTGAAAGGTCAAGCATAAATCTTTTGCTGTTTAATGTGTATTAAATGCCCAAGATACATCAAAGGCTGTGAATGCTTCAGTATAATGATATGAAACATTATTATATTTTTATTTTTAAAAAATCATGTAAGAGAATGAAGGCTTTTTAAGATTTTATTTATTTATTTGACAGACAGAGATCACAAGTAGGCAGAGAGACAGGCAGAGAGAGAGAGAGAGAGAGAGGAAGGAGGAAGCAGGCTCCCTGCTGAGCAGAGAGCCTCATGCCAGTCTCCATCCCAGGACCCTGGGATCATGACCTGAGCTGAAGGCAGAGGCTTTAACCCAATGAGCCACCCAGGTGCCCTGAGAATGAAGGCTTTTTAAAAAAACCTTCCAGAATATAGTAATAAAAATTAGAAACTAAAGAGACTGGAAAAAGTCACATTTTTATAATCATGTGAAAAGGAAAAGCTGAAAACAACTTTAGAGAAAGAAAATAGACTAGGATTTGAAAGGTGGTAAATAAAGAACAAAAGAAAAAAATCACAGAGAAACATAACAATAGCAACAAGGTATACTTTATTTCAACACCCAATAGCTGTCAGTTTCAGACATCAGTATGGAAATGTTCTTAAACTGGCCAGCCATGTGAGCAAACACAATTAAACTTAAAACTTATCAGAGCAGAAGTATAGGTAAAGGAAACACAATGGGAACATGGAGCCATACTACAACCACTTGAAACAATAAGTGTTCAGCATGTATTTCAATTCTTGTCAGCTTTTCTATTATCTGGAACTACTACAACATGGACCACCTGACCATTTTTTTTCAAGGTTTTGATCAACACTGAAATGAAAAGATAAACAAATGGATCATAGACAAAATATAAAGGCCAAAACAATAAAAGTCTCATAAAAAAACACAGAGTAACTCCTCATGACCTTGGGTTAGGTCATGGTTTCTTAGGTATGATACCAAAAGATTGGTAACAAAAGAAAAAGTGTATAAATTGACTATATCAAAATTAAAAATTTTGAGCTGCAAATGACACCATCAAGAAACTGAAGAGAAAACCCAGAGAATGGGAGAAAATATTTACAAATCATGTATGTGAAAAAGGATTCACACCTCAATACAAATAGTCCAAAAGCAGAAACAATACAAATGTCCGTTACCGCTGAACAGGTAAATAATGTGGAGTATATCCACACAAAAGAATATTACTCAGCCATAAAAAGGAATGAAGTAGTGACATATGCTACAACATGTTTGATCCTTCAGAACTATGCAAAGTGGAAGAAGCCAGTCAAAAAGACCACATATTGCACAAATTCTTTTATGAGAAATGTCCAGAATAAGAAAACTTATAAAGAAAGATAGTAAATTACAGGTTGCTCAGGACTAGGGGGGAAGGAGACAGGAGGGAAAAGGTGACTTAATACTAATGAATATAAGGTTTCTTCTGAGGGGATGAAAATGTTCTAAAATTAGTTCATGCTAATGGTTGTATAACCCTACGAACATACTAAAAAGACACTGAATTGTACACTTTAAATACAGATGAATTTTAGACATTTGAATTATATCTCTATAAATTCAAAGCTGTTTTAAAAAAGCAATCAAAACAAAAATACCCATAGGTATAGGCTGCTTCCCTAGTGAGAAAATCATTCTATTTTTAGACTGGAGATCCAGAAGAGGAAAAGCAACTTGCACAAACCCCACAGTGAGCCAGCAACTAAGTGGGATCTCTAAGATTTCTGCCTTAGAAGATCCCCTAGGCCTCACTGCCACTGGAAAATTTCTTACCCTTTATGGTCTGTCTTCTTGGGGGGAAGAGGGCGGGGGGCTTTCCCCTCAGGGACAGTAGCCTTACTGGCTGATGCATTTTTCCAGAAGAATTTCCATCAGCTAATGTAAACTGAGGATGCTATAACCTACAGGAAGTAGACAATATTAATCTAGCAGGAGTCTAAGTTCTTAGATAATAGTGAAGAAATTTCAAGGGGTCCCCAAACCTAGGCAAGGTCTCAATAGTTCCCTGAAAGGAACATCAGACGAAAGCATGTAAGATTTTTAGGCATACAAAAATTATATGAACACATGATGGTCAGTTTACAGAAATAAAGACCCAGAACCCAGATCTCCCAGTCTTAATTATGCCTGCCAGGTAAAGCAGGAGATGGAAATTAGAGTACTGAGGGTCAACTCTTTGACTTTTGCCCTCAAATTAGTGCCTTCTTCAAGGGAACATCCATTTCCTTCCAAGACCACCTTTAAAACCACACAAACTAGAACAGAAAAAAAGGAATGAAAAGGAATAAAAGATTCTCATCCCTGCTGCAATATGTTCTGAACCTTCAAGTATCTTATTGTAAAATCAGAAGATAAAAAAATGCCTTCAATATCAACAGCTTCCTCATTTGCACAATGGAGAAAGGGAACACCACTTACTTAGAGAAGTCTGTAGACATGTGCTACATGCCCAATTAAGAAAGTGTATCAGAAATGTGTCTGTGCATTTAATGCAATCCCTATCAAAATACCATCAAATTTTTTCAAAGAAATGGAACAAAGAGTCCTAAAACTTACATGGAACCAAAAAAGACCCTGAATAGCCAGAGGAATGTTGAAAAAGAAAGCTAAAGTTGGTGACATCACAATTTTAGACTTCAAGCTCTATTACAAAGCTGTAGTCATCAAGACAGTATGGTACTGGCACAAAAACAGACACATAGATCAATGGGACAGAATAGAAAGACCAGGGGTACCTGGGTGGCTCAATGGGTTAAGCCTCTCCTTTGGTCAGGTCATGATCTCAGGGTCCTGGGATCGAGCCCCTCATCAGGCTCTCTGCTCAGCGGGGAGCCTGTTTCCCCCTCTCTCTCTGCCTGCCTCTCTGCCTACTTGTGATCTCTTTCTCTGTTAAATAAAGAAATAAAAATCTTTAAAAAAAAAAAAAAAAGACTAGAAAGACCAGAAATAGACCCTAAATTCTATGGCCAACTAGTCTTCGACAAAGCAAGAAAGAATGTCCAATGGAAAAGACAGTCTCTTCCAATAAATGGTAGTGGGAAAATTGGACAGCCACATGCAGAAAAATGAAACTGGACCATTTCCTCACACCACACACAAAAAGAGACTCAAAATGGATGAAAAACCCCACTGTGAGACAGAAATCCATCCAAATCCTTGAGGAGAACACAGGCAGAAATTTCTTCGACCTCAGCCTCAGCAACTTCTTCCTAGAAACATCGCCAAAGGCAAGGGAAACAAGGGCAAAAATGAGCTATTGTGACTTCATCAAGATCAAAAGCTTTTGCACAGCAAAGAAAACAGTCAACAAAACCAAAAGACAACTGACAGAATGGGAGAAGATATTTGCAAATGACATATCAGGTAAAGGGCTAGTATCTATAATCTATAAAGAACTTATCAAACTCAATACCCAAAGAACAAATAATCCAATCAAGAAAGGGGCAGAGGACATGAACAGACATTCCTGCAAAGAAGACATCCAGATGGCCAACAGACACATGAAAAAGTGCTCCACATCACTTGGCATCAGGGAAATACAGATCAAAACCACAATGAGATACCACCTCACACCAGTCAGAATGGCTAAAATTAACAAGTCAGGAAATGACAGATGTTAGCGAGGATGCAGAGAAAGGGGAACCCTCCTACACTGTTGGTGGGAATGCAAGCTGGTGCAACCACTCTGGAAAACAGCATGGAGGTTCCTCAAAAAGTTGAAAATAGAGCTACCCTATGACCCAGCAATTGCACTACTGGGTATTTACCCTCGGGATACAAATGTAGTGATCCGAAGGGGCACATGCACCTGATTGTTTATAGCAGCAATGTTCACAATAGCCAAACTATGGAAAGAACCTAGATGTCCATCAACAGATGAATGGATAAAGAAGATGTAGTATATATACACAATGCAATACTATGCAGCCATCAAAAGAAATGAAATTTTGCCATTTGCAATTACGTGGATGGAACTAGAGGGTATTATGCTGAGTGAAGTCAGTCAATCAGAGAAAGACAATTATCATATGATCTCTCTGATATGAGGAATTTGAGAGGCAGGGTGGAGGGGCTGTGGGGAGTACGGAAGGAGAAAAATGAAGCAAGAGGGATCAGGAGGGAGACAAACCATATGAGACTCTTAATCTCACAAAATAAACTGACGGTTGCTGGCGGGTGGGGAGGTAGGGATAGGATGGCTGGGTTGTGGACATTGGGGAGGGTATGAGCTATGGTGAGTTCTGTGAAATGTGTAAGCCTGATGATCACAGACCTTTACCCCCGAGGCAAATGATACACTATATGTTAATTAAAAAAAAAAAAAGAAGTGTGTTTATGTGTGTGTGTGAGAGAGAGAGAGAGAGAGAGAGAGAGAGAAGGGGTTCAGGGAGAGCTAAGGCTGAACATCAGAGCATGGAAACATTTTAAAGGTTTTCTAGAACAGATCAGAAATGATAGAGAAGTTCCTTATGCTCAAAGACAAAGCATACAAGAAATACAAGAATGGAAAGTTTTATTTCCCTTACTGTGCTCTGGGCTTTAGAAGAAACTAAATATAATTATTAAGAATGATTCAGAATTCAGGATTTTTTTTTGTTCTTATGCCTGTTATTTTATTTGTAATAAATTTTGCAACTGTCAAGTTCCTATTGCCCTTGTTTTTACTTTTACTTGAATTATTTTTATTTCTTTTCATAAAATAAAAACGTACTTGGAAGAGAACCCTGAAAACCCTTGAGATGGAGTCAATTAACCAGTAACATACCCCTGCCAATTTTCCAACCACTACAAATTCTCCAGCACATGAGGAGAAAAGGTGAGAACACAGGTCGACAACATATACACCTCCATGTTTTATTCATCTGTCCAGAATGGTGGGGATATTAACAAATTACCCTACACTTTGCCTCTGTAGGAAAGAAGAGTAATCCAGCTGTGCTCTACTTTAAGATAAACTAGAAAGGTCTTATAAAAATTAAAATTTATCGAAGTTATAAATAATGAAACAGAAAACATCCATGGAAGGACTTGAGATAAGGTAACATCTGAAAAAGAATCCTTAGTACATTTACAGTATCACTTCATTTCTAAAATTTGAATTACTCTTTTACCAAAACCCATTATTAAAAAATCCAAATTTATAAGGGCAGATGCATTAGGGGGTTAGGTGTCAAATTCATAAAAAAAATTTCTTTAAATAGCATGCCACATGGCGCCTGGGTGGCTCAGTGGTTTAAGCCTCTGACTTTGGCTCAGATCATGGTCTCAGGGTCCTGGGACCAAGCCCCACATGGGGAATGTCTGCTCAGCAGGGAGCCTGCTTCCCCCTCCCCCTCTGCTTGCCTCTCTGCCTGCTTGTGATCTCTCTCTCTCTCTCTTTCTCTCTTTGTCAAGTAAATAAATAAAATCTTTCATTTATTTATTTATAAATAAATAGATGCCCCCTCCACTTCCCACCTCCATGTACTAAAAATATGATTTGATTTGCCAGCAATCGATCAAATGTAAATTCAGGGAAACACAGAGATTGTTAGAAGTAAATATGCCTGAATTTGCCTTGTTGTTTCTGTGGGTAGATAGGAAAATTGAAAATCTGAGTAATTAAGTAGTCATTCTGAGATTAAAGCTTATAATGAGGTTCTCTTAGTTCCTTATCTATAAAATATCTGTCTGTACATAATACTAATATACAAATAGACACAAGTTGTACATGCTAATAGAAGAAGCAGAGAAACATGACACTAAAAAGTGGATAGTTCCAATATTATTTCATCTTACCCTTTGGCTATATTTTATTTGGTTTAGTGATACAAAGATAGGCATTTGAAATCTAATTTCTCATGCACATAAATTGACGTTCAGTAACATTAAGCAGAATGTCTATGAGAAGTACATCCATGAATAGAACCCCAACACATGCTATAATCTGAAGAGAATTCTTTTTTTTTTTTTTAAAGATTTTATTTATTTATTTGACAGAAAGAGATCACAAGCAGGCAGAGAGGCAGGCAGAGAGAGAGGGGGAAGCAGGAGCCCCACTGAGCAGAGAGCCCGATGCAGGGCTCGATCCCAGGACCCTGAGACCATGACCCAAGCCAAACGAAGGCAGAGGCTTAGCCCACTGAGCCACCCAGGTGCCCCCTGAAGAGAATTCTTAAGACAATATCATGGAGGGTGACAAAAGGCAATTATCAGATTTTAAGTGATCAAAACAAAATTAAAGAAAAGATTTTTAAGGGCAGGCCACTTATATATACTAATGCTTTTCAAACAAACAAATTTCACTTTAAAACTGAACCTCAGAAAGTATCTGTACCTCCAGCATTCGTCTGATCAGCCTGAGACTGATTTTTAACAAGGACTAAGGAAGAATTTATTGGCTAGCTTGCAATTTTGCTTTTGAAGGCAAAACATATGATAACAACAGTCTTGTTCTATCTAGTCTACAAGGCCCCAGGTAGTGCATACCCCACAGGAGATCATGGTCAGTGTATTCAGAAACTTGTGCAACCATCGTCAGCTTCTAAAACAAACTTTAAAATACTCCTCAAGGAGAGAAATGCATAATTTAAACACTGAAATGGGTCATCAGAAGTCCAGAGAACTTGAACCTTGTAGCAATAGGACTGTATCTCTAACCAATAAGAAAGCAACGTAACCACTTTAAAACTGAGTATATGGCCACATTCCAGAGAATTCCAGGGCAACCAAACACTGAGTTTCATAGAAGATTTTAATCTCGACCTAAGAATTTTATCTCATGAATGCACTCCCCATCTAGTAATCAAGTCCGACAAGGCCAGGTAAAAGGGAGTATTTTTTGATAAGAGACTAAATAATGGGACTAAATAACACAAGTGGGTAAAATTGCTTCTAACAATCTATTTAAAGATTCCATTAAGTTATGCTGGTTAGTTTTGATTCTTGATAATGGAACTACATAGAAGTTCCACATGAATATGGAATGATTAAAAACAATGCTCTAAGACAATGAGTATTAACGCTGGTTATTCTAGTGGAAAACAGACAAGGGACCTTTGGTGGAACCGAAACACTGAGACCGAATATACATATGGGATATTCTATGAGAAGGAAGCTATGGTTGAATGGATATTTTAAAAACAACACAGTGCTATGAATAGGGACAGTCATCCATGTAATTTTTGTCAAGAACAAATGGGTTGATTAAAGCTGTTAGATATTGTGATAATACAAAAGGGGAATGGTGAGAAGATTCACTAGGCTCAAATGAATAATAAAACTGAAAATGAACAAAGATTATAACATCACTTCAACAAATGGAGCTAATAATAATGCTTTCCGTGTCCATAGCACCTTTTATCTCAACAGTTTGGAGCATTTCACAGAACCACTGATTCATGACTTTTACAGTTGAAAGTGACCAAAAAGCTAAGCTACTCCAAACACACAGACTTCTGTGTGTTCTACAACATCTCCCACACACAATCTCATCACCTATTTGATCCCTCCAGTATTTCATTTCCTCCTGAGTATACCATTTCAGATCTATATTAACAAAAATCCAGAATATTCATATTTGTCTTTTTTTCTTTGCATGGAAGCCTCATCAGGCAGGGCAGTGAGGTGGTCGGGCAGGAGGAAAGGAGAGTAAAAGAAGTTGACCAAATGCTGTGAGGCAGAAAATAGGAAAGCGGTCACTGACTTTGCAGACCTTAGAAAGTTTGGAACCTAAGTCCATCAGATGTCAGAGGGCTGGGAGCCAAAACAAAGATCATTCTCACCTCAGGATCCTGGAAAGGCTCAGGAATTACGATTGCTCTGAAAATGGGTATAGATGGTGGTTATCAACTTGGTGGGCGGTGGGCAGGGGGCAGGCCCAGGGAATGGATGCTAAAACAAGGAGAAGTCACATCTCTGGAGACCTCAACAACAGTCGCACATGGCAGAAAACGCATGTATTCAAAACTGCATGGAGTTCCTACTACAGACCAACCATTGCTCTGGGAACTGTGGCTATGGACGTGAACAAAACACAAAAACCTCAGCTATCAGACAGCTTCTATGTTGGAGAGAGGCAGCAGGCATCAATAAATAAATAAAGTCATGATTAATAAAGCAAAAAAGGAATAAACTAATATCAGATGGAGATAAATGACAGGAAAAAAATTAAGCAAGGATAGTGGACAAGAAGGCAAAGGGGAAGGCATTGATTTAAATAGGGTGGTCAGAAAAGGCTTTCCTGAGGGGGACAATGGAGCAGGAATCTGAGGAAGTTGAGATGAGTATCTGAGGAAACCTTGAGACAGTGGGAAGAGTAAATGCAAAGGCCTGATGAGGAAGTGAGTGACCTCACTCGGTGGGGGTTAGTGAGGTGACACTCCCCGTGAGGAGACCAAGTTGGCTCAAAGAGGATGAGTAGGGTGGAGAAGGACAGGAAACAGGATCTCGAGGTAATACAGGGGCTGGAGGAGAGAAGAAAGTGGATCATAAGGCCTTTTAAGGTATTTTTAGGTTTGGACCCTTGCTCTAAGATAGATGGGATGCCAATACAGAGTTCTGACAGAGGATGGAATATACCCTGACTTATAATGATCAGGCAATCCCCATTCAAAAAATCTTAGCGCCATATAAACCCATGAGTAAAAAAGCCCCATCCCAGTTACCACACACAGACCTTCTGCCTTTGTCAGTTTGGGTTGCTATAAGAAAAATACCATAGACAGTGTGGCTTAAACAACAGAAATGTATTTCTCATGGGTCTAGAGGCTGGGTAGTCCAAGATCAAGGTGCTGGCTGATTCAGTTCCTGATGAGAACACACCACCAGGTTTGCAGATGGACACCTTCCTGCCTTCTCACATAGCAAAGACAGAGAAAGAAGAAAGCTTTCTCGTATCCTCTCTTATAAGGGCACTAATCTCATTATAAGGGCTCCACCCTCATAATCTGATTGCCTCCCAAATGCCCCATATCTAAGTAACATCACATTGGGGATTTGTTCATTCAACAAATGAACTCAAGGTGGGGACAGAATGACACAGAGTACTCCACAGTGACTTCCAATTGGCTTTTTAGCCCCTCCCTCTAAATAAGGGGGTGCCTGGATGGCTCAGTGGGTTAAAGCCTCTGCTTTCAGCTTAGGTCATAATTCCAGGGTCCTGGGATCGAGCCCCACATCAGGCTTTCTGCTCGGCAGGGAGCCTGCTTCCCTTCCTCTCTCTCTGCCTGCCTCTCTGCCTACTTGTCATCTCTCTCTGTCAAATAAATAAATAAAATCTTTTTTTAAAAAATTCAAAATAGGGGTGCCTGGGTGGCTCAGTCATTAAGCTTCTCTCTTCAGCTGAGGTCATAATCCCAGGGTCCTGGGATCGAGCCCCGCATCAGGCTCCCTGCTCGGCAGGAAGCCTGCTTCTCCCTCTCCCTCTCCCACTCCCCCTGCCACTGTTTCCTCTCTCACTGTGTCTCTCTCTGTCAAATAAATAAATAAAATCTTTTTAAAAAAAATTCAAAATAAATTTCATCAAAGAACCAAGCTATAACATCTATGAAAGAAGAATAGGACGTTCCAACAAAGGAACAAAGTGTGTCCCAGAAATAAAAAATGAGAAGTACAAGTTACAATTCAGTAAAACAGTAGGAAAACAGTTGAAAGAATTTCTCAGAATGTTTCAAAAGAAAAAAAGGAATAGAAAATGACAGAGGAGTAATACAGTAAGAAAAATTAGTCATTCAGTCCAGAAGATCTAGCTACTTGACTAAAAACAAGGAAAAGAGATGGCAGAGAGTTAACAAACTAATAACAGAAGCTACGGATTCGATCAGGTGAAGGACCAAGTTTCCATATTGAACAGGCTTTTGACTGCCCAGGAACATAATAGAAAAGTAGGTATGGGGCGGAAAAGAGTCACAGGCTCTTCCTCCACAGGAGGAAGTCAACAAACAGTTAAAGTTAAACACTGAAAAGTCAAGAAATAGCAGCAGAGAAGGCATGTTATTTGGAAATCACATGGTAAATGCCAAGAGAAACAGTAAGCAGGAAGCAGATCACGCATTCTGGCGGTACCTCTGCACTCACCCCATTTCCTCAGGGATATTTTAAACTTTATAGATAAAGAATCCAGCACCAGAGTGAACCTACCAATTTGGGGGCGGGTAGGCTAGCCACCTAATTCCTCTACCTCAGGGACCTCCTAGGGCAGAAATTCTTAACTCTTAACCTGAAGACAGTGAATAGAATATAGGACATCTGTGACCTTGAATGTTTAAAACAAAAACTGTTTTTACTAACATCTGACTGAAATTTCCCATGTTATTTAATTATGAATAAGTAAAAAACCACAGTGAAATGAATGGTAACTGCTACTCCGCCACCAGTAGAAATCATAGACATTTTCTTATATTACAGTCAGCCCTGATATCTCAAAGTATGTTTATGCCTTTTGAATATAATGAAGTTATTAGACCCATCTAGATCTTATTTACTTAACATGTTCCTTAATATGTTCATTAAAAAGCATATATAACTGCCATATCATGTTTGCTGTTTAATATGTGGATAGCATATTTCAGTATAATTGGGTTTCTTTGTAGCTTTATGTACTTCAATTTATGTTTCACCTGCCCTCCAAGACGAACATTGTACACAGGGACACGTGGTACTAGGAGGAGGAGAGGGAGAAGGAGAAAGAGATTAGGAAGCTAGAAGCTGATGGACTTTGGGGGTATACTGCAGAGGACCATTCTATATGGGGCCCTCCAAAAGAGAGATATTCAGATATTTACGATGATGATCCTCATAAAATAGCATTCGCTAATTCTGTGCTATGACCAGGAACCAGAGATCCCTGACAGAGGGCTGTGCTACCCTACGCAGCCAAATTCCAGAAAGGAATTTGACTGCATAGGGTCAAAGACTTAGGCTCTCAACATCATGGACACATGGGTGAACAGGCACAAATGAGCATATCTTGTCACTTTCCATAACCCCTGCCATAATATGCTCCATTGTTCATTTGCTATTTCGTCACATTGAATTAGAATTACCTCTTCCATATCCTCAAAACCTGCTACCATCTGTAGCACAGCTTGATTGACTCTCCCTTTCCCCTGACTTTTTTTTTTTTTTTTTTTTTTTTTTTTTTATCCTGTCCTCCTTACTCCTTTGACCTCCCAGGTTTTCTGCCTTGCACCTCTGGTTTCTTAGTCTTCCTGCTTTACCCATGAGTGTTGCTTACAGCCATCAGTCACTCTGTGGGAGCATGCTATACGAACAGCTGCAAATGTCCCCAAACTATACCACCTGTCCTGCAACAGGTGTCATCGGAGTACACAGATGAGGTGAAGCAGGTGGAAGTGGCATAGCCCCTTCTGGAATCCTCTGGTTGGTGAATCCGGCTCAACCCAAATATCCCAGGCAAGCAGTGAGTACCAGCCTCCCGTTCACACACCAGCTTCAAGTCTCCCTCCCATCATAGCTTTTGAATTCTGATAACTGGAGGAGTTTATAAGTAGACAATGAAATCAGTGCCCAGAAAATATAACTACAAGAAGCTGAATTTTCGTGGAGAAAAAGAGCACCTACTGATAGAAAACATAAAGTGCCTCCCTCATTAGAAGAGAAGAAAGAAGGATAGAGGAGGGAAGGAAAAAGGTTAAGTAAGAAGGGAAGCTGCAAATCATTTCTCATTAGAACATTATCCAGGTGATCTGAACAATGGAGAAACAAGACAGCCAATAATAGACAAGTGGCCTGAGCTTCTTGACACACAAGACAGGGGTTAGCTACAAGCAAAGCTTAAATGGATCTGTATTTCTAAAAATATTCTAATTTTGGGGGTTCAGGGGTTCTTCAAAAACCAGTTTTAAATTGACCACAGAATATGTTGCCCCCTTCTGCCTCATAGGAAGATACTTATGGCAAAGAGAGAAACAAAATTATAACTGTTAAGAGTGCTATGTGTACCCTGCAAAAATGATTGTTTTACAAATGCCCATCAAACCTTGTTATTCTCCTGTAACACCTCCCAAGGAAGGCACAATGCACTTAAAATACATGCCAATGTCCTTTCTCCACTGCAGCAGATCTTCTATAATCTGGCCCCTGTTGACTTCTCCCATCTTACCCTGGCCATTCCACCTTCTTGCTCATGGCATCTAGCCATATTGGCCTTTCTGTTCCTCAAAAGACTCCATTTTCCCATCCAGAGCCTTTGCTTTTACTATTCCTGTGCTTGGACTTTCCAATTCCCAATTTTCCCCTCATTAACCCTCTTTAATGGTTCATTTTATGTGTCAGCTTGACTGGGATAAGGGATGTTCAGACAGCTGGTTGGCCATTATTTCTGTGTGTCTGTGAGGATGTTTTAGGAAGAGGTTAGCATCTGAATTAGTAGGCTAAGTAAAGACCATCTACACCAATGCAAGTGGGCATCATTTAATCCACTGAGGACCTGAAAAGAACAGAAAGGCAGAGGAAGGGTAAATGTGCTCTCTTGTTGGAGCCAGGATATCCATCTTCTCTTGCCTTTTTGACATCAGTGCTCCTGGTTCTCAGGCATTCAGACTTGGACCGGAACTTACACCATTTGCTCCCCTGGGTGTCAAGCCTTTGGGTTTATATTAGAATCTGTACCACCATTGTACTTTCCTGGGCCACCAGCTTGCAGATGGCAGACTGTGGGATTTTATATAACCCTCCATAATCACGTGAGCCAGTTCTTCATAATTTTTCTTTCTTCCTCCTTCCTTCCCTCCTTTTTTTCCTCCCATCCTTCCTTCCTTCCTATCCATCTATCTATCCATCCATCCAACCATCCACCCATCCTATTGGTTCTATTTCTCTGGAAAACCCTATTACACCTTCTCATCATTCAAGTTTTAGCTTCTATGTCACAATAGTAAAGAGACCTTCCCTAGAGCACCAAATTAACACTATCCCATTCCCAAGTCCCCTCTATCCTATTACCTCACTTCATTTTCTTCAGAGCACCAATGAAATTCTTATTTCTTTGCTTACTTTCTTCTACTCCTGCATATGAGCAAAGGCCTTATCAGTCTTCCCCACTGCCATTACAAAAGCACCCGGCACATAATAAGCACAAAGTATAGATTTTTGTGGTTTGACTCAAGGTTAAATGACTCTCCTTGCTTAGGATGAGTCAACAGTATGACCTGTTTGCCAAGTTCTGGAGCTTAAACCGATCGCTGGAGCTTAAACCTGACCTGGCAGGTAAGCACACTATCACTCACAGGACCAGAAGGAATCTCCTTGCTAGAGCTAGAGTACACCAGTAACAAAATATTTTGTTTTCTACCATTTAGTTAGGATCATCAGCCAAAGCCACCTACTATGGGAGAATGGGTAGGCAGAAGCACAACAGAGTCAAATTGTAAACTATGGTACAAATACATTCATATGATAGGAGAAAAATACTACTATTGCCATTTTATACACTAATTTCCTGCACTAAGAATCAGCAGGTTTCATAAAACAAATATGACTTTGGAAGTTGGGCAGACTCAGGTTCATACCCCTAACTCTTCTATCTCTGCTACCGACTGAACTGTGTCCCCTCAAAATTCGTATGTCGAGGCCCTAATCCCCAATATAACTGCATTTCAAGATACGACCTTTAAGAAGGTAATGAAGGTTATACAAGGAAATAAGGGTGAGGCCACAATCCAATAGGACTGGTGTCCTTGTAAGAAAAGAGACACCAGAACTCTCTCTCCCCCCAGTCACACACAGAGGAAAGGTCATATGAAGACCCAGTGAAAAGGCAAGCCAAGAAAAGATGTCTCTGCACAAACCAAAACTGCTGACATCTTGATTCAGACTTCCATCCTCCAAAACCATGAGAAAACAAAGTTTTGTTCTTTAAGTCTCCCAGTCTGTGCTATTTTGCTAGGGTAGTCCAAACAGACTAATACAACCTATGTGCAGTGTGATCGTGCATCACTTATAAAACTTTCTAAGCCCAAAGTCTATAAAAACCAGGAAAAGAAATCTCAGCTTGCAGGATTTTTGTGAGGCCTATGGTTCGTTTCATGGACAGTTTAAAAATAAGTACTTAGCAGTCATGGTGGAGAGCCCACTGTGATCACCTGTTAGCATTCTACTGATCACCGAAGATATTTGCCTCTACTAAGCCAAGTGAGTAGCCAGTTAAGAAACTAGAATAGTTCGTCAACACTATAAAGGACAAACAATTTCATGGTAAAAGTAAAGGTAGCACAAAATAAATAAATGGGAAGGAGGCATTTAAATTCTGACCAATTGATTTGCCTTTATAGCTATATCATGGATCAATCTGGAATACTCAAGAAATAAAATAATCTTCTAATAAATATCCAGTCATCATCTGAATACCAGTGTCACTTTTTTATAATAAGTGTTATTCCCTTAGGTAACTCAGTTGCCTCTCTGGGCTTCAGTGTCCTCATATGTCAAAAAAAAGGAGAAATGGGCCTCTATTATTTAAAAGGCCCTTCTAGCTCTGAGTCTAGGGATCTATGAGTTGCCATTCTTTGAATGATAAGGCAACAGACACACTATCTGCAGTTATCTGCTTTAGGGATATTTCCAGTAGAAGACAGAGACCTGTAAAGATTCATCTATCCCCTCTCTTCCCCGACCCCCCCCCCAACAATCCCACCTTCTGATCTGCTGCATACATTCACAGGTTAGCCACCCAGAGTTAGCAGTACAGCCTGGAGCAATGAAATCAGACAATGTCTTTAAACATTCTCCCCTACTTTAGTCTCTCAGTAATACCACCTGCTCCAAAACTATGGCTTGAAAGGTGATATTAACATAAAACTCTTGGGCTTGTATTGTTCTCTGGTGGGAAATGTAAACTGTGAGTGCTGATAACAATTGTACATGGCTCAGGTCATCATCACAAAACGTGTTTTGATATAATTTAGCCCACCCTTAAACACCCAGTGCAATTCAAGATCTGTATTGTGTCGGGTTTCAGTGGTGCATGCAAAGAACCTTAGTGCCTGGGAAAGGCTTAGAGGGCTTATGGGGGCTTACATCCTGATTGTGAGTGCACGACAAGAGAACGGCTGGCTTTGCTGTGTGTGTTCACTACAATACCCCAAAAGATGTGTTTTTCTCTTTTTAAAAGAAGGGGGTGTTAACTGAGTATTTTACTTTTTCCTGAAAGGTTTGAACTTACATATGAAGTGTTCGGTCAGACAACCAAAGGATTTGTGTCCATTCTGATAAAACACAGAATTGTGTTCTATGCCTTGCAGAACTCTCCACAGTCTTCTCTTGATGTGATCTCAAGTCAAGAGTATGACAACATGAAAAAGCACATTTGGTCCCTAACATACTCCTATGGCTGAGGCTTCCAATGCTGTGTCCAAAATAGTTACTCAAATTTATTTTTTGCATTTGTCTTAAATCACTTCAATGCTGTCCCTTTCATTTCACCACAAATAAAACCCATTTTGTATCACAACTATTGGAACAACATTTAAAACGAATACTGTAATCCTTGTCATGTATCTGTACAGTTCAAAGGTTGTTCATGGAGAACGTGCAAGTTTTATTTCCTCTTTTACAAAATGATACCATTCACTAGACACTTTCTCTTGAATGACTAAAGCAAGGGAATTTATTGGTATGAAAATATAACTATAGATACATAAATATACATATATGTATACATATATACATATATACACATGCAAAGGTAAAAGATATCAAAGTGAGTTATATTACTGAAATTGTGTAAAACTTTAAACAGAACAGAAAAGTATAAAATAAAAAGTAAAACTATGTTCTTTCTTCATTTTCTATCAATTCTCTAGTAATAACTAGTATAAATAATTTTTTGTGTATCCTCCCAGAATTTTTTCTGAGCAAATACCAATGTGTATATATTTGCATAAATATACATATGCATATACATATGCATGTATGCATATATCGGTATACATGTATACCTATACACGTATACCAATACATATACATATATGAATACATATGCATATATACATATGGATGTATGTATACGCACACATATTATACTTATCTTTCTTTATAAACTAGTGTTAACATCTATGCTAGAAGTCAATCATATAAATTGATTTTTTAGGAACCCAGAAAAAAGGCCCTACCATTTTTAGATCATGGCTGAATTTTCTCACAGGAAAAAAAAAATCATATATAATAATAGAAGATACAGTAATAATGATAATAAAAACAATAATAATAACAGATACTCATTATTTATTATTTACTATTTACCATTCCAGTACCTAGCATTAACCACACTCATTATATACATTATCTCATTGAAACCTTACCATAACTCTATGAGATATGTGTTATCCAGGTTTTTCAGATAAAAACTTAACTTAATGAACTTGTCCAAGATCAAACAATTAATTGGTGACCAGGGCAAGACTGTAGAAACAACAATCATAATAATTATACCTTTTTGTTAGATTTGTAACCTTGAAAACAAATTATAAATAAAATCTACATTCTCTGGGAAGATATGAGAAGATGAGAAAATAAAGGATTTGCTAGTATAAAGGCAGAGGGAAAACAGTTTTTTACCCACATAGACATTCATTAATAATTAGATTCAAGAGTTCTTTTATAAATGCCAAGGATTCTCCCCAGAGGGCAGAAGCGTGTCAAATTTTAAAGCTCTGAAGACTAAGCAAAGTCTGTCAACTTAGGTGTCTCCCCCTTATTAAGTGTCCTTTTCACATGAACTCACATTTCCTTCTCCTGCCCTATCAGATTTCCTCATTCCTTGAGTTGAGAAAAGCCAGCAACCCTTGCAGACTTCCTTCCCCCATGCCAGCATCTTGTCCAGCTCTCCTTTGCAGGAAATCAAGTTAGGAATCCTTCTTTCTCTCTGCCCCACCCCCAGGCTCCCTTCTCACCGATCTCCCAACCCTCACCAGTTCATTAAATGTACTTGCACATGCTATCTGCTGAATAATCTGTGCAGAAATTCAGGGCTGCTAAGGGGTCACCCATTCCTGAAGGAGAAGGCATTCATTTGCATGTTTAAGTACACTCCTTAAATACATTTAGCTTAGCTCCAAAGGTAAATAACTTGGAAGTCATGCGCTTGTCCTTACAACAAGACAAAGTGAACAAATGCCTCATCACAAAACAGAAATGGTAATAATGTGCTAAAAGGGAGGTGTTAGCTAATGCTATGATGATAATCATTTTGTAATATGTAATATGTAAACACGTAATATGTAAGTATACAACACATCAATAATGTTATATGTCAATTATACCTCAATAAATCTGCAACTCTTCTTTGCCCTTTAGAGAACCAATATCATAGGGTAAACTGCCACCCCCAAATCTGGAGAAAGGACACATCCAGAGAGACGTAGCATCTGACACTAGCTTACCTGCACTGCAGCAGAAGCTCCTGGATGCCACAAGTGGTAGGGCCACTTATTTAACTATTAATTTCGACAAACTGCTGGAGGCTCAGTGGGGGCTAGCATGACAGTGGGAAGTTCCTGGGAGACACAAAAATAAGGGACATCTCCCCACTTTCAAAGCCTTTCCTTCCAGGAACCCCCACTTAGTTCTCCTGGTGAGGATCCAACCAAGGTTCCCTCATGACCCTGGCAGGAGGAAGGGACAAATACCCACTGAGAAACCATTCCAGATTCTTCTCCCTAAAAGCATACTCTGCAGGGGGAAGACTTGGCTGGAGGCGGGAAAGATACTGAAATCTCCCTTCTTGCAGAAAAAAAATCCCTCCCTATTCCAACCTTTCTATCTCATCAAGAGAAGGGGAGGAAATCCATAGTCAACTGGAGACAGGGCTTCAAGGAAATAGCTCTGAAATGCTACAGACAGGAAAAGGAGCAGGGGCTAAGAAAGATGGGGGCAGTGCTATAACCATGTGAAAGCCACATCTTTAAGGCACAGGCCCACTGCAAGATTGAGAGTTTATCAGAAGTTTAGAGAATCATCCCTCTCGCCCACATGGTACTACCACACGGGTAGACCTCTAATATTGTAACAGTGGAAGAGACCTGAAAAGACCTGGAATACACGGTTTCCTTCCCAGAAGCAGTACAGACAAAAGGCCCAAAGCCCCGAAAGGAGACGAAACAAGGACACTAGATAAATCTGAAGCCTCTGTTACCTATAATTAAACAAATATTAAATATGGCTCAGCTCCTAACCAGACTGATACAATCCCTCACATTAAAGACCTATTTACCTCATAACTATGACCCATACAACAAATCTAGGTTTCAACCAAAAGTTACAATGACAAAAGATGAGAAAAGACACCCTGAAGAGACAAAGCATCAAAGCATCACAACCAAGATCAGATATGACACAGAGGTTAGGGTTATCAAACAAGGGCTTCAAAATAACCATGGCTAATATGTTAGAAGGTCTAACAAAAAGGCAGACAACAGAGCAGACTGGTAATGTGAGCAGACATGAGGACTCTTGAGAATGAACCAAAACAAAATTCTAGAAGTCAGAAACACAGTAAGACAAAGGAAGAATGTTGTTAATGATCTCATCTCAAGACACAATACAGATAAAGAAAGAAGCAGTGAACCTGGGGGCACCTGGATGGCTCAGTTGGTGGAGAATGTGACTCCTGACCTTCATTCATGTCATGAGTACATGCTCCACTTTGGGCATGGAGCCTACTTAAAAAAAAAAAAAAAAAAAAAAAAAAAAAAAAAGAAAGAAAGAAAGAGAAAGAAAGAAAAAGAAAAAAGCAGTGAACTTGAAGATAGGTCAATGGAAATTTCCCAAAGAAAAGAAAATCAAGAAAAAATAAAAACAAAATATCCAAGAACTGTGGTACAAAATCAAAAGGAATAACATATATGATTAGAATACCAGAGAACAGCAAATACAACAGAAGAAATAACTGAAGTGACAATGACCAAGAACATTTCAGAATTAATGACAGACATCAAACCTCGCCCTAGGGAAGCTCCATACTGCAGGGAGATGGTCTTCTTGTGTGTCCTTAACTTCCCCCACACAAATCTCTTGGTCCCTGGTATGAAACTAGTTTCAAGGGGTGGAGAAAAGGTGGGTGTATTAGTTTCTCATGACTGCTGTCACAAATTACCACAAACTCTGGGACATAAAATAACAGAAATGTGTTAACGTCCTAGAAGTCAGAAATCTAAAATCAGGCAGGGCTGGTTCCTTCTAAAGACTGTTGGAGAGAATCTGCTGTCTTGCCTTTTCTAGCTTCTGGACACCTCTTGTGATCCTTCCAGAACCATTCCAGCCTCTAGCTGCTACCCCCACTCTTCTGTAGTCAAATATCCCTCTCTCTTTTTCTCTCTGTTCTAAGGACAAATGTGATTACATGAACCCCCGAATAATCCAGGATAATTTCCCCATCTCAAGATCCTTAACTGAATCATTGCTGGAAAGTCTCTTCTGCCATATGAGGAAACATTCATAGGTACCAGGGGTACCTGGGTGGCTCAGTCGGTTAAGTGCCTGACTCTTGATTTCAGCTCAGGTCATGATCTCAGGGCTGGGAGATTGGGGCCCCGTGTCAGGCTCCTTGCCACAGAGTATCGAGCCTGCTTAAGATTCTCTCTCTCCCTCCCTCTCTCTCTGCCCCTCAGAAATCAGCACCTGGATATCTCTGGAGGCCATTATTCACCCTACCAAGGCACCCTTTGCGGGTTTGGACAAAGCAGGGAAAGCAAAATGACTACAATATACATCCATGAATCTGGCATTCACACACAGGACTAAAGATTATTAGGAAGCTTGACACTGAACTTCACACTAGCTACTAAGGACACCAACGAGCTCTAAGAAAATTTTACTCCAAGTCTTCCAGTTAGACAAGATGCACACACAAGAAATGTTGGTAAATGCTTGCCTCCTTTGTTTTACAAAATAAAAAAGTTAGCTGTCATAGCCTTCTTTAATTCTGACAAGCTCTACAGACACTAATTGCAAAACAGATGTCGTCCCACAAATTTCCAACATTAACTCATAGGCCAGGCTTTGATTATCTTCCAACTTGAAGGTTTATTTTTAAAAAGGTGGGGGGACAGCTTATTTTCCCATGGAAATTGGCAAGGCTTGCATTCATTCAATGAAACAATGAAATTCATGAACTTTTAAGAATTCATTTCTTCATTCCTCTCACCCTAGGTGACAGGCCCTGGTATTATTAGAAAGAGACCTGAGGAAAACTAAAAGAAGGTGGAGTTTGTACTGGGGAGAGGAGCAGAGGAATGGGAGGTGGCTGCGCTATATATAGATGGAAATGACATTTGTAACATTTTTAACAAGCAGTACCATTGGCACCAACCAAAAAGAATGAATGCCAGCTGAAAACAAGCCTTATGCCCTTCACGGTGCATCTCTCTTGTTATCAGCACTGAACATGCCGCAAAATTATCATAAAAAAATAAACATGTTCAGGGTGCCTGGGTGGCTCAGTGGGTTAAAGCCTCTGCCTTCGGCTCAGGTCATGATCCCAAGGTCCTGGGATCGAGCCCCGCATCAGGCTCTCTGCCCGGCAGGAAGCCTGCTTCCCTCCTCTCTCTCTGCCTGCCTCTCTACCTACTTGTGATCTCTGTCAAATAAATAAATAAAATCTAAAAAAAACAAAAAAGAAAAGAAGTAAAGAAAATAAACATGTTCGTACTCTCAGTTCTTTTTATTTCTGGACTTCCTTTGAGTACCACAGTTTATATAATTACTCTACAGTGTTTTTTAAAATCACATTCATGGGGATGGGGAATAAGAAAACTCCCAAAATAGCAACAGCAGAGAGGCAAAGCTTCCCTTTGGAGACAGGGATGGAGATGGTGATGGGAATTAAGATTCTGAGTATCAGAGTAGCCTGAGCTGGGTTCTGTCCCATGGAAGTAAAGGGTCTTCTCATCCACCTTTTCGAAATTGTACATCTCTTCTCTCACTTGACCGCTTCTTCCTTCCCTTCCTTTTTCCTCCCTCCTCTTCCCCCACCTCTCAATCTGCCCCCCACCCCACCCCCGACACACATACACACACATAAACACACACACTGCTCTCTCTCTCTTCCAGGACCTCCTTCGCTCTCCACAGCTTCAACTGTAATTCCTAGCTGGATGATTCCAAATTTATAATCCCAGTGGAACTCTTCTCTCCAACATGAGTCCCATTTTGGAAATGTCCTGCCTTGGCATAAAGGTACTTTCACATATTTTCTCAAATATATCCTTATAAAGTTATCTTATTAAAACCTTTGAAGTTGACACTAAAAACTATGTTATTCCTTATGGAGACATGAGGCTAGGACTCTCTGCTCTTTTCTTTTTCTGCTTAACTGCCGTAAGCAACTGCCATTGTGCCTTTTTTGCAATAATGCAATCAAAGGACTTGGCTGATACAGAGAACCAAGAAAATAAATGGAAAAAATTATTAACAACTGATTTTTTTAATGTTTTAACAAGTCGGTGTAGTTAAAATTACTAATTCAGAAAAAAAAATTACTAATTCAGAATCTGCATGTGGACAAATTAAAGTGTCATTGATCTTGTGATGACAAACTAGTATTTCAACATATACCATCTCATTGCCCACCTCATTGCATTAGCCCAGGCTAGAGCTCCACTCCTGTGAGCATTCAGAGCTAATGACACTGTCACTATGTGCCCTGGTAAAACAGAACAGTGGCACTGCTAATAATAAATGCAGTCGGGCATTAGCTAATTGACAGATGAAAGATGAACTGAAAGTTGTAGGGCATTCTGCAAACTTGGCCAGACCACTCCTGAAGCAACAACAAACTTTTCCGAGATCAATAATTTTCATTATTTACTTTCCGGACATTTGGTTGCTTGCTTCTAAAAGTACCACTTCTAGAAGCTTATCTTTTACAGAAGGCTAACTCACATATAAAGTATGAGACTAGCCAGGTCTCTGCCCTGATCAATACCTCCCACCACATGGGGAAGCTGACAGGTATGGCGTGGCCTTCCAGTACAGGTCCCAAGCATCAAGCCTTCATACCATGACCCAACATGCTGCTACTAAAACCTGGCACAAAAAGAAATTTCTTTCTGTGCAGATGCCAGGTCGAGCCTCATATTGGCAGGAAGCATGTGTTTCTGTTGGCTTGGTCTCCTCTGAGGCAGATTGTTCAAGTCACAGAGGGAGTGTTGATTTTATGACAGACCCAAACGAGCTACAGGGCCTACCCACCTAACACATTTAAAGCAGGTGGAGGGCCAGGTGAGAGACTTCTGTGGCACAAGTAATGGGAGAAACCATGCCCCCCCCCACCAAGTTTTGGAACACACCCAGTTAGCCATAAAACAAAGAGATTCTTGAACTAAAACGTTACACAGAAACGTTATCACAGTTTATGCCTTATTCTCAAAAGGACTAAAAATTGAAACAGGACATTATCATAAGAAGTTAATGTCTGCTTCTGTGGGTGCTCCATGGTATGGTCATGAGCTACTAAATAGTTATAGATATACGTGATCATGTGGTGATTGTTAAAATTTACTGAGTGCCAAACACTTTATCAAGGGCTTTTTCAAATTTAATTCTCACAAAAACCCTGTGACGTAACTGATTTTGCACTCATTTTAAAGAAGAAGAAGCTGATGTTTGAAGGTCACATAGCTAATGATAGACTTTGTATTTTTAACTTCTACACAATACTGCCTCTTAACCATGTTCACCTTTTTAGAAAAATAGAATACCAAATGTCATAAAAAATACAGTAAGACTGCAGCTGCATTTGCTCATTTTCAGGTAGCTTCATGCTCTCAATACTTTTCAAAGATGGTTATCTACTTACATCCACCAAGGGCACTGCTACCCCTTGACTCTTTATCCCTAGAAAAATACATTAATTTACACGTTGCAGTTGGAAATTATATTAAGTACCTCTCCAAAAAATTCTTATAAGTACAAATTAACTCTGTTATTCTAAACCCACTTGTTGCCTTCCTGCTCAAGAACCACAGACATGCTGAGAACAGTATCTGTCCCATGCTTTCTATCCATGGGCTGGAAAACCCAATCCCATCCCCACTGACTGATCTTATTATTCTCGGGTACAGCAGAAGGGAAACATCCTCATTCTCTGGGCACTTTGCGTATGTGATTTCTGATTTCTGTGGATAGGAAAAGATGTGTGCAGAATTGCAACAGTCCAATTTCCTTTGCTTTTATTTACCCAGTTCCATTTCCCACCCCATCTCTGCTTTAGATCTTTTGTTTTAATTTAGCCAAATTGATAGACAAGTATTCTAGAATGGAAGAAGAAGAAAAAGAGATCAGGAAGACTTCTTTTTTTTTTTTCTTAAAGGAGATTGTAAAGAAAAAGAAAGACATGAGTTCAACATTCTGGGAGTGTTAAGATAGTTTTAAATAAAATTTCTCTAGTCCAGAAGTAGTAAGAAACAAAGTGAATTCATCATCATCATAATAACCGTGTGAAGGATTACCATATGCTGAGTGGTCTGGATAGAATATCTCACTAAATGCCCCAAACCTGTAAACTAGACAAGATTATCTCATTTGGGTTGGCAAGACTCCTTCACAAGCTTTCTGGCTGCAGCAGGTAGCCCACTGAAAGGCTCTAGGTAGACTTCTATTCCTACATTTATCACAGCATGGTGTGATTCATTATTTGTTCAACATTTACAGTCTGAATACACTGTGAGCTCCATTCAAGCAGAAACTGGACCTTCATTATCTCCTTCTCCCCAGATCTTTTCAGAATTCCGGACCATGGTGCATGCCCAGTTAATGTCTCTCATGTGCATACATTAAAGGTAGAGGAAGGGAAATACAGGAAACACAGAATTTCACTTGAGGAGCTTTAGAATGAGAAAAACATTCTGTTCTGTTGTAATGAGAGAACTGTGGCCCTAAAACACCTCCTGTTCTAGATAAACATGGAGTCTTAAAATACTTGCATTATCAAAAATTGTGCTGAAATATGTTTAACTTCTGGCTCACCAGAGTGAGCACACAGTAGGGACTTAATGTACTCTGTTTTTAAATGACTGTCAGAGAGAGACTAACGGAGAGAGGGCTGCAGACTGCTGATATAAGCACAAGTATTTTCTCATAGTAATCGAATTAAAACACCTCTGAGTGAATGCCTTTGCTTTTGCTACTTCAAGCAGTAGTCCACATTGGAGATCCTCTTCCAAGCCATCCCTCAGGACAAGCCTTTTCCACCTTCTCATCACTCAGTGCTGTGAAAAGCAAAGTAAGACCCATTCAAAGAGAACACTCAACAGATCTGCCAGCCCCCTTCCTAGAGGACTACTATTAATTTCCAAGCAGGTTCAAGTTATAACTATGCTGGTCCTCAGAATGCAAATTGTTTTTCTTGGTGGTTCAATCTTCTTGTAGCCAATTTTCATTGTGAAAACCTACAAGTTTTCAAGACCTACAAGACCAGTGTTTCTATGCAGGTTTCAGGTGATCTACCATTCCACATAGTAACAAATTGTAGATTTTGTCCTTCAAACTGATACTATGCTAGGCCCTTTGCACTGATACTATATCCCTATAGGATAGAGGTAGATGATTTACTCCCTCTCTTAGGAGGTCAGTGAGCCTGAGCTGGAGTCTAAGTTTCAGGCATAGAGTAGCTAAAAGAAAGGCCCTGAGACTCTTTGCAAGGCTCCATCTCACAACCCTGAGACCATGACCTGAATTGAAATCAAGAGTCAGAGGCATAACCAACTGAGCCACCCAGGTGCCCCAAAACCCTGAGACTTCTTTATGGAAGCTGAGATACGCCAGTCCCCAAACAGCAGAGAGAACAAGATTTCAATTACCAGCAATGGCTAGAGCATACAAATGTGAAAGGTGAGAGGAAGAAACCCTTCTCAAGGACCCTACAAGACACAAAAAAAGAAGGGTAAGAGGGTAGCAATGGGTCTTCTTGCTCATTGTGTACAACCAGGAGAATCGTGACCGTCTCCAATTAAGTAAAATGACTTTTCGGGTTTTATCCAGTGTGGTGATGTTGCTTGTAACATCCGGACTCTTTTTCATCTGGGCTCGATTGGGTGAATTGATGACATTCGCAAAAACTTTTGAAATTCACCAAACTCCCTGGATTTAAAGTCAAAATAAACTTTTTTAGGTAATAGTTTTTCTGGATCTGGAGTCTGAGGCAGCTCTCTTTCTGAATTAGAACAAGAGGGAGTCAATGGACAAGTCTATGATGTGTACGCTTAACCAAGTTGTGTAGAGCTGAGCTAATTAACAGACCTCCTTGGAAGAAAAATACAAGACAGGCTTAATTTATTCAGACAGAGCCAATAGGCCACTGACATAGACACTGACACAGAGTTCTTTTTAAGAGACCATATAAGTCACAATCTAATTTTGTGGTATATACAAATATGCATACACCATTCTTATCTACCATGGGCATATGAGGATCTGATTAGGACAAAAATCATTCCTGTCAACCTAATTTAATACTTTAATAACACCCTCATTAACAAATGCTGATTAATAAGGAAAATGCCTAAATTTAGTAAAATCTCTGAGTTACAAAGTATAAAGAATCATTATAAAAACAGGTACTAGCCAAGAAGAAAGAAAGTTTAACAGGGTCTCAGTTATAGATTAACTTGCATTTCAATAATTGGGTAAGAAAAGCATCAACTTTATATCTGAATTTAAATGCTGCTCAAGAAGCACTTGCAAAGAGATCACTGACTCTCTCTCATTAGGAAGGCTGGAGAGAGGTGGGGCAATTGCAGATTTCCTACGAAGTACCAGGCCCAGCCATGTACTTGTCATCTAATGTAAATGTCACATGCAGAATTATGTCATCATTCAGCTATATTACCCAGATATTTGAATAATTACATGCGCTGGACTCGATTTTAAACACTGAAAATTCAACAGTGAATATAACACACAAGATCTCTGCTCTCATAGATACCTGTCACGGGCAGATCAACAATAAGCCAGTAAGCAAATAAATATTCATTTTTTATAGTAACAAGTGCCACAAAGACAACAAAAGAGTGAAAGAGAATAGAAGGGGACCAGGTTTTATCCGGGGCAGTGTTGGGTTGCCTCTATCATTCACCCTCTTTTCCATGTCAGTGGAATAAGATGAGTTGATGACATTGGCAAAATCCTTTAGAATTCACTAAGCTCCCTGGATTGAAAGTCAAATCAGTCTCTTTTTTTATTTTTTAAAGATTTTATTTATTTGACAGACAGAGATCACAAGTGGGCAGAGAGGCAGGCAGAGAGAGAGAGGTGGAAGCAGGCTCCCTGCTGAGCAGAAAGCCCGATGCGGGCTGGATCCCAGGACCCTGAGATCATGACCTGAGCCAAAGGCAGAGGCTTTAACCCACTGAGCCACCCAGGCCCCCCAAAATCAGTCTTTTTATAAATAACAATTTTGTAGATCTGAGAGTGTGAGGCAGCTGCCTTTCTGAATTAGAACAGGATAGAGTTAGAAGAAGTCAAGAATGGGTTGAGATGGGAAGTGCCACTTTCTTAGGACTTTCAAAAAAATACCTCTGAAAAAGTCACACTTGAGTTCAAGCAAAGAGGATGATAAGGGTCTAATTAAAGCAAAAATTTAGGGAAACAGCATTTGAGGCAGAAGAGACAGTGGCAGAATGAGTGAAGGGGAGAAGAGCAAGGGAGGGAGACTGGTGACCTAGACAGAAGTTGATAACTGGAATCTTTGGGGGCACGGGAAAGCATTTGGATTCTTTTCCAAGTGCAATGTCAATATACTGAATAGTGGTAAGCAGGTTAGTTATATATGATCCACCAGCAGAAGCACCTTAGGACAAGAGGAGAAATATTTTCTAACACTCAGAACGCAAAGAAGTCACAAGGTATCACTAGAATATAGGAAGCTCTTGCTCTCCAGATAAGAGTGGGTTTAGCTGTTAACACCTTTCCTTCACATGCACACACACCCATTTACACACATATGTCCTTTTTAAGCCTGACCTTTTACTTCACGGTATCCTTTTTGGGGAGGAAAAACTTGGCTTTTAAGACAAACACATGATTTAACAAATGCATTCTGAACAAGTACTAAAATCACACTGTTCTGGGTTCCATGAGAAAAACAAAGTTAAGTGTGACATGATCCCTGGCCTCTAGAGCTGTGGAATATAATTATTACCACTTGGTACTAATAAGTTTGTCATAAGGTACTTTGGCACTTGTTAGAAAACATTTTACGGGTCATCTTTCTCTAATGAAATCTGAAAATTATACTGTTGTTCTGATATATGTTATGTAAGAGTCACATTTTATTCCACATTATCAAAAATATCACTTCCTAATAGTGATAATAAGTAATACTTCAGAATCACATTCTTATTTCCGTCATTTTTCACTTGATTTTTTTTATTCAATTTAAAATTCATTAATGACATTAATTAATGCTTACGTACTCAGCAACTCTGGAAACATCTGCAGAATAAAATGGTGCATTTGTATTTTTAGAGCAGTTTTCTCTGAATTCCAGGCTTCGCGTGTGGTAGATTTCAGATGTGACAGTAGCTAACACAATATTCATTTTTCAAACAGATACATAAAATGAGTTTATATTCTTTAAGCTAGGGCTAGTATTATACATGGGTCATACAAACAGAATAAATGCAGAATTTTAGAGGGCACTTAAAATTAGGCCCATCAGATAAGATACAGAGTATATAATTCTCGAAACCATCACCCACATTTAGGAAATGAGACTAATGGTGCCCACTGAGAGATGGAGCCCAGCAAGGTTAATAAGCTCAGGATAAAAGGGAAGAGATGAGCATCCCAAAGAAGATTCTTCCTTGATTAAATCCTATGACAAGGAGCAGAGATCTACCATTTGGAGGCGCTGCTATCCTTGGATGGACAGGCACTCCAGTTTTGTGAAGGAAGTAAAGGGTACTTTCCCCAAAGATGGGCCCCTAGAGTCCTTCCTCCTAGTTAGGGTATCTATGCTCAATAAGGAAATTTTTTGTTGTAAAAGTAAGCTTCTCAACAACAACAGAACAACAACAAATGGTTGAAACTGAAAATTGTGAGCTTCCTTCCCCTAGAAGTATTTGCCATCCAGAGGCTTCAAATGGGAGTCCTACATGAATGACAGACAGACGGGTCTAGAAGATTTTGAAGGCTCCGTCCCAATCAGCCTTCCAAGAATAGGGATGAACATCTATACTTTTTGCTGAGTGGCAGAAGTCCCACAACTACGTAAATCCCAGCTCAAATTACTTTAGAACCTTCATCATTAATAACAAGAACGATGTCATTTAAATATGCTGAGTTGTTCCAAACTCCAAAAGAAATCACTTGTTTTTATTGCGCTCTATACCATGCTTGTTTTTCTATCCACTTTCCAGTCCTGCTTCTCAAACAGATATGCTCTCTTCTTTCCACTGTCTTTTGAGGTGTGTCGTATATACCCGCTACGTCACTGAGAATACCACTGCCCATGACCTACGTCTCTTCTCCATCCTCATCTCTCTATCAAATTTGATACCAGTGACTCTTCAACCACCCTTTCTTTACTTACAAACCTCAAAGTTCATTAAAAGGGTGTTTGGATGAATTTAACATTTGAAAGGGTAGACAGAGTAAAGCAGATTGCTGTCCCTGATTGTGTAGCCCTCATGCAATCAACTGAAGGCCTGAATGGACCAAAAAGGCACAGTAAGAGGGAACATCTCTGAACTCTTTGAGCTGGAATGTCAGTCTTCTAGAGTTCTAGTTCTTCTTCTAGTTCATGAACTATAACTTATACTACTGGTACTCCTAGGTCTCCAGCTTGGGACCTCTCAGCCTCCACAACTGCATGAGGCAACTTCTTATAATAAATCTCTCTAGTCTGTGTCTCTGTCTCTCACTCTCCCTTTCTCCCTCTTTCTCTCTACGTGTGCGTCCCTCTGGTTTTCTCTAGAAAACCCGGACTCATCTACACCTCTCCCTCAACAAAGAAGCTCCCAAAGAACAGGAAACATTCCTTGACATTCTCTGTCGTCTTTTGCATGTCTAGTGTTATGCTTTACATGCTGTGGGTATTGTATAAAAGTTGTTAACTGAACCCCAGAGAAAATAAAATCTGTTGAAATCCTTTACTGAGAGTGTGATATATTAGTATAAGCAATACTGCTTACCATGCCCATTAGAGCTCCCAGCAAGCCAGGGCATTTCCTGTGGACAAATAATTTGAGTGGCCCTGATCCCAGTGAAGAGGAGGAAGGGGAGAGCCTTTTCTCTCAGCAGAGGGCTGCTGAGTCAGTTCCCCTAAGGAGGCTTTCCCCTGTGTTTGCAATCACTTCAGTATGTCTAAAATGGCCAGGAAAGATGCAAAGGAGTAAAAACCAAATTGCCACTCATCAAATCATAACCAGAGAGAAACTTAAAGAGCTGGAGTTCCTGAGACTATAGATTATTCCATTCAAAGGATAAAAACTTCATTTTTTTTTTAAAGTACAAGAATGATGAAGGAAGGAGGAGACAAAGAATTGCTAGAACATCCTGGGCAAAGGCTCACTCCAGAAATTATTTAAAAAGCTGCAGGCCTTGAGGCACCTGGGTGGCTCAGGCAGTTGAGCATCTGACTCTTGATTTGGGCTCAGGTCATGATCTCAGGGTCATGGGATCAAGCCCCCCCAATAGGCTCTGCCCTCAGCAGTGAGTCTGCTTGGGATTCATTCTCTCTCTCTCTCTCTCTCCCTGCCTGCCTCTCCCCCAATTCATGTGCATGTGTGCACATGCATTTGCTCTCTCGCTCTCTCTCTCTCTCTCAAATAAATAAATCTTTTTAAAAATGTTTTAAAGCTATAGGCCTTGATCAAAAGGAATAAAAAAGAACCAGGTATGTTAATCTCTAAAGACAGCCTTGCTAAGGCATGTAACACATCTCTCTCCATAAATACTGGAAACAGGGTTACTCAGCCACAACCTAGGCAGGCCATTTTTCAGTCTAGTCTTTAGAATTCAAGGACAAGTAGGGAGCCAACAGACAAGCAGGTTCTCAGGGCCTGACCCTGGCACAATCAAAATTATATTCATATGATTGATTCAAAACCCAGGCTCTCCAAAAACCTTCAGGGAGAGCCTGACCTGACCTCAGTGGGACTCTGGAGAATTTTCCATTCCCATTTCCAAAGCAATGCCATTGACCTCTATAAACAATAAGCAACTGGGATTCCAGGTTTAAAAAGAAACATCGAAACATCCTGGTACAAGTGCTGAACCTCTTGCTTCTTGGGAAATCAGCCTAAAACTTAAATATAACCTGGAATTGGCACAGAGTGTGTTTACAGTTTGAATGTCAATTAAATCTCTCCAGTCCCACAGGTTCTTATCTACTAAGCAGTAAGCTTGAGTTTCTATAACTCTATAAACATGTGCATTTTTTCAATAGTTAAGAATGTCTCCTGTGAATATGTTACATCAGTAAGTGAGACCAGTTGCCTATTTGTTTTCAGGTTATGGAGCCATTATTTAGCCTAAATATACACACACACGCTTCCAAGTAAACGGACATGCCTGTTTTCCATCATCTTTACCATTTCATTGAAAATGGATTAAAAACTCAAAATCAAAGTCAAAGTAAAGATCCGAAGAATTGAAAAGGTTGTTAAATGCTTCATGTAAAGGGCTTAACTGTTTAGTATAAACCTATTACCTTAATGTCTCCATTGAATTCGAAAAGAAACACTACAAATAGTATCTCTGCATAGACACATATAGGATTGTGCTGCCCAGACACCAAAGATGTTCCCCACTGGTTGGAAAGATTTAAATATCCAATTAGTGGGGCACCTTGGTGACTCAGTTAGTTAAGCGTCCAACTTCTGACCTTGGCTCAGACCATGATCTCAGGATCATGAGATGGAGCCGCAAAGCATCCATGCTGCTGAGTGTGAAGCCTGCTTAAGATTCTCTCTCCCTTTCCTTCTGTCCCTCTCCTCCCGTCTTGCATATGTGTGCACTCTCTCTCGCTCTCTCTCTCTCAAAAAATTGTAAATAAACAAATAAATAAACATCCAGTTAGTACTAGGGATGGACTTGAGCATGAAGCCACAAGAAAGAACACCAGTATGTACCTTAGAAGTCTGTCCAGAAGGTCCCTATGATGCCATGGCATGGTCCCAAGGTGGGGCATGATCCTATTCCAGCAGAATTGTACACAGAGCACACAGAAAGATACAGTGTCCAAGTATTAACAAACTCAATTTGAAAAGATATACTCAGAAAACCAAATCTGAAGCTCAAATGTTAATCTGAGGCTGAGCAGCATAAGAGATAAAAGCAAAGATAAAGTATCTGGCAGATTCAAGAATGGACATTAGCAGCTAAGAGTGAAATATGTGTCCAAAACTGCTATGGCACATGGGGCTGGCAAAGCATATTTTTAACAATATGACTACCATTTGGATAGATTTCCTTGGTTGGAAAGCACAGGATTAAAAAAAAAAAAAAAAAAAGTATAACCTGGATAAGAAGCAGAATAACTAACCCTGCCATTTCTTTGATCTTCAAGTCTTACATACATATTATCCTAGGGTGAAAAGACACTCTTGCCAAAATAATTTTTAAAAAGAGAATAAAGTAAAAAAAAGAGAGAGAGAATAAAGTTAAAGGACTCACATTTCTCAATTGCAAAACTTAACTACAATGCTACAGTAATCAAGACAGTGTAGTACCAGTATAATAGATATGTAGATCAATGGAATAGAATTGAGAGCCCAGAAATAAACTCCCACATTTACAGTCAATTGATTTTTTAACTAAGGTGCCAAGACAATTCAATAGCAGAAAGAATAATCTTTTCAACAGATGAAGCAAGAACAACTGAACATTCACATGCAAAAAAATGAGGTTGGACCCTTACCTCACACCATATACAAAACTAACTCAAAATGGATCCTCAACTAAAATATAAGACTTAAAACTATAAAATTCTTAGTAAAAATATAAGGACAAATCTTTATGAACTTGGACTAGGCAATGGTTTCTTGGATAGGATATCAAAAGCCTAACCAACAAAAGAGTCAAAATTATATAATTGGACTTCATCAAATCAAAAAAAGTCCTGTGATTCAAAAAATGTTACCCTTAAAAAAGTGAAGAAAATTTTTTTAAAGCCTACAAAATGAAAGAATACATTTACAAATCAAATATCTATAAGGGACTTGTATATAGAATAAATAAAGGACCCAAATAATTCAATAACAAAATAGCCACCCAATTTTTAAAAAAATGGAGAAAAGATTTAAGTCAAGATTTCTCCAAAAAAAATATACAAATAGCCAGTGAACACATAAAAAGAGGCTCAACATTGCTGGTCATTAGGCAAACACAAATCAAAACCACATGAGAGGGGATCATAGCAGTGGATCACAGCATAGCCATACTTACCTGTGTGCACTTCACACCATTGCCCCACATAATGCAGCAACAACAGGAAACATATGTCACTCACTAACACAATGATGCACACACTGATCCTGTGTGGGTCCCGATTCTGCTCCACCTGCCCTGAGGCAATCCCATTGCAACCCCAGTCAAGGCAGCAGGGGTTCACAAGCATCTAAAACTCAGAGAGAGTAACCTTCTTTTCCAGTTGGAGGATATAATAGTCCCAAAATGATGGGACCATTTTGCTTAAGGGTGAGCGTGAGAAGCCAGACTCTCTGTCTCTGTCCTCCTCTTGCTTAGCCTAAGATGGAGCTGCAGTCCCAGGAAACATGCAGAAGAGCAGGGTATCTAAAGAACGAGATAACTGGCCAAAAGACTGAACAAAGAAGCTTCAGGAAGCCAGTAAGGACTGGAAAGATCACAGAGAGGTCAGAGCTACAGAAAGCAACCCATGAAGTTGTTCATGAATTCTATACTCAATCCCAAGTTGGGCATACATGATCCTAATTAGTGTACCAAAGACTGAGAACTGAAGTACATGACAGATCCACTGCCCAAATCACACACTGGCCACTAGTAGTAGGTAGTGCACACACAGAATAGATCCAAAAAACACTGCAAAAGCTTTGAAAATAGAACTGATACTGAAACCACAATCCACTGAAACCTCTTCAGAACTTACATCTTGAACCAAACTGGATTCATTACAATGCTAAAACAGAAATTGCAACATTCTCAGTAGGAATTAAGCAAGGTAAGTCTCATAACATAATACTTCAGTATTTAGGATATAATCCAAAATCACGCTGCATATGAAAAACCAGAAAAAATCCAACAGCAAGAGAAAAAAGTCAGCAGCCACCAACGTCAAGATGACACAAAAATCCTCAACAAATATGAGCAAATAGAATCAAGCAACATAAAAGAGCAAATAAGTACCCCCCAAAAATAGAGGATATCTCAGGAATGCAGGGGCTAGAGTAAAATTTGAAAATAGGGGCGCCAGGTTGGCTCAGAGGGTTAAAGCCTCTGCCTTTAGTTCAGGTCATGATCCCAGGGTCCTGGGATCAAGCCCCTCATCGGGCTCTCTGCTCAGTGGGGAGCCTGCTTCCCCCTCTCTCTGTCTCTGCCTGCCTCTCTGCCCACTTGTGATCTCTGTCTGTCAAATAAATAAATAAAATCGTAAAAAAAATTAAAATGTGAAAATAAAGCAGCATGATCCACCAGATAAACAGTCTAAAGAAGAAAACTATAGGGGCGCCTGGGTGGCTCAGTGGGTTAAAGCCTCTGCCTTCAGCTCAGGTCATGATCCCAGGGTCCTGGGATTGAGCCCCACATCGGGCTCTCCGAGAGCCTGCTTCCTCCTCTCTCCTCTCTGCCTGCCTCTCTGCCTACTTGTGATCTCTGTCTGTCAAATAAATAAATTAAAATCTTTAAAAAAAAAAAAAAGAAGAAGAAGAAGAAGAAGAAAACTATATGATCACATCTATTGAAACAGAAAGCATTTGACAGAATCCAATATCCATCCATGAGACATGCTCTCCACGACAAGGAGATAGAAGAGAACTTACTCAATCTAATAAGTAGACATCTATAAAAACCAACAACAAAAACAAAGAAAATAGCTAAAAACAACATCATACCTAATAACGAAGGACTGAACACTTTACCCTAAGATCAGGTATAAAGCAAAGATGACCACTCTATTCACTCCTACTCACTATCATACTGGAACCCTTAGCCCAAGTAATAAAACAGGAAAATAAATGTTAAAACATACAAAACTACAAAGGAAGAAACAAAACTGCTCATATTCAGGGATGACATGAAACTCTACCAATTGTACCAAAAAAAGGTGGGGGGGGGGGCAGGGGAATCCAAGTACCAATGAGTTAATTTAGCAAGGCTATAGGATACAAGGTCAGAACACAAACTTAATCCTGTTTCTGTGCTACTAATGAACAACTGAAACCTTAATATTTAAAAACAATACCATATACAGCATCTCCCCTGCAAAATATAATACTTGGGCATAAATCTAAAAGGCATATATTCAATCTATATGGTGAAAATCATAAACCCTGGTGGAAAAAATCAAAGGAGACCCAAATGAGAGAAGAAGCGTACTTGCTCATGAGTAGGAAGATTCTGTGTGGCTGAAGTGTGAACGCTCACCAAAATGACCAGCAGATTCTTTTAATGCTATTCCAATCAAAATACATGCAGAAAATTTTGTAGATTCAGACAAGCTGGTTCTAAAATGTATAAGGAAATGTAAATCTATTATAATAATTAACTGCTGGTGTGAATGTAAAATGATATACCTGTTTTGGAAAGAGTTTGGTAGTTACTTAAAAAGTTGAATATTAACTTACTTTACAACATGACAATTCCATGCCTACATAACTACCAAAAAGAGATAACTTATGCTCATGCAAAGACCTGTACACTGATGCCCATAGCAGCATTACACATTACAGCCAAAAACTGAAAATAGTCCCAGTGTTCATCAAGTGCTGAACTGATAGACAAGTGGTATATCCATGTAATGCAGTATTACTGAACAATAAAAACTACTGGTACATATTAAAATATGAATGAATCTTAACAGTATTGTGCTTAATGAAAAAGTGATGCAAAAGAGCAAATATTGTACGATTCTATTTATACTAAATGTCCAGGAAAATCAAATATACAGATATAGAAAGCAGATACGTGGTTTCTCAGGGCAAGTTGTAGGAGGGAGACTGACTACAAATGGAGATGAGGGATTTTTCTGAGGCAACAGGAAGTGCTCTAAAACAAGATTGTGGATGATGGTTGCACAGCTCTACACATTTACTGATAATGACTGAACCATATACTTACCATGAATTAATTTACAGAACATAAATTATGCTTCAATAAAGCTATGGGAAAAAACAGGAAGGAGTAAGCTACACGGAGTTATAGATGAACCAAAATTGGCAATACGTTGGTAACTGTTGAAACTAGGTATTGGGTAATGAAGGTCATTATACTATCCTTTCTGCTTTTGTTTATGTTTGAAATTAGGATACTGATATACAAAAATATCAGGACAGTTCATGCTCATAAGTAGTCATTTAGATAATTAAAGTTGTTATGTAGATTTCCATCCAGTAAGGCTCACACTGGGTCTGTTTTCCTAAACATTTTGATGTCTCCAAGATAATTTGCATAATATGACATTAATGACAGCAGGAGTTCCTCAGGAAATCTTAGATTCTAATAATGGATGAAGGTTGGCAGGTTCTTATCTACAAAAAGTTTGCCAAACAGGGACATTAAGTTATTTGAGATTTTCTCACTAGGATGAAGTTATGGCAAACAACTTCAGCATTTTAGCACCTTCTTCTGCTAACTAGACTCAACACTTCCAAAAATGTCTTGTTTTTTTTCTGAGTTGACATTTTTTGGAGTATTTGCATTTAAGGTTATCTCTACTTTACTGGAGAAAAACTAAAATGATATAAAAATCCATGGAATTTGGATTCAGAACTGGGTTAGATCCAGTTCCAAAACCTACCAGCAGTTTGACCTTCAGCAAATTAATTTGTCTCTTCATCTCTAACACCCATAATAAATCTGACCCTGTGTCTAAAGCACATAAGCCACATAAAGCACTTAACAACCCAGCACATAGTAGATACCGAATAAATGATAGTTATATGTATTTCTTGTCTAACTCATTTTTGAAATGAGAAGTGTATCTCATCATAAAATGTAATAACTATTGTGAGAATCTTAACAGAGTATATGAGATGTCCAGAGATCTTCCAATCCAACTTTACAGATGAGGATGCTAAAGTTCAAGGACAAGTGTCCCAAAATTTGGAAACCGAATCTGGACTAGAGTCTGAGTCTCCTGATTGTTTTTTTTGTTTGTTTGTTTGTTTTGTTTTGTTTTTGAGTTTCTTGATTCTTAAAATCAGTTTGGCAAAATGATTAAATGCGCCCCTTCAGTCAGATACCTTGGGTTTGCTTTCCAGCTTTGCCACTTACCACTTAACCTCTTGATGTCTAGTTTCCTCATCTATAAAATGGGAATGATAATATTAGCTATCTCAAGGGCTGATTATGATGATTAAATAAAATAAGGCATGTGGAAGGCTTAGAATATAAGGGCCCAATAATGTTAACTATGTATAATATCTTCTCAACTCTAAAATATGTTTTTATATGTCCTATCTAAAGTCAGTAAGTGTCTTAAACTTGGTATTTATTAACTTTAGTATTTTCTTCTTTCCAAAAAAGTTATTATGAATTCTACATTTTATAACTCATGGTTACTTAAACTCAAGAAAATATCAGGTTATCAGTGTTACTGGGTTCTGTTTGCTCCATGCTTAAATATATCCAAGAAGTTATTAAATCATAAGGCAAGCTGAAGCCTGGGACTATATGTTACCTGTGTTTGGAATCCCAATACCTAGCATTAAAGAGCTGTTCAGTAAGTATATAATTTACAAAAGAAAGAGGAAGGAAGGAAGGAAGGAAGGAAGGAAGGAAGGAAGGAAGGAAGGAAAGAAGGATGGAGGGAAGGGAGGGAGAGAGGGAAATAGGGAGGAAGGAAAAACAGGAAAATGAAAAGATGAAAAATAATACAATAGGAAGAACAAGAGATTCACATATTAAGAAGATCTAAATTCAAATCTTAGAATTGTGGGGCGCCTGGGTGGCTCAGTGGGTTAAAGCCTCTGCTTTTAGCTCAGGTCATGATCCCAGGGTCCTCAGATTGAGCCCCGCACCAGGCTTTCCGCTCAACAGGGAGCCTGCTTCCCCCTCTCTTTTTCTGCCTGCCTCTCTGCCTACTTGTGATCTCTGCCTGTCAAATAAATAAATAAAATCTAAAAAAAAAAAAAAAAATCTTAGAATCACCACATATTGTTAGATACTAGGTAACATATAAGCCACTTTTTTTTTTAACCTTAAGACAAGAATAATGATACTCCATAGCAGGGTTGAACTGAGGATTAAATGACATGGTAAGTGTGACAGACTCATATACTCAACTGTCTACTTCCCATCCCCACTTGGATGTCTACCTTGAACTTAGTATCTCCAAAGCTATACTCTGATTCAAGTTCCCAACTCAGTGAACAGCATCCATTCATTATTCAAACCAAAACCGTTGGCATGTTCCTTGACTCTTCTCTTTTTCTTATTAACTACATCAAATCCACTTGCAAGTGTTCTCAGCTCTGCTTTACAAATATATCCCAAATGCTAGCATTTTTCACCACCTCTACTGCTACCCACAAAACCCCAACGGCTGCCGCATGTGTCCTTCCACCGTATCTCCTTGCTTCTACATTTGCCTGTTCACTCAAACTCCAAAGAGTAGTAGGAGTGATTCTTTTTAAAGGACCTGATTAAAATGTAAATCAGATCAGGTCACTCCTCTGTTCAAAATTTTCATTGGCTTCAAAACCTAGTAAGAATAAAACCCAAAATTCTTAAAGGTCTGTTGCCCCTTCCCACCACCTCTGCAAGGCCTCATGCCTATCACCCTCTTGTGAGCTCCAGCCAACAGCCTCCTTGGTGTCCCTGTCTGCCCCTTGCCCTGAGATTCCCAAGGCTGAGTGCATAAAGGTTGGTTGGGACCTGAAACTAATACAATTATGACAAGGAGTGTTCTTTTTTCTTTTTCTTTTTTAAAGATTTTATGTATTTATTGGAGGGGTGAAGATAGTAAAAGCACACACAGGAGCAGGGAGAGGAGCAGATGGGAAGGGAGGGGAAAGGATTTCAAACAGACCGCACACTGAGCACAGAGCCCAATACGGAGCTCCATCCCAGGACTCCGAGGTCATGACCCGAGCTGAAACCAAGAGCTGGATGCTCAACCCACAGGGCCACCCAGGTACCCCGACAGAGAATATTATTTTAGAAAGAAGTAAAACCTCAAATACAGAATTAGGTTTTTTCTTTTTTTTTTTTTTTAGAATGAGAACAGAAATTATAGCAAATTATTAGAGCTCTAGTGATTATGTTGGAGTTAACTGTTCACTTTCTTTGGAGATATCTTCAGCATTTTAACAGAAATGCATACATAGATATGCTTCCTGATGGCAACCCCGGCTTCCCTCTCCATACTTACACTCTACATGCCCAGCAGCTCCCATCACTCAAAGAGACCCATACCAGTGAAAGTTCCTGAAGCTTAAGCTTCATTTGCTTTATAACAAGTCTAGGTCCGCCTGTGCCTCCCTCTAGTCTCTGCAGAAAGCCACCATCCCATTTCACTCAGTATCCTCCTACTTGCTCCCCATTTTTGATGGCACTTACACATTTTGACAGCCCTGAGATGTTACGTATTTGTTACTATTGCTTATTGTCTGTCTCCTCAACTATACATACTGGAATATTAACTCTACTATTAGGGTAGGGCTTCTTTTGTCCCTATGTCATCAGTGTCTAGAATAGTCAGTGACATATAGTACTTTCTCACAAAAATAACTATTGATTAAGTAAATGAGTGAATGAATAAATGAAAATTAGACTGAAATATTATATTACAGCTTGAATTAATTTTTTGTCTTAAGTATTTTTGCTTTTGTGGAATGGGTATCTGTCATAAATGTCTGGAAACAAAAATGATATCTTCACAAATACATCTATTTCTGAGATCTTGAAATAAATTAATTTAACACTGATGTCATAAGCAAAATAATTGCAAATTTAATGAATCTCTTCAAAGCAGAAGAGATTAATCTTAGCAGTCATCTGGTATCTTTTCACACAGTACAAATATTATGATGGTTGAAACTGCAGACATTATGATGATTGAAAATATACTGATTAATTTAGGTTTCAGTTTCCTAGCTAATCTACTAAATTTACTGTATTGGGTAATGTGGCTATGGAATGACAAATAAATACAATTCAGAAACCACGGTAAGCTTCAAAGTGATCAGTGTGCAGAAAAATAAAAATGCTCTTTATTTTCAAAATCCATATCCCATCAACTCTCAAACAGAAAATAATTTTTAATTCATTTAAAAACTCTAGAATAATCAAAATCCACTGGAGCAATTGATAATCCAGGAGTCAACAAGTTCTTATTAATGATGCCTCCTCATTACAATAAAGCAAACTGCTGTTAAAATTATTTATCTTTATCATTTATCCTGCTTCCCTGTGGATAAACCATGGATAGCTGCATGAATTTAGCAGATGTGGGGAAATAGTAGTTATTAGGGCAGACTGCAGATTGAACAGTCAACAAATCCTTCAAGATGTGGTTTAACTGTAATTATCTCAGTATGCGCATTTGGGGATTCATCGGATTTCTGTGCTTCAAGCTTCCCGATGTCCAGTGTGCCTAGATCCATCTGCTATTTTCTGGGAAGGCACTTCTCTGACTCAAGGCCAATCCTCCAGATCCCCTGATTCTGAACGTCTTCCCACCTGTACACCCAGCACCACCTTCAGGAACTTTGTTCCTTGTATAAACTTCCCTCATTACCATTGGCTTACACTATTAACCAGATGTCTTGCTGTTTAGAAGAGAGGGTGAGAGACTAATTAAACACCGGAAATTAAGTTGAGAAATCTGGAAAGAAAGTAGCTCAGTGACTTATGCCTATCCTTTGTTCTTATCTCCTTTCCCAGAATATATTGGTTGTTGCTGAATTGGGTCAAATTCAAAGGACCAGGCATTAGCACCAACAGGTCACTTAAGGTCGGAATTTTTAAATTAGTACATTTCTGTATTAGCATATCACTAAAATATTTCAGTGGCCCCCAGACAGGCCTACTATCCTGATGACAAGAAGTTATTATCCCACTTCAACTAGATAGGCTTTCCACTGGATCTTGAAAGTGCAAGTCATATGCTAAATATCAATTCTAAAAACTCAATTATAAGCTAAAGCTTAAGTAGGAAGGATTTTCAGATAATAATAATATAGGTCATAACCTGAACCCTCTCTAGGGCTTTGCAGGTGCATCTTGTGTTGTCCTTACCAGAGAGGATTCAAAAATACTCCCCTCTGCATTCTGGATTTAGTTCTTCCTGGCTTGACTACTCTAATATCTTATCTGTTTGTTTTGGATATATGGAAAAGACTGTCCACATATGAATGAACAGAAGATCTGGATTCTATCTACCAAACCCTGATGACATCCCCCTCTGCCTCCCCAAAAATAGAGGTCTCCATCCTCAAAATGTCAAAATTACATGACTGAATAAACAGAATTTCTAGACATGTGCTTGAAATTCTCACACTTGTCATCATTACAGTTAGTTTAAATCCTTGAACAGCAATTGTTGTGGGTTTAATAGTGTGCCCCAAAATCCATACTCACCCAGAACCCCAGAATGTGACCTTCTTCGGAAACAGGGTCTTTGCAGATGTAATTGGTTAAGATGATAGGACTCCAGATTAGGGTAGGCTCTAAACCCCATGGCAGGTGTCTGTGTAAGAGGAGAAAACACACAGAGAGACTCAGAGGAGAATGCATATGAAAACCAAGGCAGAGATTGGAGTGACGCGTCTACAAACCAATGAATGCCAAAGACTGCCAGTAACCACCAGAAGCTACAAAATGGGGGGGGGGGGGGGGGGACAAAACCTTGAACACCTTCAGAAATGTTTCCATTTGAAAAAATAACAATTAGTACCGCAACCTTATTTTCTCTAAATAAAAAAAAAAAAGTGAGAGAATTAAGTGTAGGCCTATATGGCTGTGAATACAAGTGATATCTAGAAACTTCTTTGAATAGAGTCAGTCTTTACATTTTTCCCACCCCAAGGAGAAGACAACTATTGCTCATTGATGTGGACTTATCCCATAGTTTATATTTGTTTTACATACTCTATTCTATTCTCAAGGAAAAAGCCTCCCAAAATCAGCCTGGGAACTTCTCTGGAATCTTCTATGTTTGTTGCTATATTAGTTTCTTGGGGTTGCCATAACAAATTGTCACAAACTAGATGGCTTAAATCAAAGAAATTTATCCTCTCACAGTTCTGGAGGCTAGAAGTCTAAAATCAAGATGTTGTTAGCACCAGGCTCCCTCCATAGGTTGCAGGCAAGGATATTCTTTCAAATGGAAACATTTCTGAAGGTGTTCAAGGTTTTGTTTTTAGCTTCAGGCAACAGTCTGTGATAGTGAATGCTTATGAAAGGTTGGAATTTCCGGGGTAACACAACAGAATGTTCCAGGAAGTCAAGAGTTAATTAGAATGAAACAAATAACAAAATAATCCCCCCAAAAATAGGATGGAAAAACTTGAGGGAAACATAATTAAGTCAAATTTGCAATTCTGTTTACATATAAATTAGAAAGCATGAAATTGAGTGCTGCTGGCCAAAGGTTAAGGAATTTGTATCCAATTTGTAACTTGCAGTTGGCAGCAAACAGGAAAAAACAAAGACAAAAATTCAGCCTTCAAGATCCTCCCTGCCTATCTGCCCAGGGAAGTTGGTTCACTGACTAATGGCCCTCTTCCAATGTTCTGCACATCCTGCTTCAGAACCCTAAGCACAACCACAAGTTTTAAGTCGCTCTAGCTACAGAAAATGGACACAACTTGTTCTGAGATTGGCTTCTCACAGAGACAGAAAGGGGGAGAATTATGTTGTTTTTATTCATGCCGAGCTTTTTTCAAGCCAGAGTACTGAATGAAGCTTTCAAGGGGAAAAAAAAAAAAAAGGGAACAAAGAAAAAAGAGTCAATAGTAAAAGCCAGCTAATGGCTAACAACTGTAAGTGTGTGATGTACACAATACCCAGCTGCAGGAGGGAAAAGGAAGGAGGTCGAAATGTTGAGCAAAAGGGCTCTGCTCAGTTAAAGGAATGGGAAGTCAGACTTTGAAATGAGATGGCCTCAAAGAGTGCCTATGCAAGCCACTCTCTGAACTGCCCTCTCCCATTCCCTTCTTCTGGGTCCTTCCTGGATAATGGAGCTGTGGATTCTTTTTGAACTTGTCTTGGAGGAGGGAGAATGGGGGCTGCTTTTAGCATGTCTCCCTATAATGCAAGAAGTGTGGGGAAATGTGTTTTCTTGCTGCACACGGACGGCTGTTCAGGTTTGGACAACCTTCGTCTCGCCACATCTGCATGCTCTGGGTCAGAGCTCCAGCCGCTCTGTGAGCAAAGCTGAAGCCGGGAGGACGCCACACAGCCAGGCGCGCCTGACATGTAGGACAAGCAGAGTCCATGAGAGAGCAGTTTGCGCCTCACCTACACGAATAACCGTAGGAGATGCTAACTGGCGTAGTGTACGCTGGGACTGTTAAAAGCTAACTGAGACATACTGAACATTTTAAGAGTTTATTGAAGCAAAAATCGATTGAAAAATGAGGAGTCGCGCAACCGGAAGTACTGGGGTATGCTCCGCCAACAGGAGCCCTTGGCGAGACTTCCGTAGAGAAAAGGCGGGAGCAAGGCAAGGAGATTACTGATTGGCTGTAGTTTAAAGCTTATTTGTGATTGGTTGACCTTAGGTTTCCATTTCATAACTTAGATTTTGGTTTGCTTCCTAGAGGGCCACAGAGCTAGAGCCACCTCAGTCTAATGACCTCCTTGTTTAGTTAATTTAACAAGACTTAGTTATAGATAATGGAAAGTGAAAAAAGTTAAGTGAAAAAAGGATGGGATTTGGACGGAAAAGACAGGAGTTCAAATCCTGGTTCTGCCTCTCAGCCTTCCCTTGGAGTCCTTGGGCTCACCCTTCACCCTCTAAATTCCTTAGACTCTTCCCTTGAAGATAGGGACAGTGCAACCAATCTCACATAGCAACCATAAGGATTAAATGCAGAAGCATCTTCTAAATTACATTTTCATTATTATAATGTATTGGTTTTTTTTCTCATAGGCGAAAAAAGCCCTAGCCTATAGTGGGACAACCACTGCTTTGTTCAATTTCATTATGATTGTGGAAGTGTGAACAGCAGAGAAGACAGGATTTGTCTTTGCTTTGCGTGACCTCTGCAGTGTATTTTTAAACTTTAAAATGAATAGGCCATCAACATTTTAACACTGAGCTCTTTTATACACACACTGGACTGCCTGTCTTCTCCAGCAGCCAAAACTCCCACACAGCAATAACCATCAGAACTGAGAAGCAGTTCTGTCCCTGTTGGAAAAACATGTGCTCTACCCTTCCATACAGACACCCAATATCCTTTTACCTCCCAAGACTTACAGAGAGTTGGTCACTTTTCCAAAAGACTTGCTTGGGAGGTTCTTACACCTGCCTACTTTGTTACATAGGGTAGATTGAATAATGCCTTCCCAAAGATGTCCCTGCCTTAAATTCCAAAACCTGTGAATGTGTTACCTTACGTGGCAAGAGGGACTTTGCAGACATGATGAAGTTAAGACTCTTAAAATGGAGAGATTACTCTTAGTTATTCAAGTGGTCCAATGTAATGGTGAGGGTCCTTATAAGAGGGAGGCACTTACCTATCTGTCAAGGCCCAAAGCCCAGGGTACACAAGGACACTCTTTTTTTTTTTAATATAATTTCATTTTTTTAAATTAACATATAATGTATTATTAGCCCCAGGGATACAGGTCTGTGAATCGCCAGGTTTACACACTTCACAACACTCACCATAGCACATAATCTCCCCAATGTCCATAACCCCACCACCCTCTTCCTATACCAGTCCCTCCAGCAACCCTCAGTTTGTTTTGTGAGATTTGGAGTCTCTTATGGTTTGTCTTCCTCCCGATCCCATCTTGTTTCATTTATTCCCTTCCTATCCCCCACACTGCATCTCCACTTCCTCATATCAGGGAGATCATATGACAGTTGTCTTTCTCCGATTGACTTATTTCGCTAAGCATAATACCCTCTAGTTCCAACCACGTCATCACAAATGGCAAGATTTCATTTCCTTTGATGGCTGCATAGTATTCCATTGTCTATATATACCACTTCTTCTTTATACATTCATCTGTTGATGGACATCTAGGTTCTTTCCATTGTTTGGCTATTGTGGACATTGCTGCTATAAACATTCGGGTGCATGTGCCCCTTCGGATCACTACATTTGTATCTTTAGGGTGAATACCCAGTAGTGCTATTGCTAGGTCGTAGGGAAGCTCTATTTTCAACTTTTTGAGGAACCACCATGCTGTTTTCCAGAGTGGCTGTACCAGCTTGCATTCCCACCAACAGTGTAGGAGGGTTCCCTTTCTCCGCATCCTCGCCAGCATCTGTCATTTCCTGACTTGTTAATTTTAGTCATTCTGACTGGTGTGAGGTGGTATCTCACTGTGGTTTTGATTTGTACTTCCCTGATGCCAAGGGATGTGGAGCACTTTTTCATATGTCTGTTGGCCATCTGGATGTCTTCTTTGCAGATATGTCTGTTCATGCACAGGGACACTCTTATCAGAATGGCTATTCCAGGGCTTAGAGGTTATCTTCCAGAAGATGGTCAACAGTCTTTTTTTTTTTTTTTCTTTTTTGGAATGTGTAGCCCCTTTACTGCACAGACCACCAGCCTGGTCCTAGGCTCTCTTAGAGCAAAATGTTCCTGCTGTTCTGAACAGCTACATTTAGTGTAGCATTTACATGACTGATACATCAATAGTATCAATATGAATATGCCTAACACTTGGGGGACCAGTACGGATTAGATTTAAAAGGATAGATTTAAAGAAACAACTCATCCAGGTTATAAAGCTATTACATACATTTTTATATTTTTGTGATAATTTGACTGGTAGACTCCCCCCTTTATCTACCAATGTTGATACCTTATGATAAACTTGTACTAAACTATTTAGTATAGAAATTAGCTGACAGTTAAAGAAATCTAGTTCTTCTCCAGGCCAGTCATATTCCATGGGTATTATATCCTGAGGCGGCTTTAATTAAACCTAATATAGTTGATCATCAGTATCAGTATTACCATACAAGTGATTTATTTACATAAGGTCAATGAATTTCACCAACAATCCCAGTGTTACGCCTTATCACAATATAGTCATGCTACAATTCTATTTCATTACAGAACAAATTAGGAAGAATTACAGAGGTTATCTCTGGCCCTTGCCCATATACCAGATACTATTATAGACAAGAATTGTTAGACAATTCACAGCTGGGTTATTTCTGGGCTCTAAGTCCACTGGAAACAAAGCTAGTACCCTATTTCACTTCACACTCATACTGAAACTGGTTTATATTGTGTGTGATTATACAGAACAGCTGACCTCACTCTGAAGATGTGGATAATACTCAGAATAGTTCTAGTACTACCCTGCTAAATGTACTACAGGATATGTCTTTTTCTGATGTCTTCTTGGGGCCAGGACATAATTATGAATGCCATCAGAGAACTTCCAGAGATTTGACTAAGATCCCCACAGTGTGCTCCTTGAGCCTCAACAGCTAAGATGGGGGCCACTGCCCATCATTATTTTGTCCTCTGACTACATTAAAACAGAGTAGAGGCCCTATCAGGTTGAAGCATAAGCCTTTTCCCAACACAGTGGAAATTACCCAGCATTATTTTTGAGTCTGCTTATCCCACCTCATTAAACTTCATCATCTTTCCAGGCTGACTCCCATCCCTTGCTTTCCTCCTCGCATAGAATTTCCCCTGATTTGTTTTCCTAATTAATTGGAAATTATTATGAATGGTGCTCCTCATCAAAGGTGAATTTAGCTTGTCCCATGATACCCAGATAGGTATCTGTCTCCCCTAAAACCCTTTTCTGCCTTGTGGGCCAGTGTGATATCCGCCATGCATGTTGTTACCACTGTGTACTAATGGGCTGGGTGCAATCAAGGTATAGGTCTGTGCCCCAAAATGTTGGGCCACCCATACTAGGGTTAGATGAGTAGTAGTCACAGCTAGATTGAGTTTACTTTGACTAAATCATAAAGCCTTCTTCCATCTCAGGGTGTGACTGTTCCCCAGGGAAATGAGGACCTCCACGTAATGCCTGCCGCTATAATCCCATCAGAAACCCATGATCTCTTTCTATTTAATAGCTTTCCATGCACAAAAACAAGAGCAATATGTATTTGTGGCAGGTAGGGCATACCACTGCTATATTTTTTCCCATCATAACCAGCAAACTTTCTAAGCATTTAATCATCAAAGTTTATAGGTACACAGTCATCAGTCTGCCAAGAGTTGTATACCACAGGGTTTGATAGCCTGGTAGGGAATAGTTCCTGGAAATTCCCTCCCAAATGTTATCCTTTGTAGCTAATGAAACCTGAAATGTCAGTCAGTGGACACCAGCATATTACTAGAGTTCCACTGAGGAACTAACAGTGGATCCAGTGCATCATCATACTGTATGACCAAACTATCTCCCAGAGCAATACCACCCCGGTTTTCAGGCTTCCGTTTGGCCTTGTCAAAAAGTAGTTTGAAAAGGCAGAAGTGATCTCAGCCAATACATGATTCCATCCTTTCAGGTACCCGGTATAACTGTGCTGAGAGAAAGTCTTGTTTTCCTACTTTGAGCCTCTCCCAAAGGACCAGTGTTATACTGGACTTCCCTTGGTTCATAACATGTGCATTCATTCCTTTACTTTCAGCTACTTTTTCTCTTTCTCTCCATTTGTCACTAATTTTTACCAAAACTTTTCCACCTTTGGCATGGACGTTAGGTTCAGCCACTGTGCTGGTCCAGATTCAAGCAACAATCCAGTCTTCCCCTCAATTCATTCCCATCCATACAGGGTGGGAATACATATAGGTATAGAAATATCTCATAGTACATCTAGGTCCAGACTGTCTCAACCACTGAGCAATATAGCTGCATTTACTGTCAACCCCGATTTTGCCAGATAGGATATAGGAATAATCCATGCCATCAGGCCCCTAGAAATTTGGGCATAAAGGTTTAAAGGTAGCGTTACAGTTTCTCACATAGGAATCATCCCTGCATCTGGCACAGTTACTTTCAATCCTGGTCCCAGGATCATTATATTAAGTAGGGAAAAAGAAAAAAAAAATCTGAGGTGGTATGAGAAGAACTGTATGGTTGTACCAGGGTATTTCCCACCTACTTCCACAAAACACACACAAAGAAGTGGAGGAATGGGGCTCCTGGGTGGCTCACAGGGTTAAGCCTCTGCCTTCAGCTCAGGTCCTGGGATCGAGCCCTGCATCTGGCTCTCTACTCAGCAGGGAGGCTGCTTCTCCCTCCCTCTGCCTGCCTCTGCCTACTTGTGATTTCTCTCTCTGTCAAATAAATAAATAAAATCTTAAAAAAAAAAAAGCAGAGGAATATAACTAGACAAAATTATATGACTTTTGCTTAATAATACTAAAAAGAGAAGTGTTCCATAATCATATAGAATATCCATCCCAATAATGCATTCAGAGAAAAGAGACATAATCACTTCATATAAAGCCAATTCAAATATCCCAATTTCACCCACAGTTTTACATCAACCATGTATCTCCATATCTTCCCAGTCTAATTATAGCCCTTGTTAGGATTTCACCACCAGGTTTTAGAGTCATAGTGCATTTGACTACCATATGAAGGAATCCTAGAAAAGTTTCTTCTCCAGTCCGTGGCCATTTTCCTTATGTATTGTGCATATGGCCTTCGGTCCCCTCCCAGGGGATGAACTAAAGGACCCTCGCACTTTTATTAGTCTTCATCCTGATTAAGTTGCCAGACCAACACCCTCAGCAATTAGAAGTCAGTTTTTTCATTGTCATCTTTGCCTCCTAACACTTTAAATTCTTCCAAACTAGGGTAAATACCACATATGTGTTTGGGGCCCTTTAATGCTGAGGACCAGCAAAGGCCCCCAACACTCCACCCAATCTCCCATGGTGCTGCATTGAGACTTGTTTCAACCTCATCAATGTCTACTTCATTCATCCTATTTATTAATAACCTTCTAATAATTTCTACCCTACTGAGGTGAGTCCCTTGAATCTCCTTGTTGTCTTTCCCCCATTCATCTGTGAATCATTCTCATTTTCTGGGCATTTGTAAGACCCATAAGGAGAAGTTGAGACAAATCTGACAGGGCCTCCCAAACCACTGTTTGATTTTATGGCACTAAGTATACAAGGGGTGCCCATGCAAAAGGAGCTTCCTCAATCACAGCACCTATCATGACCCAGTTAAAAAAAGGCATATTAAGTGAATGAACACCTTAATCATCATAGTGTCAATCCAGCATGGCTTATATACAAAGCATATCAAACGTTTCATCTAGGGAGTTCATTTAGCATTTACAGGAAGAGAAAGATATTCCCCCTTCTCAGAGCAAACGAACATGACATCATCCAATCCCCCAGGCTAGCTATCCTCTCTGAAATAACCTTCTATGTGTCTGGGTTACATGCAGCCATCATAATTGTTCAATATGAGCTGTGCATCCTGTATCGACCAAGACAACATGTTCTTCTACCCTGCGTTTGAAACAAGGATACTGCCCCTAAATTGACCACTCTCACATTCATTTTAGTAAAAGATCTTTAGGAAGCTGATGATACCAACCCAGAAGATAAAACAACTCCTTCGTGTCAAACCTCCTGCTCTTAGTAGTTTCTTGGTTTTGTCCTCCCCTACCTGAAGAATCTTCTTGGTGAGGAGATGTCCTGAAGTTTCTAACTATTGTCTCAGCGTGATTTCTCTCTTTGGTGGTGGCCCTGAGGCTAGAGCTCTACCTTGAACTGGCCAAAACCCAAGTTTTGTCCAGCATCAGGATCTACTCTACCACTCTCCTTTACTTTCATTTTTGCTGTTACAGATAATGATAACCAAGAGATTGTATAGTTAACTTGTTTCTTGTTATTTTTTATCACCTTAGATATCAGTGAACTGCCTTCTCAGGAATTGGATTTATTATTCCTTAATTTGACTGGGAAGTTTTACATATCCCAGCACAGCTGCTATTACATACCGTGGGTGACCAGGAAGCCATATAAGAATCAAAAGTCTGTCAACCCCTACCCTCTCACTCTTCCTTTTCCCAAACTATGTTTTTGTCATGTTTTTGTAAGTCAGGGTCAGTCTAGTCAATCTTGGTTCTGACACAAAACTGTATCAGGGGTTCCCCAAGACCACCTTAAGGTTTACTGATTTGCTAGAACAAGTCACAAAACTCAGAGAAGCTCTTATACTCATGATGATGCCTTGTTATGATAAAAGAATACCAATTAGGGGTGCCTGGGTGGCTCCGTGGGTTAAAGCCTCTGCCGTTGGCTCAGGTTGTGATCCCAGGGTCCTGGGATCGAGCCCCGCATCAGGCTCTCTGCTCAGCTGGGGGCCTTCTTCCCCCTCTCTCTCTGCCTACCTCTCTGCCTAACTGTGATCTCTGTCAAATAAATAAATAAAATCTTTAAAAAAAAAAAAAAAACAATTAAAATCAGCAAAAACAAAGCCATCAGGAAAGACCAGGTGTGAGCTTCCAGTTAACCACTCCTAGTTAAGGCAAATGGACAACGCTTAATTCTTACAGAAATGATGTATCACAATTCGTGCAAAGTATTGCCAACCAAGAAGTTGACCTGACCCCTGGTATCCAGAGTTTTTATTAGGGGCTAGTCAGTTGGCATAGAATATCTTTGTGGCTGAGCACCTTACCTACTCAATCTCCAGTCTCCCTGAAGGTCAAATAGATGCAGTGTGGACCAGGGTTCCAGGTGAACAAAAACGGGCATCCACCATAAATCACTTCCTAGCATGGACTACCTGGTGTGGCCAAAGGCCTCAGGTATATAAAGACACTCTTATCAAGCAGACCATTACAAGGGCCTAGAGATTATCTCCCAGGAAAAGATTAAGGGCCATTACTTTCTTTGGAATGTGCAATGTTTGAGCAAACAAACCTGCAGAGGTAACACTTCACTGCACATCATTTTTAAATTCTATTTAAGGTTTTCTTGAAATAAAACATACATTTCCTAAGTATCCAATAATCAAACACACACACACACACACATACACACGGTAGTGTGATTTCTATCCTCTCACAGCTATCACACTGTATGTTACAAAGTTATTTGTGACACCTGAAGGAAAAGAGAAGCTTATCTGTGCCTACCTAGACAGGTATAAATATTCATGCTGAAAATTTTGTAATAAAAATATAAAAATTTCATAATAAAAATATAAATATATATAATAAAAATATAAAATATAAAATAAATTTCATAATAAAAATCACAATAAAATAAAATAATAATTTATTAATAATTAAAATAAATACATAATAAAATAATTAAATATTATATAAATAAAAATAAAAATAACAATGATTTTAAACATTCTCCATATTTGAATCAAAACAGAGATTTAAAATGTTATTGACACCATTATATAAAGTGAAGAACACTTTGCTGCTATTGATAAATTCACAACTGTTTATCAATTCATGTTCGATTAAATGTTAATAATACTGAGTTGACAAAATAGTGAAGTTATTTAACTTTAATATACATATAGTATTGAAACTGACGTGCTTTTGCTTCAAAATCAAATAAATTCTTCAAAAAAGATGAACTTGGTTAACATAAGCATGAAAACAAAAAGAAAATCATTTTTTATACTCAATTACTGGAAAACTTTAAAGAATATATGAAACAACTCAGTACATGATTCTACTCTTTCAGGAATTTCCCAGGATGGCATTCGAGGAGAATTCAAATTATCAGTTGTCTTTTACATCTTAAACTTTGTGGTAGATACAGGAATGTTCACTTTATAACTCTCTGAAGTTTCTGAATTTCTGAAATAAATATTACTCATAGGGGTTAAAAAAAGGGTATAATATTTTTAGTGTCCATGGGATGCTTTCATATAAACTATTTCATTTGACATGCAGGATAAACCTATGAGATAGTGAAAGTAATTGTCATTAACATTTTTATTTTATAAATGAAGAAATCGAGGCTCAATAAACTAGGTGTCTGGGGTCCAAGTCACCACGCTTTCTTTCAATATGGTAGTACGTGGTCAGTGAGAATGTAATCAGTTTAGAGTCAAAGCAAAAACTACCCCCAGTTTACCCTTTTCTTGCTTTATGTTAAAACTGCATTAAATAAAATTGAAACCAAAAAAAATTTATTGAGTTACTGCTGCTATGTCCAAGGTTATGAAAGTTCTTTCTTCCTAGTTTTCTGAAACTTTATATATTATCAATTCCTCTCCAGCATTGTAAGATCAATGTAGAAGGTATCAGTTATTATTCAGAACCATAGAATCAATTTTTTTCTCTCTAGAAATAAAAACTCTACAGCTACTCAACTGAAAAGCAGTAAGGGAATCAGAAAATCTGGGCAATCAGAAACTGAAATTGTATTCTTCCCTTTGGCACTGGGCTTATGTTAGACTTTATTAGGTCACTTTGTGTAACTGTGTATTACTTTATCAGGTTGGGATAAAAAATAGACAATTGACAATGTAAAAATACTCAAAAGACACTGCATGATAATGAAGCACTATTAATGTATCTTGCAGCATGTGTTGCATTCTTGCAGCTCACCCCTATTTGGTTTGCTGGTCACAAAAAAGGATTACAAAGAGTTAATCTGCGGGGTGCCTGGGTGGCTCAATGGATTAAGCCGCTGCCTTAGGCTGGGGTCATGATCTCAGTGTCCTGGGATCGAGCCCTGCGTCGGGCTCTTTGCTCAGCGGGGAGCCTGCTTCTCTCTCTCTCTCTCTCTGTCTGACTCTGCCTACTTGTGATCTCTCTCTCTGTCTAATAAATAAATAAACTCTTTAAAAAAACAAACAAACAAAAAAAAAACCAAAGAGTTAATTTGCACTATCATTTAATAAACCTTATCAAATATCTCACAAGTTATTCTTCTATAATGACTGCCAATCATCAGATCAGACAGGACAGTACGGTAGTTAATAGTGTGGGCTATACTGAACTTGATTTCTGATCTATAAAGTGAGAATAATACTAACTACTTCTTTTTTTTTAAAGTGAGGAGAGGGGGGTCAGACTCCCCACTGCCGGATGTGGGGCTCGATCCCAGGACCCTGAAATCATGATCTGAGTCAAAGGCAGATTCTTAACCAACTGAGCCATCCAGATGCCCCACTAACTACTTCTTAGAATCATAATGATTAAATGAGATTTTATATCATACACACACACACTCACACACACACACTTAGCACAGTATTGGTTGGGCCCAATAAAAGTTGGCTGTTTTCATTATTAAACATAATCACCATTTTAATTAACACTCTTATTGTACCACTTACCCGTTCCTGTCAGATTCTGGATTTTGAGGATCGTGATCATAAACTGTCATCCCTGCACGAAAAAATGCCTCTCTCCAACCCATCCACATGACAGCAACAAAACCCGCCATGTTTCTATAATGTTCATTGGTCCAGGGGTTAAACACCTGACACAATCTGGTTTGATTATTTACTCCTGAAAATTATGGACCTTGAAAGGAGAGAAAGGGGAAAAAAATGAAGAAAGTGAGAGACGAGAGGAAAAATACAAGAGTAAACAAAAAGACTAGTCTCTTTCTTTGTCACTGTACCTGTAACATATGAGACTAAGATCATCTTGGTGTCCATGCTCCCTGTAGAGGGAGAAAAATCAGGCATCGAGGCAGAAAGAAGCACATAAGAGAGATATGGAAAAAGGTGGTAACATTCATGTTTCTACTTCAGAGGGCAGCTGCATTCATCTTTGGACACTGTGAGATATCCAAGCATTATTCTCTTTTACTGAGCTTAGCTAAAGCTTGACTATTTAACCAAAAAAAAAGAAAAAAGAAAAAGTCCTCATACCCACTTTTCATCCTATTCCTCAGTCTCTCATGGGAATACAGTCTGTCCTCTAAGTCAATCGTACACATCCTCTTGAAGTCTCCTGTTGCATCCTATCAATTCCTGGCCTCCTACCACTCAAGGACAGATTCCAGCCCTCTGACTCCTACTCCTTTCACTCTGTTTATCAACCCTTCTTTCTGATCCCCCTGACATCAGGCCATGGGGAACAAATTAGAAATGGCTGAAGCCACAAATCTAACAAGTTGGAGGAAACAGGCCAAGAACAATAATCTCTTAGCAAACACATGTCAATTCACAAAGCAGGTCAGAGCGTGTGGCCACCTTCAGTCCAGAATGAGCTCTTGATCAGGGCCACCACGGCAAAGGAAAGGGAAAGGATAAAGTCTGAGTAGGGAAGCATCAGAAGAGGCAAACAAAGAGAGAGAGTGAACACAGAAAACTTCTGAGGCCAAGTAAAAGACCATACTGATGGCTGGTCTACTCCATCTCAGTCAAGAAGGAGATTCCTGAGGCATCTGGGTGGCTCAGTCATTAAGATTCCTGGGGGCACCTTCAGCTCAGGTCATGGTCCCAGGTCCCTGCTTATCAGGAAACCTGTTTCTGCCTCTCCTACTCCCCCTGCTTGTGTGCCCTCTCTCTCTCTGTCAAATAAATGAATAAAATCTTTAAAAAGAAGAAGAAGAAGAAAGAAGAAAGAAGAAAGAAGAAAGAAGAAGAAGAAGGAGAAGGAGAAGGAGAAGAAGAAAGAAGAAAGAAGAAAGAAGAAGAAGAAGAAGAAGAAGAAGAAGAAGAAGAAGAAGAAGAAGAAGAAGAAGAAAGAAGAAAGAAGAAAGAAGAAGAAGAAAGGAAAAGAAACAGAAACAAAGATACCCCTGTGGGTCTCCGACTTCTTCTACCTGGAATGGAAAGTCGTGGGCCTCATGTTGCCTCCAGTATGCAAGTAATACAAATACAGGGCAGAAAGCAAGCAGCTTCCTGTTCAAGGCTAAGCATACTACACTTTTGGACTATTTCTTATCTGACTTTTTTGGATACATAAACTCTTTGAACACCAAAGTCCTCACCGTTTAACTAGAGACAATTCAAAAACTGACTGTATTTTCTAAACTAAGGTCTGGCTAGGAGGTGAAAATGTAAAAACAAATCAGACAATCCCTGGAATTGAGTAAAAGGCATAGAGTCACTCTGGCCTCATTTGATTAGCCTGACCTACCTTCTAACTGTCTTACTTGCATCAAGGTACCTAATAACTATGAGCCTTAGTGTTCTCTCCTATAAAATGAAGATAATACTACTGACTTTCAGGGTTACTATAAAGATTGGAATAATGTACATAAAATGTCTAGAAAGTGGCAGATACCAAATTAATGGTACCTACTATTATCATATCTATTGGTAAGTCCTATATATGCTTTGGAGTTGGAAAAATCAAACTGAAAACTTACAGGTTATATTTATCAAAATTTCATCTACCATCCTCTTTCCATCCAGTTGAAAAGTAGAAGGTACTTCTGTATTTTTAGAAACAAATCCTTCCTCATTTTAGCCCGTTAACATTGTAGACCTAGGTCTTCCGAGAGTAATCAGTATTCAGTGGTTATGATGCTAGAAACTTGCTACAGATGTTCCTTGTGTTCATCAGTGCAAGGTGCCTGAAATTTGAGTTTTAATGCCTAATAGAATTTAGCCTCCGGGAATCAGAAATTGGCTGGACCTGATTCCTTAAAAAGCAGTATTGCATTTAAATAGACTCACTGCTCTGCATTTGCCTTAGCTTCCAATAAAATGAATCTTTTAAAAAAACTCATTGTACACAGGAGATTAACCACACTCGGAAGTCACCTTCGAGTTAGGTACATACATCTCCTTTCTGATATCAGTTCTTTACAAAGAACCCAGAAAATGTGGGACAATCATGGAAACTACAGTCATCCGGTATCAAGTCTCCAGAATATGCATCACAGTGTGATTATCTGATTGAAAGTGAATTTGAAGCAGTGTGTGTGGCACAGCAGAGAGGACTTCAGATTAGGAGTGAGGACACAAAGGATTTGGTCCCTGTTGAGCTATTAATTCATGATGAGTCAGTAGACATGCCTCTTTATGATCCCCAGCCCCTGACCTAGTTTCTAATCCTATCAAATGAAGAGGTCAGACTACTAGAGAGGACAAATGGGTCTTTCACCAACTCTGCCCAGTGGCTGTGATCACTGAAGTAACTGTGTTTAGAGGATACCATGGACCTGCCAAGTTGGAGAATCATACTTTCATTCACTTTTTCTAAAAATATTTTTTCCCACATTTCCCTCATTAGCTATTATTTTTATAGTTACATACATACACCAAACACATGCAGAGAGACAGCAAATTTAGTTTGACTAACTGTAGTTCATCCACCAAGATCCCTATTTCCTACCTCATAAAGTCTCTTTGCCTCATCGCCCTACCACCACCACCACCACCACCTTCTCCCCACATGCACTCCTAATTTTTTCTTATCTCTCAGAGAAAGTTCTCTCCTGGCTCTCTCCAAGCATGGCTCTCCCATTGATAACAGAATAAGGTCTGTGTCATAATCATCTTGACACCTGTCTCCCAACGCACCACAGTGAGTGGGAATGAGGATTAAGAAAAAGACTGGATGGGTATGTGCCTCAATGAACAGAAGAGTGAATACCTTCAGGGCTCTCATGGGTGGGAGACCCAATCATCAGTCAACTTGATTCATTATATTAAAGAAAAGGGTCTTCTCTCTTTCTTAAAATTGTAGTTGTGCGTTTAGGTAAAACATTGAGAAAAAACTAAGTACACAATCTCTTTTTAAAAGATACACAGCCCAGTTTCCTCACATCTCCAAATTACTAAAGGTACGTGTACCCTTTATTTCTGACATCGAGACCATACAAGTTGAATTTTCCAGTGGTAAAGAGGGTTGGATGGCAGTAATGGATGACAAGCTATAGGATAATAAGGCATTTTCCACCTAAACACCAAGTCCCACGTAATTAACATTTATTTCCAATATCCTTTCTTTTCTTCTTTCTAATGTTCACCAATTTCAATTTTCCCAAGCATTACTACTTTTCCCAGCATACAATAGGTACTATTCATCAAAAATGACACATTCACTTAAATGGTTTAAGAAGCTTTAAATGCCCTCTAGGTGGCGCTCACCCTAATGTGAGAAATAGTCTTGTGGTAGATTATCCTGGGTGTCCTGCTCCTGTGTACACGTTGGTTGCTTTTTAAACTGTCCAAATTTCTGTATTCTTTTCCCTTGTCAAAAGTGCATCCAAGAAAAAGCAATCGGGGGCAAGGAAAAGGCCAAGTTTCCTCCACACTTTCCTCAGGCAAGATTTTTTAATGTTTCGTTTGCTGAAATGGGTCTTCACTATTGGCCTTTGTTGGAATTTGTTTGATTGATTTCTGTAGCTTTCAGTACAGCTAAAAGGTCATAAATGTGTATGTAAAAGACCCCAAAGAAATTTCCATTGAGGCCTACCAGAGCAAGATTAAGGGGCAGGCCAGTCAGGCAGCTGACCAGGACACAGATCAATAAGAAGCATTAAAACATCACTGGAAATGTAATTAAATGGAGAAGCTTGCATTTACTAGAAGTCCTCTCAGAAAGACTATAGGTTGTTGGAAAGAATTTCTGATAAGCCACTTCGAATGGGACTTGAGACCTCCAGAAACCTACACATTCAGTATTATCACGGAATTCTGATGTGTCCTGTCAGTGGCACGATTGTGCTTGGCCGAGCGTGATGTGAATGTCTGGGGCCAGAGCTAACCACAAGGGAGAGGATGAGGGCCACCACCAGAGAATCTCCTTCTCCTGCTTCTTTTATACATTCTCTGCCTTCACTCTAAATAAATTATGAATGACTTGTTGAAGAACACTATTTCCAAGGGACATCAAATTATTGACCTATCTGTGGTACGCATCCGTCCTGCTCAGGGGAACATCCATACCCAGATGACACTAAGCCTCGAAGGGTGGACCAGGGAACAGCATTCTTCAATCTCAAAAAGTAATGAGAATGCTTTGAGCAGCAGGTGCAGACTCCCAGGAATGAGGCTATTCGAGGGACCATGAGGGGCACGGCAATGGGTTTCAGACAGGTGAACAGCTTGGCAACCTGAGAACCTTTGTTTCTAAATCGTTTCCAGGGTGTGATCTGGGATGTAGCAAACCCAGAGACGCCCCGCGTGGGGCTGCCTTCTGACCCACGCATCTGGAAAGGCTGAAGGCATCCTTCCAACGTGACCAGAGGTTAAGCAACTTGTGCCCAATCCAATCCGTGCTGTTTCCTGGCTGGTTGGCCCAGAGCTTCAGTGAGGTTTCTCATGGTAAAGAGATTAAACAATCCAACAGCATACTTCTCTTTTTTTTTAAAGCACCTTTGACAATGTGTTTTTTTCTGTCCAGTGAAAACTATCAAAGCCCAAGGGATATGGGAGCCTTTAACCCACAAAGCCACAGCGCATTCTGATCCCATTAGCTAAGCCCTCAGAGACAAATTTTGCTGATCAGAGCTTTAATGTCATAACCTTGTAAAATGCTTTGTTCTCTCCTCCACCCGACCACCTTTTTTCCCTTGGCTGCCAGGAAGTTCTGATCCAAATTTAATTTTCAATTGCTGGGACAACAGTAACCTACATTTTGGCACATACATTTCTCCCCACTTGTATAATTTACTATTGCTGTTGTTGTTAACTGTCTTCTTTCTGCTTAAAATTGGTATTATAAATGTGCCTTTTACTTGTAAACTTCTCAAGTCCTTTATGGAAGAAAATAAGGAATACAACATAAACTCTAAATAGAAAAAGAACCTATTTTAAGATTCATCATTGATCATGTATACTCACTTCTGAATTTCTCATTAGGAAATAAAGAATTTTGCTATTATTGATATGCCAGATCAGAGAAATTTAGAATATCCAGGTTTTTTTTAATCATTTATTGATATAATGAGGGATCCATACTTCATACTCTGCAACAGTGGAGGATCCCAGAATGCTCAAATGAGGCACAACTGAAGTCTGAGATAGGAAACTTGATGACAAATAAGGAGTACGATAGGAGGCTGGAAAGCTGGTAGAGTTAGAGGACCCTAGGCTTACCTCATTCCAGGGATACAACTAGATAACACTCACATGAGTGTAAATAACCCAGAAAATGACCCAAAGATTGGCAGAACAAACTCCACAACTAAAGGTAGAGAGGGGCAGCTGGGTGGTTCAGTGGGTTAAGCTTCTGCCTTTGGCTCGGGTCATGATCTCGGGTCCTGGGATTGAGCCCCACATCAGGCTCTCTGCTTGGGGGAGAGCCTGCTTCCCCCTCTCTCTCTGCCTACACGTGTTCTCTCTCTCTCTTTCTCTGTCAAATAAATAAATAAATAAAAACTAAAAAAAAAAAAAAGGTAGAGAAGAGGCTACATCAGAGGATAGGAAGAGCTAAAATGCAGCAGAGAGCAAAATGGACTGTGGCTGTCTGGGGAGAAGGATGGGACGTGGTGGGGGGTGAGGGGGGCAGAGAACAGGGAGAAACAGACTATCATGCCAAGGAGCCTGCATGGGGGGAGACAAAGCCCCATAATCATTTGACTTTGAAAGCAAGAGGGCCTGAATGTCATGAGTTCTCACAATGAGTTATACTTAAAATCTGGAATTTTAAAAATCAGCCAGCTCCACTCTGGGAGAGCCTAGAGGACTAGAGGAAGTTGAGTCCCACCCTTAAAAAGACAACACAACATAATGTGTATTGTATGGTGACTAACATAACACAATAAAAAAATAAATTAAAAGGAAAGAAAACTGGAAAAAAAAAAAAAAAGACAACACAACAAACAGTCCTGGATATGAAGTAAAGAAACAGCAGTTTGAAAAACACCTGGGGCACATGAGAGGGAGAATAGTTAAATCATTTCAGAATGCGTCCCAGAGGGGCAGGGATTTGTAGGAAGACTCCTCCAGGTACAAAGCAGCTGGCAGGGGCCATCTCCCTTCCCCACCCCTTTCCCACCCCTAGCAAAAACACATGGTCACTTGTGGAAATCAGCAAGGCCCTGACACTACCTAACTTGCTTACCAGGAAAAAGAAAGAAAAAAGACATTTTCTCAAGAAGACATACAGATGGCTAAAAGACACATGGAAAAATGGGGAACAGTGCTCATCATCAGGGAAATGCAAATCAAAACCACAATGAGACATCAGCTTATACCTATTAAGATCACTAAAATCAGAAACACAAGAAATAACAATTATCAGTGAGGATGTGGAGAAAGAAAGAGGAACCCTCATTCACTGTTGGTGGGAATATAAATTCAAACAGCCACTGTTAAAAATAGTATGGAGTTTCTTCAAAAAATTAAAAATAGCAATACCATTATGATCCATTAATTCCACTATTGCATATTTTATGCAAAGAAAAAGGAAACACAAATTTGAAAACATATTTGCACCCCTATGTTTCTTGCAGTGTTATTTATAATAACTAAGTATGAAAGCAATCTAGATGTCCATTAATAAATGAATGGATAAGGAAGACATGATTTACACACACACACAATGAAATGTTATGCAGCTACAAGAAAGGATGAGATCATGCCATTTGAGACAACATGGATGGGCCTAGAGAGTATTATGCTAAGTGAAGTAAGTCTGACTGAGGAAGACACATATCACATGATTTCACATGTAAGTGGAATCTAAAAGACAAACAAACCCAAAAAACAGACAAACAACCCAACAAAAACCCCAAATGAATAAAGAAACAAAGAGGAGAACTGTACCTGTAAATACAGAGAGCAAACTGATGATTGCCAGAGGGGAGGAGGATGGGCATTTGGCAAAATGGGTGAAGGAGAATGGAACAATCAGGCTTCCAGTGAAGGAATGAATAAGTCACAAAAATACAAGGCAAAGTATAAGGAATATAGTCAATGATACTGTAACGTATTGGGACAGATGGTAGGTACACTTGTGGTGAGCATAACATTATGTATAAACTTGTTGAATCACTATGTTCTACACCTTAAACTAATGTAACATTGTGTGACAACTACACTCAAATTAAAAAAATATATATATATATGACTCATAATAAGAAATCCAATAGACTCAAGAAAGATTTAGAGAAATTTCAGGATGAGATAATAGAGTCATAACAGACTAATAAGGAATATTAGTCTGAGGTATTTTTCTGAGGCATCACAAAGACTTGGAAATTAACATCTCACAGGATAAACATGATTTCTATAATGCATTCTCTCCATCACTTCCAGAGGAGAAAGAGGGAACCATAAGATCCAAGGATGAAACTGAGAATCCATTTCATGTCCTGACACTGAAGGAAGTCTTGGCTATATGCTGTGTCAACTCCCAAGCTTTGTTCTGCGAAGCACCAGGGTTCAAGAAGATGGTAACAGAGGTACCCTGAAAGGGGATTCCCTTGTTTGCTAAATTTGGAAAATGCTCCATACCATGATCTCATCCTTTGATATTCAAAATACTCATTAAGTTATGTAAGTCTTCAAGAAATCCTGCAGTCAAGAAAGTTGTTTCACTTTGCTTAATCAGGCTTTACGAAAGCCTTCTTTGAAGAAGAAGAAAGGGTGTTTCCATGGGATCCCTATAAATATTCTTCACTCAGATTTATGAAACGACTGTAACAGGTAGCCCACCCAGCTCCCTAACTGAACTGAATTTAGGAATACCAGGGACTCCGCAGCTTGGCCAGCCATGTCCCCAGAACCCTGCAGAGAACATGAGCCCTGTCAGCCAAGAAAGAGTAAATGCCTGGAGAACCAATGACTCTATTAGCATATCTTTCTGAACTCCTGCAACAGCAGGGAACCTGCTATTGTTCCAATTCACAGATAAGGAGATTGAGGTTCAGAAGAGTTAAGATCACATGGGCAGAGCTGGATCTTAAAGGCAGCTCTGTTGGACCACAAAGACCATGCTTTTAATCCCTGAAGGAGGGAACACTGGAGAGTTTTAGGAATCCATTTCAATGAGTGGAGTGTATACCTACACCCATATTTCTCAGTGGTAATTCAAACATTGCTACAAGTGGTCTAAGTGGTGGGCACTACTCATCCATTCCACTCTAAGGGAAGGGAAATTGTAAAAGAGCCTGGCAGCCCAGCTCCCCACCCACCACAGTTCTTCCACTAACTAATCTACTTACAATTTATTGATTTAATGATTCCCTTTCAAAAATCCCCTGGTCTTTCTTCTCAGGAGCTAATCCCTTTATAAGGATAATCCTTTCCCTTCATTTCCAGGAAATTCATTCTTTCAAAAGCCACTTCTTCTGTGAGGGCTTCCTAATTGCTCCCCACCTCCTGCCCATCCCCATACTGACCTTGACCCATAACCTCATCTCGTCCCAGAGCAGGCTGTACCCACCCAAAAACCACCCTGCTCTGGTGGCAGAACCACCACTTATTTATATACATATCTGCCTTCCACTTTACACCAAAGTCCTGCTATATCTGTCTCAGCACTGAACATGGGGCCTGACAAGCTGAAGGCATTTTAAAAATATTCCTCGAACAAAGGCACTCATACATGTGTCCATAATTATATAGCTTCCATGGCAATGCAAAGTAATCTGGGAGCATTATAGGGTTGAAAAGGTACAAAACAGAAGGGAAAATCGAACTTCCTTTGAATAAATATGATAACCGTTCTAAGGATTCATATAATGGGATACTATATAACAGCAATTAAGAGGAATGAACTAGAGCTACAAGTATTGATGTCCAGGTCCTGCCCCTCAACCCCCGGGGCATCTGATAATGCTTCAGGAGATGCCCCCAGAGGGTCCCATGCATAGTGCCTTCTCTCCTTTGCCGTGCACTGTGCAGTAGTAAAGGGCTTCTTGGTGCGGAAACAGCCCACATGGACCAGAACTGGGCAAGCCTAAAAAAATCAACTCACCCTCTCCAGCTGAGAGTCAAGCAGGACACCTGGCGCAGAAGCAAGACTCACTTCATAGGGGTCTCAGCTCTTCCAGATTCATCTGCACAGTGACGGAACTGCACTGAGCAGTGAGACCTTGTGCTTCTCCTAGCTCTGGAAACACAGTCTCCTGGGCTCACTCCCACTCTTTCTCCTCCAAATCAAATGGGGGGCAGGGAGGAGGGGGAGGAGATTTACTTATCTCTAGGTATGAGGTATCTGTTTTCATGGCGCTAGAGTCCCCACTTACACACACAAAGAGAGACAGAGAAGGAGGGAGAGAGGGAGGGAGGGAGGGAGGAAGGGGTGGTTGGGAAGGATGGGAGGGTGAGGGTGAGAATGAGGGGAATGGAGGGGGTAACAGGATACATTCACTTCTTCCTGGCACACTGTTCCTCCCCTGGTCACTAATCTTCACCCTGCCCCTTCTCCCCAACCTCCCATTAGGAAGCCCCCAAGATGCCACTAAAAACACCTACAATTTCCAGCCCAATCCACCTGGTTAGCCCCCAGGAAATAGGGACAATCTTTAGAAATTTCAACTTCTTTCAGGCTTAAAAAAATTTGTTTTACCTTCCAAAAGTGTTTTTTAAAACATCTTATAATGTTTTCACATTATAATCTATTAATAATACCAAAACAAAAATTTAATATCCCCACTAAAATAAAAAATTGTTATTTATTTAACCAAACGTCCCTAAAAATCAACACTCAAACATATGACTAAATCAAATTCAATGGAAAGATCTTCAGTTCATTTTACATCACAAGTCTAAATACAATTTTTGATAGTCACAGGTGACATTAATTACTCTAAATCACAACTAGGTGATCCATCATATTTACTGAGAACTTATTTCATGCCAGAGTTTGTGGGCATTGCTGCAGATATCTATGCCCTCAAGAATTTGCTGGTCCATACATTATGAATGACTCATCTCCTACAATTTACAGCTTTTCAATGTATTTGACAGAACACATAGATTGTATTATTTGAACTTACGAATGGAAATTAGCTATTTGCTTTGATTGCATTGGATTGGATGGTACCATAATTATGTCTTTCACATTTTTGTTATGATTACTTTCCTGACCTGTACTGAACAGAACCCACAATGAGGAGATTAGCAGTGAATCCAGAATGTGCTTCAAATTGATTAAAGAAATGTACTGCCACTTACAAGAAGACAGAGGTCTTTGCAGCTATAAATATCAGTAAGTGTGTGGCCGGCAATCACTTGCCATTACATAAATAATGAAGGTCATGGATAGGGAAATATGCAAGAATGGCAGAAATACTTGATCTGCTGCAGATTTGGTAAAACAGAGATCAAATTAATAAACATAGCTGGGAATATAAGGATGAAATATTTTCTCCTGCTCAGAATTTTGTAGCTCTGGAGTCAACAGCATATTATTGTCAAACGTTGTCTAATAACCAGCAACTGAACATTAATGACCAGTATCTCTTATTTAGAAATCCCTATGTAGATTTAATTTATATAAAAATATAAAATTCCTCCAGATATAATGACGAGAGTCATGCATTATATCATTTAAAATATGAGATGCCAGAAATGACAACACATTACCTTCTTACAACAGGAATGTCCACTTCTTCTTTGGGAAGACCACCAAACCCAACAGGTATAATTTTTCAAGAGAACCTTGTATGTTCCTTTGATTGAAGAAACCCTGCAACATCCTGGTAGATGATTGTCTAATGTCTGCTTAAATAAATCATGATGGAGAGCTCAGCATTTCAAAGTAGTCTCATGGCTCTTCCTCACGTTGCAATAAATTGTTATGGTGAAATAGTTGAAATTTAGAGCCAGAAAAACCTAGATATGGATTTCACACCAGTAGTGTGACCTTAGACAAATTCTTAGCCTCAGTAAGTCTCAGTTTCCCAATCTGTAAATGGAGATAATAATATCATTTCAAAGAATTGCTATCAGGATTAAGTGGAGCAAGTATGTAAAACACTAAACAATGAACAAAAATATGTGTCTAATTGATACTGTTATGATAATCCTAGTGTGTGTTTGGTCGTGTTCTTACATTATGTGATTACTCTGGGGCATTATCACTGTTGACCACACTCCTTCTTGAAACCCTAACTTGCCTTGTTTTCTCCTGCGTTGCTGTAGGAGAGGAAAGTATCTTCCTCTACCCACCTTAGGTTATCAGCTAGGATTCCGTGACAAAAAGAGTAGTACGAGAAAACCATGCAAATTTATTTAAGTTTTACATGACATGGGGCCCTCATAAGGAACTAGAGACCCAAAGAAATGCCAAACCTAAGTGCTTTATATATGTGAATAAACAAAGAGAGGCAAGTATGGGACAGTAACCAAAGTATATGGACAGACTGAAGGAAGATAAGAGTTATTTTGACAAGGTCTGTTTGTACAAAGTTCTCTTGCCCTTGACTATTATCTCTGATAGTAAGAATGTTTCTTTCCTCCTGGTTTCATGTGGGAGTAATATCTCCTGCTTTCTGGAATAAAAGGAGAGGTCAGAGTGGCCTTTTTGAAACTGTTTTTCATGGGCCTTTAGCTCAAAAATAATCCTTACACTCAAGTGGCATATTTTGGGGTATGCTACTCTGCCACCCTCCATTGCTCTCTCCTGTTCCCCACCTGTACTCAGCAGTCCTCTGTCTCTCTCCCTTATTAGTTTCTCTTTCTCCACCTCCACACAAATGTCAGAAAAACTGACCATGATAAAAAGAAAAGATTTATAATAGCCACCATTCCATCCCTGCTCCTGTAAGGAGTGAGGACTTTTACATCCTAGTCATTTCCTGTTTCTTCCTATTATATGCAGAAGCAAAGTAAGGAGTAAAGAAAATAAATCTAAAAACTTCCTATAGAATCACATTGATTTATAAGAAAAATAAATAAGGAAATAAATGGGTGAAAACCTTAAAGAAACAATTCATTAACTGACAGGTGTACTGAAGTCTTTGTAATCATTAATTTCTTTAGTAATCAAAGAAACTCTTTAGTAATCAAGAAAATGCAAATCAAGATATATATTGTGTATTTATTAATATTATATATACATACATATGTGGTATACATACGTATTTGGATATAAGCCAAGGTGAAGTGAAACTATCACTTCCATGGGGCACCTGGGTGGCTCAATCAGTTAAGTGTCTGCCTTCGGCTCAGGTCATGATGCCAGGGTCCTGGGATCCAGCCCTGCATTGGGCTCCCTGCAGAGCAGGGAGCCCACTTCTCTACCCTCTTCCTCTGCCTATCACTACCCCCTGCTTGTGCTCTCTCTCTCTCTCCTGTTTCTGTTGAATACATAAATAAAATCTTTAAAAAGAAAGAAAAAGAAAATATCACTTCCATATTCCACTAGTGGGACTATAATTCTGGAAGGGAACTGTAGTAAATGTATGAAGCACCTTAATATTTAATAGTCTTACTCTGCCTGTAATTTTATTTCTGAGAAATCCATCCAGAAAACATATACATAACAATACAAATTAAGTCTCGCATAAATATATGCATTGCAGTATTACTTATTATTGTAAAACTTGAAAATAACTTAAGCATCCAACAAGAGATTAAGTATTCCTGATATGACAGAACCATAGATAATAATTTATCTAATTAAGTATTATTTTAAAAGAATCTGAAATAATACACAAAGATTATTCTCAAAATAGCATTAATTTTTTAAAATGTTACCAAACTGTATTTTCCAAATACATAAAAACAGCATATGCAGCATATATTATATGCAAATTTATATTTTTAAAGACCTATGCACCACAAATGTTAGATGTAGTAGGGATCAAAGGAAATTTAGGGTTATTTCTCTTTTTTCTCTACCTACATTTCTTTACATTCCATTTTTTACAAATGTGTGTAACATTAGTGGTCAGAAAAGTAAACATGATCATTTTGTGCAAAGAGAGCCAAGTGCCCTTTCCCCAGAGACCCTCTCTCCTCTACAGCATGCCTGTTTGCACTGTGCGAACACCAAGTCCTAAACAGCATTCCCCGTGGTACTTCCTCTGCCTTGTGAGAGCTAGCATGGTAAAATATTAATCAGGCATTCTGCTTTTAGCGCAGTAAAATTCCGAGCAGCTCTCCAAAGAGCTGAATTGTATTATGACTGCTACGTGTTGCTGTCTGGCCTGTTCTATAATCTGAGCCATCTATAGACAGGCTGGGCAACCTGCCACCTCTTCCCACAAGGATTTCCTCTCCTTCTCTCCCCTTTCCTCCTCACCCCCTCTCTCTACTGAGCTCTACTCCTAGATACCTGAATAGTCACCTGAACACCTTCTTCACTCCCTTCCTTACTATGCCACTTCACTGTTCTCTTGTCAACTACTATAGATTCCTTCACTTACTCAGTTATTGGGCTTTAATACACTTTTTATTAGGGAATATCATGTGCAAGACACAAAGATACCAAAACAAACAAACTAAAACTCATGCTTTCTGCCTTCATGTATACAGGCTTGGTGGGAAGTCAAGCAAATAAACAATCATGATATTCTTACATGATTGCTTTAACGGAGGACTGTGAGAACTTCAAGTTGAACATGGAAGCTGTCCCATAATGGGGAGTCAGGAAAGCTTTGCAATTGAAGTCACATCTCAAATAACTTTAAAGAAAGGAGTGTGAAAAGGACGTGAGCTGTCTCCAAACAAAAAAAACCCAGCATGTCTGAAAACAAGCAGGTGGAGACTGAGATGTTCAAGCAGAGGTGAGGAAGGTGGAGGAGGGGGAGGGGAAGAACCTCTGGGAGGTAAGATTCAAGGGCATTATCCTGTTCTAGAACTTAATCCCATCCCATCTCATCAGTGGCCTGGGGTAACCAGAATATGCCACTTGAAAGCTGGGCCATCCCAACACCAAAGAAATGAGGTCCTGCAGTAGCGGGCAGGCTGCCTCAAGTTCAGCAACTGGAGACAGCCTTGGATATTCTTGGATATCCTGCTCCCACTTACCCACCCATCCGCTACACAATAATACTGCCCATATAATTATTTTCCAGGCTCTGCTGAATCCTTCTGAATGTGCCGTCTATGCAAATGACCCTTACCCCCAGTTTTATTCTACTCTAGTCCTGGAATATGCTTCTTTAAGTCCATTGACCCATAATTTAGTGATTTATAAAGCTCCAGTTTTTAAATTCTGGCTCTTTATCCCCAGCTGCAAAAGCTACATGTTATCTCTAAATTTCAATTTCTTCACCTATAAAATAGAGATGATGGTATTACCTAAAGTGGGGGCCTACTGCAGGATACTTTTTTAAAAAACAGTAGCATGAGTAGAACTTAGTAAGTTCTGAATAAAAACTAGCTATTACTATTAGCATAATAGTTATTATTATCACTACTCAATACCTTCTTCAGAAAAATTAACCCTCACAAATTATAACATTAGAAATATTAGAAAATCATGCTCACTTGTTTTTGTTAAAATTTTCATTCACTCAGCTTCTCACCCATACACCACCTAAACCCAGTATCTAAGTTTTCTCCAAACACCTGAGAATTACTGAGTTAATCCTTGATTCTGCTGCCTTCCTCACACCATATATGCTGTTCTCCATATGTATGATCTCTCATCTTAGTACTTATTCTTTGACTAAAAGGTTCAATCTAAAAGCACCTAGATTAGCCTTTCTGCCAAATATATGTATCATCTACTTTTCAAATTTTGGAGTTATACCTGTAGATTCTCAGAAAACACATAAAATCTGGGGTTATACATCAGAGTTAAAGCAATCAAACCAAATTATACTAGACCCTGTAAATGCTGGGGATGTTCTTCTCTATAGCAACTATCTATTCATATCAGGGAAATACAAGAGAATAAGTGAAATGGATGTAATAAGGACACTTGAACACTGCTGCTAAGTCTTGAATTTTCAGTCAACAATGAGAACATTTCAACCTCTTAGGAAAACAAAATCATGTTTAATTTCTTTTGAATTTAAATTGGGCCAAGACATGATCTATAGGTTTTTTTTTTTTTAAGTGAAACTTTACTTATTTATTTATTTAGAGAGAGGGATGGAGAGAGTGCAAGCACGTGCCAGCGTGCTAGCAGGGGAGGTGGAGCAGAGGAAGAGGGAGGGAGAGAATCTTAAGCAGACTCCACATCCAGTACAGAGCTCAACCTGGTGCTTGATCTCAGGACCCTGAGATCATGATCTGATCCAGAATCAAGAGTCAGACACTGAACCAACTGAGTCACCCAGGTGCCCCTAGGGTGCTTTTTCAAGTGATTTAAACACTCTCATGTTCAGAACTCTTCTCTAAAACTGGTAAGTAACCTGTAAGTGCTTATTTGCCAGAGTAGTAGTTGGTGATAGAGAACCAGATCGTGATAAAATTTGAAGATCTTTATACCACTATGTCTACTGCATCTATCAGAATATACCACCACCGGGGCACCTTGGGTGGCTCAGTGGGTTAAGCCTCTGCCTTCAGCTCAGGTCATGATCTCAGGGTCCTGGAATCGAGCCCCGTGTTGGGCTCTCTGCTCAGCAGAGAGCCTGCTTCCCCCTCTCTCTCTGCTTGCCTCTCTGCCTATGTGTGATCTCTGCCTGTCAAATAAATAAATAAAATCTTTAAAAACCCTGTGTTAAAAAAAAAAAGAATATACCACCACCATTGTGTTCAGCAGCCAGCTATCAAAAAGCAACATCCAGTAGTTTTCTGTACTGAACAGATTACAGACTTGGTTATCGAACCAAAAATATTTGAACATAAATAGGTATTTTAAATGTATATTTTTATTCCTCCAATGTTCAGTCACTGGAAAAAATAAAGAATAAATTAAATAGCTTTGGAATAACATACTCTCCATAAATTATGTAACCAAACTCAGTATGAGCCATCTAGTTGAATGACTTGCTCAGAGGTGATATAAATTAAGCAACCTATGAAGAGATCCCTTCTGACTTAGCCACTGGTTCTATCCAATGTAGGAGAGGAAGGCAATAATAATACTTTTATTTACAATGGAAATGAAGGAATGAATACTTAGCAGTCGTGATTTTCCTAAGATTTAAAACTTGGTTTCTAGAATACAGGACCCCTGGTCTTATAGGACTTGGGTACCTCTCTAGCATACCTAGGATGATTCCTTAGGAAAGGCCACTGTGTGAATACACTTAAATGTGTATTCATTAGTAATGAATACATTACTAATCATTAGTAATCATTACTAATACATTAGTAATCATTACTAATACATTAGTAATTCATTAGTAATAAATCATTACTAATACATTAGTAATTCACATAGTGAATACACTTAAATGTGTATTCATTAGTAATGAATACATTACTAATCATTAGTAATCATTACTAATACATTAGTAATACCTTAGTAATCATTACTAATACATTAGTAAGGCTTTTATTACCATTAAAGAGGTACAAAGACTCAGAACATAAAGAATTAAAAATCGTTCTATCCTATTCAAAGAGAAGTGGCAGATGGGTTAGAAGGAATAAACCTTTCAGGAAGTAGCTTAGATGAAGCTGATCCTTAACATAATGTGTCTCTCAATTAATATTCAGATGTTACATCTACCCATGCTTAACCCTTGCCTGTATGCCAGACACCCAGTCCAGCTCTGCTCCTAGGATTATACCTACCAAATGACCAGTTACTGAGATGACACCTTTCTTACCAATGACACAGAAGTTCTCTCTGCTGCTCAGGAAACTCTCCAGGGCGGGGTGGGGCTCTCTTCTGAGATTCTAAGGTCTTTATAATTCTGTTATAGTTCTGACTACTCTCACAGCCCAACTTGTTCAGAGCAACAGCAACCAGAATTCCAGGCAAAAATGTTTCCAAATCAAATACCCAGACTTTAGGAAGCAGTCCTTGAAAATTCAATGTTTTTCAATGACAGCGAATACTATAGTCTGTTTAGCTCTTGGTGGAAAAAGAAAGGTACGGCTTGATAAATAGCCAGTACTTATATTTACATCAATTGTACCTTTCCAAATAATACCACACTGTTGATGTCTAGGGGAGGATTTATGCTAGAAATTCAATTTAGTGGCTGAAGTGAGGCAAGTATTTACAGTGTTTCACAGAAAACCTCTTTCTCCAACCCTCCCCTCTTGTCAGGTTTATAGAAGGTACTAAAGATGGAGGAAGCCAGGTATAAACCTGACTCACTGATGGCCAACTGATGGCTATCCAGTGTACATTTAACTGGGATGGAGCTACTGAACAATATTTATCTATGCATTCATTGCTTGCCTACCTAATTAATATTTGCTAAGTGCCTGTTTGTTATACGAGTCACTTCAAACAAATATTTAGAAGAAAAAGTAAAAAAAAAAAAAAATTCTTGAATTTCATTTGGACTGTAGGGCCTAATTTAATTCCCTGCCAAAACATTTTACTTACTGTGTCATCAACACAGCCAAAAAGTTGAAACATCTGTGATCGAATCAATCACTTATGAAACTGGATTTTAGACTACAATTGCATGAAATAACCTCATTAAGCCTCTAATGGATTTTTATGCATTATTCCATGAGGAGAACAAATAGGCACATTGAAGTCTACCCCACTAACATATCTGAATATGTTCATGTTTGTGTGACTTTGTAAAAGGCAAATGGGTCTCAATATAAAGGTAAAGAGAGTGTGAAGGAATCCATTTCCAATAGCACAGTGCTTAATAACTGTCTCTAAAAACAACTAAAACGACAGGACAAATTATTAAAGGTTCTTTTAAGATGTTTGAAATGGATAACAGAAATGATAACAAACACACAGAAGACAAAAATTCAGTGGAAACAAGAATTCAGAGAGATGAGCAAACTGCAAAAGCCAGATTTTGCCCTGACACTGATCAAAACTGTGAATTTGAGCTTCATTTGCATGGCTTCCAGGAGCACTGGGGACAAAAGATGAATTCAGGGTCCTTCCAAGTCAGGGAATCACATAGAAGACTCCATCCATGAAGCAGGCTGTCCAAAGGCTACATTCACAGAGAAAGGATAAACTTGGCATCGACCCACATCTTCCTCATCCTAAAGACAGCAAGAAAACATTGCCTGTTGCATTTTAGTACTGAGTGACAAGAGAAAAATTCTTCTCTAAAAGTTCTTAACTGTAAGTTAGATTTCATGAGTTCTATAGCCCAAATTCACATTACCTGAATGGTCTGAAAAACTTCAGCAGAAAATTTAATGTAAAGTGCCTGGAAGTTGGCAGTTGGAAGTTAGAATACTGGCTGTTCCCAGAAGTGCCTGGAAAAATGCAAAGTGACTCAGATAAAGTACAAAGAAAATTGAGTTCATAGTCAAAAAGTACAAAACATACAAAGAAACAGTATATAGAAAAATCAGATTGAAACAAATGCTGAAATTATCAAACACGTAAAAAGCATAGCCAACTTTATCATACAGAGAAATAAAACAGGTAAAAATATAAGTTAAAAAATTATTTTTAAATAGCCAAGAAGATTTGAAAAAAACAAAATAGAACTTGTATCTATTTCTAAAATGTTAATGGTAAATAATTCAGGAAGAATGATATGACTAAAACATAATTGAGTGGAAAGCATAGTAAAAAATAATTGATTCAGGCAGGAATCACCAATGAATGCTAGAACTACTGGATAAAAGTTTGATAAAGCACAGAACAGTACATAATTTAAAATTTATCTCCACTGATTGTTTATTAACTACAAAGGGAAATATGAAATCTTTACAGTGGAGAAACTGGCTGACACACCAGGTGACCAAAATTAATAGCTTCAATAATGAGAAAAATTGACATTCTGGTATCAGGCACTGAAAAGGGAACAGTGTAACTTATTATACAGCACTCCTATTAAAAATGCAACTGTACCAAAACTAGGTAGGTGCCACAAAACAACCGGCTTGTGTATTCTTCAAAAATGTTACTATCATTAAAGACAAGGGATACCAGAGGAAATGTTCCAGATTAAAGGAAACTGAAGAGATATAACAACTAACGGGGATACGTGACCCAAACTGGATCCGGAATCACGGAAAGAATGTTGCTATAAAAGGCATTATTGGGATGATTGTTAAAATCTGAATATATCTTATAGTAAATAATAGTAGATCAATATAAAATTCCATGACTGTGAAAATTATATTCACTTAAGTATTTAGGTACAAAAGCTCATAATATTTGTAACTTAACCCTCAAATGACCCCAAATAGATAAATTTTGAAAAAGAAAATAAAGTGAGGAATGCCACAGCGGCTGATAGTGCTTTGAATCAATTGCAGTTAATACACTATGCTAGTGGCAGACTAGAAAACTAAACCAAAGGTACAACATAAACAGTCCCCCCAAAAGACCCTCAAATATATGTAATACAGAAGTATGACAAAGATGACACCAGGAAGTGTGGAAAGGATGCCTTTTCATGAACTGGCTCTGAAATCACTGATGTCCATATGAGGGAAGGGGAAGTGGACCCTCATTATGAACAGCCAATTCCAAGGGATTAAATACTTACACATGGGGGGGGGGGGAGAAAACTGTAAGTTTTTATAAAAAGAACAGAAGAGATTGGGGACGCCTGGGTGGCTCAGTGGGTTAAAGCCTCTGCCTTCGGCTCAGGTCATGATCCCAGGGACTTGGGATCGAGCCCCACATCGGGCTCTCTGCTCAGCGGGGAGCCTGCTTCCTCCTCTCTTTCTGCCTGCCTCTCTGCCTATTTGTGATCTCTCTCTCTGTCAAATAAATAAATAAAATTTTTTAAAAAAATTAAAAAAAAAAAAAAAGAACAGAAGAATGCCTATTTGACCATTAGAGTAGGGAAGGATTTCTTACACAGGCAAAAAGTTCACTATAAAGGAAAAGAAGAATACATTTAAGTATATTACATCTATGATCTTCTGTTCATCAAAAGACTGACAGACCAAAGTGAACAGGCAAGTCAGGAAAAAGTGAACATTAATTCAATATATACAGAAATACGAGGAATGCCTTAATCTGTTAAGCATCTGAAGCATCTGACTCTTGATTTCAGCTCAGGTCAGGCTCTCAGGGTCATGAGATGGAGACCATCATGTTCCATGCTGAGCATGGAGCCTACTTAAGATACACTCAACTTGACTAGTGATCAAAGAATACAAAATAAAACATAATAAAATAAGCATTCTGAAAGGGGAACCCTCTTACACTGTTGGTGGGAATGCAAGTTGGTGCAGCCACTTTGGAAAACAGTGTGGAGATTCCTTAAGAAATTAAAAATAGAGCTGCAACTGCATTACTGGGTATTTACCCCAAAGATACAGATGTAGTGAAAAGAAGGGCCATCTGTACCCCAATGTTCATAGCAGCAATGGCCACAGTTGCCAAACTGTGGAACAGGCCAAGATGCCCTTCAACAGACGAATGGATTAAGAAGATATGGTCCATATATACTATGGAGTATTATGCCTCTGTCAGAAAGGATGAATACCCAACTTTTGTATCAACATGGACGGGACTGGAGGAGATTATGCTGAGTGAAGTAAGTCAAGCAGAGAGAGTCAGTTATCATATGGTTTCACTTAACTTGTGGAATGTAAGGAATAACATGGAGCTCATTAGGAGAAGGAAAGGAAAAGTGAGTTGGGGGAAATGAGAAGGGGAGACAAAACATGAGAGACTGTGGACTCTGAGAAACAAACTGAGGGTTTTGGAGGGGAGGAGGTGGGAGGTTGGGTGAGCCTGGTGGTGGGTATTATGCTGGGTGCGTACTGCATGGAGCACTGGGTGTGGTGCATAAACAATGAATGCTGGGACACTGAAAAGAAATAAAATAAAATGGGGGGATAAAAAGCACTCCAAACTTACAGACTGACAAATATTTATGCCTGTATATCAAGTGTTGCAAGGATGTGGAGCAACAGGAACTCTAATAGACTGCTATTGGTTGTCAATGTCACTTCAGAAAATAATTTGGCATTAATCTGGTGAGGCACGTATCTATGACCCTCCAATTCCACTCTGGCTAAGCAACATGGACAAAAATTGTTCTATCAGTGTTTAAAACAACAAAAACCAGAAACATAAATACCCATCAATAGTAGAAGAGATAAGTAAGTTATGGTATATTCATATAATACAATACTGCACACACATACAATGGAATAACTACAAGTTAGTATGAACGAACTACAGTAATGTGCGTTAACTTAGATACATTTCAAGAATATAATGTTAAGAAAAATTAAAAGCACATGGAATGGAAACAAAAACTAATTTGATTCATTCAAACAGATGGAAAACTAATTATTGAAAAAAGGAAAGGATATAGAATTGGGGAAGAAAAGCAAGGGAGCCTTCAAAACTACTGGCCATTTATCAAATTAGCTGGTGGAAATATGGTTCTCACCATATTTTTTATACTGTACACATAGTTTTAAATACTCTTCTACCTACCTAATTAATAATAAAAGAGAAAGAGAAAGAAGGACTTGTATTTCTTACGAATAATCTACGTTAAAGAAAGCAGGTTATGCTTCCTATATTGAGATTTTGGACCAGAGCACCTATGCCTTTCCACAGCATTACATTTATGCATTTTTTTCTCAATCTTAACGAAGCAGATCCTTAAAGCCAGTAACAACAAAAAATTAAATTTCGCGGCGCCTGGGTGGCTCAGTCAGTTAAGAGGCTGCTTTCAGCTCAGGTCATGATCCCAGAGTCCTGGGACTAAGCAGCCAAGGGCTCCCTGCTCAATGGGGAGCCTGCTTATCCTTCTCCCTCTGCCCCCACCCCTGCTCATACACCCTTTCTCAATCTCTCTCTCGCTTTCTCTATCAAATAAATAAAATCTTAAAAAAAGGGGGAGGGGGGCACAGGCCCTGACATTAAAAAAAATATATATTTAAATTTAAGCTATAATACATACTAATACAAGGTTAGAATTTTATTTAAACTGTGAGGAGGCAGCACCTGGGTGGCTAAGTTAGTTGAGCAATTGCCTTTGGCTCCAGTCGTGATCCAACAGTCCTGGGATGGAGCCCTGCATAGGGCTCCCTGCTCAGCACGGCAATCTGCTTCTCCCTCTCCCTCTCCCTCTGCTCATGCTCTTACTCTCGCTCACTCTCTCTCTTTCAAATAAATAAATAACGTCTTTTAAAAAATAAAAAAATAAACTATGAGGAGAACAGGAAGGTAAGATGCACGACCTTAAATAAGCCACTTATATTTGGCAGTTTTCTACATGGTATGATTGGATCTGGGGATAAACGAGCTGAGGTAAATGTAAAAATGCCATGCTGTTTGGGGCAATTTGTTATTAAAAACGTATATTATATCTTCAAATGTGTGGTATATTTAATGTGAGTGTCTTGGCATTCCAGTAAGAATTTCAACTCTTGGCATTCCATTAAGAATTTCAAATCAGAATTTTGTAAGGATGTTCTCCCCTAGAACACTCATATTCTTTCTCATTTTGTATCTTGTCTATGATTTTCCCTTAGGATCATTTCTCCTCTTGAGATTATGATCACTCTCAACTATCTTCTTTAAAGACAATTTCTACAGCTAGGCATGCCAAATTCATATTCTTTTATCCTTTCAAAAGGTTCTGAAGTCCCAGATTTTCCAACATCCCACCCAAGGAATGGGGAAACAGCTGGTGTTCACACATTGGCTCTCTTGTAGTGAATATTTCAAAGTCTTCATTCACTGTCTCTGGCATAGTATTCAAAACATTTTTCTGGATGTTTTTAATGCAATAAAAATCTAATTTATATTTTCATATCAAGCCTGACATTCCTAATATCTGCAACACATAATCATTTCAGCAAAGTCTCTACAGAGTTTTTCAGGATAACGTTGAAGATAAGACTGAAGTGGACCCAAAGATAATTGTTGCTTGTTGATTAATGTGGTATCTTACATATCTTCTCCCACTCGAAGGCCATTACCATTGTGAGGACAGTGACCATGTTTATTTATCATGGCATATGAACATCAAAGACACTCAGTAAATTTTGTAGAAGGAAAAAAAAGACTCAGTTGTAAAATCTTTATTTTAGGTAATTCTGTTTTTGCTGCCAAGCACGCATTTCTCCTTCTGGTAATGGCATTCTAATCATGAATGTGGTGTGAATCATCACAGAGCCTCTAGCTCCTGATACAGCATGTGAAGTGACCCTGTCACATAGCCATGTTCCATCCCTCTGGTCATACTAACTTCTTCAAAACTGAGCACAAGACATAGTCCCGGCCAATGAAGCTCAAATCCTGTTCTGCCAGGTGTCGGGAGGGTTGAACAACCTGGGCTTGTTGAGCCTATAACCAGGAGTCAAAGACTAAACCAAAGGTCTAGAGTTAGGGGAGGAGGACAGGGAGGAAGCCTATGGGGAAAAGAGCTTAGAAATAGCGCCTGCAGGGGCACCTGGGTGGCTCAACTGGTAAGCATCTTGTCTTCAGCTCAGGTCAGGATGTCCGGGCTGTGAGACAGAGCCTGCACTGGTTACATGCTGGTTGTGGAGCCTCCTTAGGATTCTCTCTCTCTCTCTCCCTTGCCCCTCCTCCCTCTCAAGGGAAAAAAAAAAGGAGTGCCTACAGGAAAAACAAAGCAAGGGTGTTTATGGAACAAGTCTTAGGGGAATAGATGATAACACTCGTCTAAGCCAGAGACAAGTGGAAGCAAGAAGAGTACATGATACAATTCTTTTTAAAGAAGAACTTGGCAGGTGGCTAGTGTAATATGGCCCTTCGCTCCTTCTACAGATTCATCACCCACCACTGCGCCTCTCCAGCTCCCGAACTCAAGACATTTTCAACCACTAGCAATTGCCCGAACAGGCTCTGTGGAGACTTTCCTTTAGGTCTTTGCATATACCCATCCCAAACCAGAATCCCCTTCTCTGTCTTCACTCAACCTCAAGACTCAGCCTTAGTGTCTCTCTGATGCTCAACCTTGAGAGGCCCCCTCTGTGCCTCGTGATCCATCTCCTTGAGATGGCCCGGACCTCTCTATGGGACTCCCTTGTCTTTCTATTTGTCACTTGTCTATAATGCAAGCTGCCTCAGTAAAGGAACTTACCTTATTCGCTTTAGTATCTCCAGTGCCCTGCATGACGTCTGATCCATAATAAATACTTCTAAAACATGAATTGATAAGGAAGAATTGAACTGAATGAAGAAAGATTAAAGATGACCTGTAACAAAGCAGCCCTACAGATTCTTACTTTCATCAACCCCAGCTAATAGACTAAAACAACATCATCACACTAAAAGCGCCAATGAATATACTGAGTGTTAACTATGGCCACAGGACTAGAAAGGAAATTTCTCTACCTTTTAATCTAATGCACTACCCATCCCCAAAACTAAAGAAGATGCTCCTCCAATTCCCCCATTATAGTCCACTCCACAAAGAGTCTTCTCCCTGCCAGAACAAAGCACTCTCTGAGAGCCAATTCTCTTATAAATGCGGCATGTGCTCAGCTGTCAAGATGCTTTTGTTCTCTGTCAGCCTCATCAACTGTCTCCTCTGTAGCATAAACAACTATAAAATAATGACCAAATATCTCTGTATAAGTGTCTCTTCATTGTAAAGCACTGCATATAGCTGAGTGTTTATCGAGTAGTTTTAGTTACTATGACTTGACACGAGAAAGTGACGATTCCTTCAGGTTCTTTGAATTTTTCCTAAATAAAAAAGCAAATTTTATTTTAGACTGAATAGAGCTCAGTATTATTATTTTTTTTAATCTTACAGGGCAACCAAGGAGCTTATTTCAAATATTTAAAGTGCTAGCATGTAGCAGAGGAATTAAAGTTAGCATGGTTTCAGATGATAAAACTTTAATATATGGGTAGAAATCAACAGAAGACAGATTTTTGCTTCAAATAAGGAAGAACTGTCCGTTCTGCTCCTGAAACTGTTAACAACTGAGGGGGCTGAGTTACAAACAGAATTCAGTGAGAGTCATAAAAAGAAATACTCCCATTAAATTTATGTCTTACAGATATTACTTCATTATGCCATGTTCACAGCATTTTGAAATATGTGATGAAGCCATAGGTCTCTCTCTTGTAGATGAAGAAATCAACAGGCTTAAATGATTTGCCCAAGGTCACACATATTGACTGATACAAGTGTGATGTTCTTTTTGTTATGTGACATTTATTTACTGTCTTCAGAAATGATAAGCTTCCTGCAATTGCAAGTGATGTTACTTATTGTTTTTGATTCTTAATACTCTAGCCAAAACTTGGGTTTTTATATCTAAAAGTTCACCTGGGGCACCTAGGGGCTCAATTGGTTGAGCATCTGACTTCAGCTCACGTCATGATCTCAGAGTCCAGGTTCAAGCCCCACATCGGGCTCTGAGCTCATGGGGGAGTCTGCTTCTCCTTCTCCCTCCCCCTTTGGCCTTCCCCCTCATTCTTTGTTTTTCTCCCAAATAAATAAATAAAATCTTCAAAAAAATGAAAATATAAAAAATAAAAGTTTGCCAGGGCGCCTGAATGGCTCAGTTGGTTAAGCGGCTGCCTTCAGCTCAGGTCATGATCCCAGGGTCCTGGGATCAAGTCCCACATCAGGCTCCTTGCTTGGCAGGGAGCCTGCTTCTCCCGTTGCCTCTGCCTGCCACTCTGCCTGCTTGTGTATACTCTCTCTCTCTCTTTGACAAAAAAATGAATAAATAAAATCCTTAATAAATAAATAAATAAAAGTTTGCCAACTTGGAACATTTTAATAGGTAAGGCTTTTATAGTTCTGCAAATTCTTAAGCACAGCACTTTAATTAGTTTTAACTAATTTTGAATCAAATAAGCTTGATGCTAATGATTAGCCTACAAATTGCTAGATCATCTGTAACAAATGTTTAAAACTATTAAATGTCAACATGTCATTACAAATCCAGCAGCAGTTGGGGAAATAAATGTCAAATTTTTCATTATTTTTCTTCAGAGTTTCAATAGTAACTGCCAGTGGTAGCCACAGTTAATAGTCCCATCTTTTTGTTAAGAAACAGGGCTTGCATTGAACCAAAAAGCAAACTGAGATAAAATTTTTCTTAACTCCTGAAAGTTTACAGGGAGCTCTTTCTTCCATAGATAGGTTATAATTTCAAATTAAATTAGCATTACAAAACTATGGTGGTATGAGGGAGAGGGACTAAGATCCACAAAGGCACAAAGGGGAGAAAATAAATAATCTAAGTAAAATTAGAGGGGCATCTGGTGGCTCAGTTAGTTAAGCACCCAACTCTTGATTTCTGCTCAGGTCATGATCTCTGGGCTGTGAGATGGAGCCCCACATCAGGCTCTACACTGAGAACTGGAGTCTGCTTAAGATTCTCTCTCTCTCTCTCTCTGTTTCCCTCCACCCCTCCCCACCACCCACACCCACTCTCTCTCTAAAGAAAGATAAAAAATAAAATTAGAAGCAACCAATAAACAATAAATAAAACTTTTTATTCACTAATAACAAAAGAAATAAAAAATGAAATTATAGTGAAAAATGATTACTTTTATTTATCAAACTGAAGAAATCTTAAAATACAAACATGTTCAATGATGGGAGAGCAGAAGTGCCATGTGGTAGGCAGCCTCAAAGACGGCTGCCATGATTCCCACCTCCTTGTAGTCTCACCTTGTGTAATCCCCATCCTCAAGTGTGGGCTTTATTTGATAACTCAGTTCTTACAAACAGAGTACAGGAAAAGTGTGTCATTTCCAAGGTTAACTGTGCCTTCCATTCATATTGTTTGCTCTCTCTCAATCTGTCCCCTGTTTACTCAGAGAGAAGTCAGTTGCCATGTTGTCAGCTGCCCTAAAAAGAGGGGCCAATGTGGCAAGAAACTGATACCTCTGGCAGAGAGCCAGCAAAAACCTGAGGTGTGCCTACAGCCACCTGAGTGACCTCGAAAGGAAGCACCCCCTCCTTTGAGCCTTGAGATAAAAGCAGCAGTGATCAACACCTTGACTGTCGCCCTATGAGAGACGCTAACCCAGTAAAACCAGATAAACCATGCTGGGATATCAGACCCTCAGAAATTGCGAGATAACAGATGCTTGTTCTTTTCAGCTGCTAAACTGTGAGGTGATTTTTTATACAACAATAAATAACCAATACAACCTCTAATACACATTAAGATTCTAGAAAGTTAGTATGACAATATGCATCAAGAGCTTGGTAGAAATTTTATCCATTTTTACCCAATAATTGCACAATAATATTCTTTATAAACAAATTAACCGGTAGCTGGTAAAATATTACCTTTTACAAGAAAATCTAAACATTGTTTTTAAGGGTAAATCTTAAAACTATTACTTAATAATGCTTAAAATTTCAAAATAAGCCAAATTCCCCAAAATATTAGAAATACACAAAAATACCAATAAGATTTTTTTAAGGAGACACTTCAGAAGGAAAGTAATAAGACAGCACTACTCCTATCCTAATATTAAAACATATTTTAAAGCTATAATAACTAAAACAGCAAGATACTGGCACATAAGTGGATAAGTGGAGTAGAACAGACAAAATAGATATAGAAATTTAATGTGTGTTAAAAATATTCAAAATAAGGAAGAGAAGATAGATAATTTAATATGTAGTCAAATAGGGAGTCATCTGGGGGAGGAAAAGCACTTTAATCAATGCCCCCAATCTTTTTTTTTTTTTAAGATTTTATTTGTTCATTTGACAGAGATCACAAGTAGGCAGAGAAGCAGGCAGAGAGAAGAGAGAGAGGAAGCAGGCTCCCTGCTGAGCGGAGAGCCCGATGTGGGGCTCAATCCCAGGACCCCGGGATCATGACCGGAGCCGAAGGCAGAGGCTTTAACCCACTGAGCCAACCACGCGCCCCGAATGCCCCCAATCTTAACTAAAGTTTAAATGGAACAAAAAGTGAAGCATAAAAACACGAATCACAAATAAGTTTTTATATATAATCTTAAAGTGAAGAAGTTATGTCTACAGAAAATACAAAATCTAAAATGGACACAAGAAAATACCGATAGGGGTGCCTGAGTAGCACAGTTGGTTGGGCCTCCAACTCTTGGTTTCGGCTCAGGTGGTGATCTCAGGGTGGTGAGAAAGAGTCCCACACGGACTCTGTGCTCAGGGAGAGTCTGCTTGGATTCTCTGCCTGTCCCTCTGCTCCTCTCTCCCTCTCTCTTTCCCTCTATCTCTAAAAAGTAAATAAATCTTAAAAAAAAAAAAAAGAGAGAGAGAATATTAAAAAATTTGAAGACATGAGAACATTAAAAAAGTAGCTGCATGGGAGAAAAACGTCACAAGCAAGCACTTTAAATTCAAAGATCCCGTAAAATTAAATTTTAAGAAGACAATATAGGAAATAGTAAATATAGGAAAATGGCTAAATGATAGGTATGTAGAGTGAATATAGAAAAAAGGAAATTAAAATAGCTCTTAAACAAAGGAAAAGATGTTCAAACTCTTTCATAATGAGAAATGCAAATTAAATGAGACAACAAGATCATCCATCAGAATGACAAGGTCCAAAGTGTTGCCCAGTATGTATGTGTCGGACCGCGGGCACTGTCGAACACGGTAATGGAAGCATTCATCGCGATAACCTCTCTGGAGAGCAATTTGCTACATGCATCAAACTTCACAGCCTGCTAGAACTCTATCTTGCAGAGAAACTCACATTTGGATAAAATTACATAGATTCAGGGATGTTCACTGCCACATTTTTAATAACCAAACATATAAGACTACTCAAATAGGCATCAATAGGAGACTAGTTAAATCAATTCAGGGACTTCAACACAATGGAATAGTGTTCAGCTTCTGAAAAGAATGAAGCAGCCCAACATGACTGCTAGACTGGTAAATTTAAATAGATAGAGTGAATATGTTCTCACTTTGTTAAAGAACAACAAAAGGAGAGTATATATTCTATGCACATAACAGCACAGAATTTATCAGTGATTGCAAATATATATATATATATATGTATATCCGTATATATGCACACACACCCACACATAGTGATTTTCTCTAGATGGTAAGATTGCACATGGTTTTGTTTTCTTTTTTTCTTTTTTCTTAATAAACCTTTTTCCACATTTTCTAAAATAACCACACAGAATAGTCACAGTTAAAGAAAAAAGACTTTTAAAACATGCATGTAGATACGAAAAAACTATTAATGATAAATATTGTGTTCAATACTGATTAAAGGAGGGAGGAGGAAAGTCTCTGATTTTTTTTAAAGGTTGTCAGAGCTGAGCATTTTCTTCATGTAGCCATGAAAGATGAACATTATATTGACTTTCACATATGTCACATAAAATTGATAAGGACAGAGTAATGGAAGAAAAGGTATAATCAATCTTTAGGTGCAACAGTTTGCTTTTCTGTTAAGTGTCTTTTCCAAAAGCAATTACTAAGAAAGAAGTGAAACCTGAACCAAAAGGAAAACAAACAAAGGCAACATAGGCTTTCAAACACCTTTGTAAGCTAAAGTTAGACTGGGCCAGGAATCGTCTCTAACTTGGAAAACAGGATGCATTGTGGGAGCAATGTATTTTGTAGTTTGGGGAAGAGCCACACTACATGCAAAAAATCCTTGCTTACTAATTTCAAGCTGCCAGTAATGGGAAGGACCTATTGACCCAACTATAAAATGAAAAGATTCTGCAGATCTATGAAGCTACTGAAATATATAGAGAATTACACCTCGCAGTTTGGCATCATCCAATGGCAAGTACTACTGTCTGAATGTCTGTGTTCCCCCGAAATTCATATGTTGAAATTCTAACCTCCAAAGGTGACAGCATTAGGAGGTAGGGGTCTTTGAGACATGATTAGGTCAGGAGGGTGGAGCCCTCCTGAACAGGATTAGTACTTAAAACAACAATGACAATGACAACAAGAACCAACTCACAGAGCTCTCTAGCCCCTTTCACTAGATGAGGACAGAAGTTTATAGAGATCAAAGAGAGCCCTCACCTGATCATGTTGGCACCCTGATCTTGGAATTCTAGCCTCCAGAACTCTGAGCAATAAATTTCTGCTATTTAAATGCAACCCAATTTGTGGTCTTTTGTTATGGCTGCCCAAATGGCCCAAGACAGGAAGTTAGTCTTTCTCTTCCAGATCCCATCTGCCATTTTAAGGCTTACTTGTGAGGCTGGGTTCAGGAAGGAAGGTATGGCACAAAGGGAAAAAAAATTTAATGGGTGGATTTCTAATTTTACTGATGCCTGGGGAGAAGGGAGAGAGCATCAGGAAGAAACAGTGTATGAGATGCATGACATCTGGCACAGTGAGGGTGGGGTGCCAGGAAAAAAAAAAAAAAAACAAAGGAAATCATAGGACACTGAGGAGAGGGGTTGCCCCAGATCGTGTCTGGGACTCTGAGAAATGACTGCTTCCCAGGATCACCCCAGCCCACGTGCATACTCACAGACACTGGCAAGTGTGGAGGGCACTCAGTTTTTATTAAGCAGGTAGAAGGTCAGAGCCCAGCTTTCTTGAGGGAGAAGAGGATTCCAATGTCATACTCCGGATCTACTGAATCAGAATATTCAAGGTGAGGTCTGGCAACCTATATATTTTTTTAAGCTCCGCAGCTGTTCTGAATTATCAAGACCACTGGCCACCATTTAAGAACGACTTTTGCATCCTATTTTATCTTACTTGAATGACACCTATATTAGACATCTCTTTCTTTCCTGGTCTTAACACTGAAATTTTTCAGACAGCACAAAGCATGGAGAATCGTCTGAAATCTTCACCCACCTACATTATATAAACAGTTCCTAAGCAATTAAATAATTATTATCGAAATATAAATTTCAGCAATATATCACTTGATTAAGCGTACAAAAGACAGAATGTGTGATAAATCAATATTTGTAAGCCCTCTTTCTGTCAACTACAATTTTTGAGCACTATGGGCAAATTAGTGTATAATTTGATTTTGAGTCACCAAGGAAATAGAATAACAGAATCTCATAAATGGAAAGGACCTTAAAAGTCATTCAGTCCACCATCTCCTCTAATGCCTGAATCCCTACTAAAGCACCCCTGACAGGTGATTTTATAGCCTGGCATATCCAGAAAACAAGAATTTATTAGTTAATGCAGAAAGAACAAAATATAAACCTGTGCATGAAAAGCAAAATTATAAACACGTATGTGAAAGCAATCTCAGCCTCCCAGAAAATTACAAGGATGGATATTTGCTGATGTTTTCTTGATGTTAATTTGACACAGAAATATGAGCTTGGCCTGAACAAAAGAACTGCCTCAAAGCCCTAGACCATCCAAACAGGATGGTGCTTCCTTGAAAACACTGCCCTTGTCCTGAGGCAGAAATAGCAGAATCACTACAAAATTCACAGATTGCAAACAGTTCTAACGTTGGCAGTGCTTAGCTAAGAGGCCACATTCTTATTCCACTACACATCCCTTTGAAAAAGAGATGGGGGGGGGTGCCGGGGGAGGTCTACATTGGCATGATAACAATTTAGCAGATTAAACTAACCCTGACTCTTGCAGGAGGAAAGGCAGTCACAGCCCTCCTGGATAGGACAGGTCAGGCCGGACTAAAACACGTGCGTATGTACTTCCTCCCTGTCATCCCAGGGATCGCATACTCTCAGGAGCTACTGAATTTTGTTTCCTAAGCTCCAAGTATCGAAAAGGGCCAAGAAGGAAGCCAAGTGTGCTCAGGGGAAAGGCTGTCAGCTTACAACTCGGCCACTTATGCCACTTCTATGCAATCTAGGGAAAGAGCACAAAGAAAATAATAATAATAATAATAAACCCTAAGGCCAGGTTTTTATATGTAAGGTCTCACCATATGCACATGGCCTTTCCCCTTTCCTCACCACAAGGCTGGCACTGGGAAAATTACTTAACCTCTCTCTGCCTCAGCTTCCTCCTATAGGAAACTATGATCTTCCAAATACACGATCACAGTGTTTCTTCCCCATGGTTTAAAAAAAGACTTTTTCAAAGATTTTATTTATTTGAGAGACAGCATGCGTGTGAGTGAGAGCAGGAGCAGGGTTAGGGTTGGGGGGAGAAGTAGGCTCTCTGCTGAGAGAGCCCCATGTGGGGACTCGATCCTGGGACTCTGGTATCATGACCTGAGCCTGAGGCCCAAAAGCAGACGCCTAACCATTTAACTGAGGGAGCCACCCAGGCACCGCCACCTCCCTCCTGGTTCAATTCTTAAAGTCTCCACTCGAACAACAGAACAGAGTTCAAAATCCGTTTCCCTTCAGGCCTTCCCCGGTTCATTCTCCCGCAGCCCTACCCATCAGCCTTCGGCAGTGTCTTGAGGTTCCCCACATGCAAAGCAAGGGTGTGGACCTTCGGTTAGGTTTCTTCGCCCACCTCAAATCCACTCGCATCTCCAAGCACACCTTATTTCTGCCTTCTGAAGTCCTGGAGAGTCTTAGAATCCAGCAGAAGTTTCACATTATCTGAGCTTTTCCCTCATGGCACTCCCCTGGCCCCTGAGGAGGAAAAGGCTGGTAGGGCTGTAGAGCTTCACCCGGGACGGGAGTTGATCCTCCTCCCAGTGAAGTGTTTACTGCTTGCATTACGGCGTCTGCCTTTGGGACTAGCGTTGCCAAATAAAATATAGGATGCCTAGCTAAATTTGAATTTCAGATAAACAACAAATAACTTTTTTAGTATAAACATGTCCCATGCCATATTTCAAGCTCATCAAGGTGGAGGACGGCCGCTGCTGCTGTGCCACTTACCTGCCTCCCACGAGGTCCCAGTGCAGCCCAGGAAGAGTTTCCATGCAGTACTCAGAACATACACTAAAAAAGTACTGTTTATCTGAAATTCAAATTAACGAGGTATCCTATATTTTTCTTTACTAAATCCAGCAGCCTTATTTGGGACACTTCTATCACTTTGAATGCTCAACACAATACTCCAGGAGAGTGAATTTAACTGCATATGCTAATTAGCTGAGCCACTGTAATCTAAACAAACCTTAAGGGGGCTCTTATAGAACACATCTCTGGCATGTGGCCCCTGGTTCCCCCCTGTTCCAAAGGACCAACCCTTGATCCACCTGACCTCTCCTCTGGGTTAGCAGAATAACCAGGAATCCAACTCCACTGGCTTAGTTCCAAACAGTTGTTTGGGGCAGCGTGGAAGGTAGAGGGCTGGGCCGGTACTGAAACCCAGAAAAGCAAGTCCCAGGCCCCAGGCAAGCAGGCTCTGAAAGCCCCTACCCAACTGTCAGGTGTAGGTCGTAAGAGAAAGGTCTGTTGCAGAGCGATGTGTGACGGAGAGAATCCCATGGAGCAACTCCAGCCAAACTCCTAACAGGGAGACTGTCCAAGACACGGAGTTCATTTGGACAACATTCCTCCCTCGAGTTCACTAAAGTCAATCTTTTATACACTCACCATGACTTTTCTCTGAGCCCTTCATCACACTGCTATATGCTAGCTTTCTCCTGAGAAAGTGAAATGGCTGATCCTTAAAGAATGATACCATATCCCAAGGTGGTTCTCTGCTAAACAGGCCGAAAGTTCACTGCAGCAGACACAGTGAGCCAAGCCGAGTCAGAAGGTCTGCGTTAAGTTGTAGGGAGTGGTGAGAGGTCACCAAGGGAGGTCACAAAAGGAGGCAGCTGCCATACAGGTGCTTTTTAGGGTTGCATCACCTTTCCCCATAAGATTACTGAAATCCTTCCAGAGCATATCGTGGTGGCTTCACCCTCAGTAGCAACCTAACTACCTTTGTCACCAAATATTTTCTCTCAGCTTCCACCACGTACACCAGAACCCTCGGCAAAGAGCCAACAGACCACAGAGCAACATGGCCGCCTGACGGACTGACCCGTTGCAGCTGGTTGTATTCAAATTCCAGCCCAGCCACTTCTCCACCGTGTGCCAGTAATAAGGTTACTTAAGCTCTCCGCACTCAGCTTCAAAATATACAAAAACAGGAGTGCTGCCCATTGAATAAAATAATATTAAGAGGATTAAAATAGATAATAAGAATTCAATACACGTTGGTAACCCCCACCTTCTACAACAACTTGTGGAGACAGGGGGAATCCATCTTTAACTTTGAAAGACTCTACATATAGACATTGAATAAATGACAGAGATACTTACAGAAAAATTGAAGTGAAAGAAGAGTTAGAAAATCTAAGGAGCATGTATAAATTAGCAGATTCAGATGGCATGCAAGGTAGAGTATTAATAGAACTGACAGACGCACCTCCAGGGTCCTTTCTCATTTTGGCTCAAAGACTGGTGTGAAAGCTAAATGACTAGTTGGGTGCCAAGGAAATGGTGTTAAATCTTTGTATCTTAATAAAGATCTGGGAGAAAGAGTGATCAGCAAGTTAGTGAGATTTTCCTGATATTACTAATCTGAGGGATGTTGCAAATAACAGTAAGCAAAGATAAAATAATACGAAAACATAAAATGAGTTTGGAAACACAAGCAAGATGTAGCTATATAAAACTCAACGTGAAAAATGCTAACTCGTTCAACAGAGAAGCTTGTGATGCCCAAGGGACTAGAGGAAATAGGGAACTAATAATGAAAAAAGATACTGAGGGGCAAACAAGAATAGCAAATTAGAAAGAATTTTCTATTATGAGCTCTGCCAGGGAGGAGAATAAACACCACTGTTTGAGTACATGTACAAAATTCTTTTTCCACTGAGGAAAAAAAATAAATAACAGCATGAATCTACTGAGATTGCTCTAAGCATAAAGTACCAAGTTTAGGGATCTGGAAGGTCACAGAATTATGTCTAAAGTGAGGGAAATGAGTGACAAGGAATATAAAATGCTATAATAAGGGAAATGATAGTTCCCAGGAAGATAAACAAGGGCAGCTGAGTGGTTCATAAAAAATGAGAAGCACATGAAATTAGTCCATAAATATGTGAGAACGATGTGTAATGGGAGATGGCATTTTGTCCGAAGAGAAATTAAGAAAGAGGAGGAATTTTCAAAAGAGAAATGAAGTGTAATAACCTGGTAAACCCACGAAGAGTGAAGCCATGAATCTAGTACTGCCCAAGAAACAAGGGCAAGGCCATGTCTCCAGGCTTCTAAACCAGCCGGGCTCAGATGCCAGAGAGCATCCTTCCTCCTGAGATATGGTCTTGCTGGTGCAATGGACCAAACGACCTATGAAGCCCTTCCTGAGAAAAGGTTTATGATAGGAAGAAACATAGGTCCTGCTCTCAGAGGGAACATCTCTCAAATAAGAATAAAGCAAAAATCCTGGCTCCCTACAGTTATTATGTGTCCCAAGACCCAGTTTCAGCAGCGACCCAAATCCCAAAGCAAATTCAACTTAATTTGTGACACTGCCATTAGCAAAGAGGACATGTGGCTTCAACACACTTTTTCTACTTAGAAAGTTTCTGAAAAAGGTCAAACGATGTAGCAGAGTCAATGATGTGTTCCAGAACTCCAGAATAAGGAAGAGTTACAGTACTAAAAAAATGAATTAAGTGCTAACTATTATAATGTCAGAAGTGACAGAATTATAAAAGTTATATCTGGGAGTCTTGGGGTATAAGGAGAAAAGGGCAAGGAGAGCATTAAGTCTGAGAAGGAAGAAGGAGACAGTTTCTTTCCGTGGTTAGGCAGGGCCGACTGCAATAGAGAGAGCTCAGTAAGTAGCAGGGAAGGTAGAAAGGCAAAGGGGTTGGAAGGAAGGAAACAGGGATGGAAAGAGGGAAGAAAAAAAGACCCATACCAGGATTATCTCTATGCCACTAATTGGGAGCTCCCAAAGGGAGTGCAGTGAGTGGGACCCAGGGGGGGTACCCTGGTGTTGTGACCCAGAAGATCCAAAAATATTTAGATTGTCTATAGCAGAATAGTATATTGTAAGGAGACTACAGTTCTGTCCACTGGGGGAAATGGCCTCGAGAATTTTACAGTAGAATCATGTACTCTGTTAAATAACTATTCACATTTTAAGAAACCACTCTTGACTTGCAATGGAGCCCTGGTAGAGACTATCTTATAATGGAAAACCAGGAGACATGCGAACTAAGTGTTCTTTGATTTTTAACAACCCACAAATGTACATATGTCCAGTGGCACCCAGTTATCAGGTGGACATGGTGTCTATGAGATCAGGCTTAGCACATCCTGAATGCCTAAGCAGGCGGCTCACCCTACTGCTTTAGCTGCTCCTGAAGACTGTGTAAACACCTTTCCGTCAGCCTACTTTTAAAGTTCAGGAAGACATGCTCTATAATCACTTAACCAAGAAGGCATTTAAGCCTGACCTAGAGACACTTCTGTCCATACTCCTGGCACCAGAAGCAGACTATAGCACAGAGTAGGTCTTCGAGCAGCTCTTTCTACGGGTTGCTTTGCCTAAAAGCAGACAAGACCTAAGGTGAGAATTTATAAATTCTGAGTTTTATTAATTCTAAATTCATCATGTCCTGATGGTCATGGACAGTGTTTAGTGGTTGATCGAGACTGTCAGGAACTTGGAAAGATGAAGTTCCTTGGGAAATTCAGGAAAAGGGGATTCAGGAAAGAGCTTTCTATGTATAGAGAGAAAGAACTATCAGAATGGACCCACAGTGCAAGGATATTTTTGTCCCATATGAATAATGACCAAAGAACCTCCAGGGGCAAGGAGGCTTTCTTCAACAGCTATGTGTTAGCTTCCTTCTCTCACCAACCCATGCTTACTCACTGAGTTCATGAACAAGGTGGCTGTGGAGGCAGGCATGGAAGTTAAGTGTGGGTTCAACAATATAGACTCCTTCTATCCTCTACAATAGGGAGAAGAGAGCAGAGGGAAATGGGATGTGAGATGAGTTTGGGGAGTTAGAGATCAGATGATAGCAAGCCTTGCTGCCCATATTGAGGACATTGGTCTTCATCTAAAAAGACCATTTTAGATGAAGTGGGAGGCCATCTAAAGTGGGTAGTATTTAAAATGATGGGAGAGAAGAGGATACATAACGTGCTTGGGGAATAAAAATGTTTTGGAGTACAGCTAAAGTAAATACATGGAGGGCAGTTAGGCGCTCTAGGAGCCCAGACAAGAACTGATGAAGCCTGGACTCAGGTCCTGCATTAAACAGATGAATAAGAGAATGGACCAGAGCAGTATTTGTCAGTTACCATCTTCAGAGATTCTGATTGGTCAGGTGTGGAAACAGAAGGAAGGCGTGGAAACAGATGAATGCAGGAGCATTACCTTGCATCATAACAGATGAATGCAGGAGCACATTACCAAGACAGGAAAACAATGGAAAGGGACCCAAAAGGAAGGAAACTATCTATTGAATAGAAATCACGGTTATTTCTTCTAATACACCTACCCTCCCGCCCACTGATCAACCAACTCAAAAGATTAAATCAACTTTATTTTCAGGGATCAAAACAAAGGGTCTATCTCTGCCTTCAAAAATATCTGTCCATTGCTGCTCGCTGATGCCTAATCTTTTCTTAAAAAATAAAAAGTAAGCCTCAGTTGCCACACTCCACAATTAGAAATAAATAGCATTATACTACTTACTACTTTTCTAGGGCTGTCACAACAAATTACCAGAAACCAAGAGGCTTAAAACAAGACCAATTTATTCCCTCTCAGTTCTGAAGACTGGAAGTCCAAAATCAGTGTCATTAGGGCCATGCTTCCAATGAAGGCTCCTGGGAAGAATCCCTCCTTGAGCCTTTCAAGCTCTTTTGGTTCCTGGCATTCAACGACTATGGTACGATAAGTCTCTGCTTCCTTCTTCACGGGACCTCCTTCTCTCTGTGTTCTTTCTGTGTCCTCTCCTTTTGTGTTCTTCTAAGGACACTGTCATTAGGTTCAGGGCCCACCCTAAAACTCAGATGATCTCATTTTGAGATCCTTAATTACCTGTGTAAAATCCTTATTTCCAAATCATACCACATTCACAAATTCCAGGGGTTGGGACTTATACCCATCTTTTTAGGGCCACTAGTCAACCTACTATAGGAGTAAAATGTAAACAGATTGTTTAGATACACTCTGCTTAGGCACGCTTAGATGTGTTTCAGCTAAAACAGCATTCTCCAGAGTATGTTAGACAAATTTAAGTTCCCAGAGATGCTCAAAAATAAATTTCTACCACGATCAAATAAGTTTGGGAAGGACAGGATGCTATATACCATTCTTATCCTAATCAATTTACATTTGCCCAATAAAGTTTCTGAGAAGTCCATTTAAGCATTCCATCACCCATTTTTCCAAATTAATCTGACCTGCAACCTTTTCCTTTTGGTTATAAAGCACTCACTGACATCTAAGAAAACTGTAGTCCATGGGGCATATTCACAGATATACTGAGTTAAAATATAATAAATCAATAACCAATGAGGATAAATGGTTTGGATTTCGAGGCTCTTCTCAACTTTGACGAGGAAGAAGAGGAAATGAAAGGAGGTCCTGCACATTGCGGGAAGAGGAGGGAATAACCTGGGAATTCAGGCAGGGGGTACACGGGAGACAGTGGGCTTTTGCTGGGGCAATTGCAGAAAGACGAGACTGGATACTCAAAGGAATTTTTGCTCAAAGAACTCTTTCTCCACTTTAAACTATGAGGAAACAACACAAGCTACGAAAGAGAGGTTTCTGGTGGATTGCTTGGATTTTTCATTGTGGGTGTGTTGGGTCGGTTTTCCTCCGTCAAGTAAAAGCACGTATAGCAACTTTGTGATTTATAGTTGTTTTTGTTTTGTATTTTCTCAAACATTATGATTTCCTTGTAAAAGGTCATGTTTCCCATGGGCTTTATTAATTGAAGTGCCATTGTAACTACATTTCTGTCATTCTGAATTCTTCCTGTGCTGGCAGCTAAAAGCTGTAGACTTTCTCCACTTGGCTCCTCAATTTTCAAAACACATGTAACAAAGGGATGGCTTGGTCCCTGAGAATCCTGATTTTTCACTGGAACAGGAGCTATAAAAGCTGTACATCCTTCACTTTTGGCCAACATGGCTGGGTAAGCCCCAGTTTCCTGGAGATCTGATAACTCCCAGTAGCTGAGATCCCACCGAGAGGCAGGGTTTCAGAGAAACCCCAGGCCTCTTGTGGATCACGAGTTCCTCCCAGAATCCCACACCACTTGCAGCATTGTACACCCCCTCCTCCTGTGCCATTCTTTGTAGCTTATCTCTCAGCCTCTGATACGATGTCTTCATTGATGACACCAAAACCAGGGCTTACCTTCCTCTTTCTGGGAAGAAAAATGTATACTCTTGGCTCCTCATCCACGGGGACCCTATTACTTCCCCTCAAATAGATCAGCAGACTGAAACAGCTGCGGGGGCCGAGGTAGGGGGCCCCTCCACTATTCTTTACTCGTCTCTAGATTTTAGCTGGAGCTGTGGCTCACAAAGGTGTGTGGCAGCTTCGAAACACTATGCCAGAGTTTCCTGAGGTGGAAGTCCTATGCCATTAGGGAAACACAAGATCATTTTATCCGATATGAGAACAAACATCATTTATGGGTTATGAATTGATGCTAACGTCCAGCAGGAGGAAAAAAAGTAGCACACAAAATCTGTGATTCCATAACTGCACTTGCTTAGAATCAGCCTAATTTTTAAATACATTTTGCTGAATCTAAAGTTTAATTTAAAAAACAGCATTAATCTAGGGAACCTGTGTGGCTCATTAGGTTAAAGCCTCTGCCTTTGGCTCAGGTCATGATCCCAGGGCATCCCCCCCACCACCATCGGGCTCTCTGCTCAGTGGGGAGCCTGCTTTCCCGTCTCTCTCTCTGCCTACTAGTGATCTCTGTCTGTCAAATAAATAAAATCTTAAAAATAAATAAATAAATAAAAATAAATTTAAAACAGCATTAATCATATCATGGGGACCATTCATATATGCGAGAGGTTTTACCTGACTGAGATTCAGGAAGCAACACTACCTTGCAGACAGGCACCACCACAGAATCTTAAATGGAGAGACTTCAGCGGCAGCCTGGAGAGCAAGAGTCCTTTTACCAAACTTGCCCTGACAAATGGATTCTGCCCTGAGTTCAATCTCTGTCAGTGTAGGAAAAATTCTAGGGGAGACAATCTTCCATCACAGACAAGTTCTTACTGAAGGAGGATAGAGCAGCGTTTTTCTTTCTTAGGAAACAAAAACAAAAAAACAATTAAGAAACCAAATTGCCCTAGAGTAGGAGCCAAGAGACAAATAACCAGGTCTTAGAGGAGAAAATCAGGTTTCATTTCAGAAGCTGTAACTTAAGAGAGTAACAATAACAACCCAATGATTCTAATGCAAAAGGCATTCGCTTCTGAATGCTTCTGAGTAACTTAGAAAGATTATTTGCAGTGCACAATTGGTTCTTGAACAAAACAGTGCTTGTCCCTTCCTCTACTCTATATTTCTTTTTCCTGAATCCAGCACACCCCCCTACTTTACATATGTGCTTCAAAAGCTCCTGCTCAGATCTGCCAAGGAAAGCCAGAGTCATTGATTCCCTGGATTATCCCAGCAGGGCCCACAAGTACCAGGCTCTTGCCAATTTTAGGTCTTCCCACCCCCATATCCGTGTGAGCATTTAAAAAACAAACAAACAAAACCATTACTCGTGTGTACCCACTAGGAAACTCTGGATGGATCTTTGTCATCCAAAGAAAAAAGTTATTATTTATTCACTGAATATTTTTTGAGTGTGAACCGTATGCCAGATACTGTTAAGAAGCATCCCCCTTGCCTAGAAGTGCCAGCACAGGGTAGGCATCTGTTGCAGAATGACTTGGAATTGGTTAGAACCTGCTGCCTTAGAGACCCCAGGCACATGCTTAAGAATGTTCTTCTCATCCCTACCTTCTTTGTGAACGCCCATGCAATTCTCAAGAACGGTGTATATCGGGGTGCCTGTCTGTCAAATAAATAAATAAAATCTTCAAAAAAAAAAAAAAGTTTATCTTCCACAACAGTATGTGAGCTCCTCAAAGCTAAGAACTTCACGTTTCTCATCTGTGTATTCCCAGTGCCCAGCACATCATAAGCATGAATTTATCACCTGAGTATGTTAATTGCTAAAATACAAGGCAATCTAACATGCAAAAATAATTAATTAATTAATCACTGTTTTAGGTTACTCTTGTTATATGAGAAGAACCACAGCCATTTTATTTTTTTTCTTTATAGCCATATTTTTTAATAATCATATTTTAGATGTGCCCAGTTAAAGTAAGAAAAAGGCCAGGGACTGAGCTCAGGATAAACTGAAGAATGGCATTAAGAGAAAAGCTGTATGTTGGGAAAAAGCAAACCGTTTTAATGACAAAGAATTATTAAACATTTACATAAGGGATCAAAAAAAATCTTCCTAAGGATACAGAAGTTCACTCATTCAGACACTCATTCAAACATTAAATGATGCTTTATAGAATGTTCACTAATTATAATTCCTTTAATATTGTATTCATTGGAATAATCGGGGACTTCTAATTCATTCCTCATTAACTCATTTAACGTCTCACAATGACCTATTCTGGGTCCTCCTCTAAACACTGGAAATAGAGGTGACTCTCACAGACAAGTTTCCAACTCCTTGGCATTTACACCATCTCATGAGCAGTTGGGAGACAAACATCTCAACTAGGACAAACATCTAAAACTAGAAAGAAGGAGGGAAGAAAGGAAAGGAAAATACGCAATGACCATAGTGCTACACAGAGATTTAAAACAGAAAAGGGGAAAAGGAGAGATCAGTGGCTATTTTAGACAGATCATCAAGGAAGGTCTCTCTAAGGTCTATCGAACAACAGGGAGCCAGACAGCTGTGATCATGGGATGAAAGCATTCCAGGCAGAGAGAATATCTAGTATAAGACTGTAATTCCTAAAATGAAAAAGAAAATTTTTTAAAGATTTTATTTATTTATTTGACAGACAGAGATCACAAGGAGGCAAGAGGCAGGCAGAGAGAGAGAGGAGGAAGCAGACTCCCCGCTGAGCAGAAAGACCAATGCAGGGCTTGATCCCAGGACCCTGGGACCATGACCTGAGCTGAAGGCAGAGGATTTAACCCACTGAGCTACCCAGGTGCCCCCCTAAAATGAAAATTAAAAACATAATTTAACAAGACATACCCACAGAGAAACACATAAAAAGCTCCTTGAACTTCTGATGACTACGAATTCAGACTTCGGTTTGAAGACCAGAATAATACTCTCATCACTAAGTGACATGAAAACTTAAACTGAAAAAATAAATAAGTAAATAAATTCTGGAAGAGAACTCTTAAGACCAAAAAAAGTATAAAGAATCTTATTGTTTGTTCAGTTAATGTAATCTAGTTTGGCCAAAATATGTTATCTTGAAAAGCAAATCATACCTTCAACTTTTTTCATTTCCCCACCATGTTGTCAATCTTCACATTTTTTTGGAAAAAAAGAAAAAAGTTGTATCTTCCCTTTGGACTGACTACCAGCAGGATACAGAAATCCTACTTCTGAAATGCAAACAATTAGAAAATTTAGCCAAGTATGCAGAGTGCTAGGCTTTCTTTATGGATGAAGACATCTGGTGAACTTAACAGTATCTCATCAATCATCACGACCTCTACCAGGTTACAAAAATCATGATATTTAAAGTTTCCAACTCCATAAACAAACAATCAGAGACAGTGAGTGATTAAATAAAATGGTTAACTTACAATCACTGATTAAGGCACTGGCAATACTTACCAAAACCAAGGGGGAAAATAATATTGCACCACAAGGAAATCGATGACCTGAATCATGTTACCAAACAAACAAAAACAAAAACAAAAAAACAACTTAACCATCACACTTGAATTAGAAAATAACAAAACCTACATAAGGTCAGCATAAAAATAAATTTTAAGTAAATATACTCAGTAACATAAATGAATTTTGAAAACTTTATGTTGAACAAAAGAAGCCAGAGCCCCAGTGTAGTACTGATTTATCAGAAGTTCAGGAATAGGCCATGCTCATTTATGGCAATAGAAATCAGCAGAATAATTATCCCTTGCTGGGTGATAGGGGTAGTGTTGATAAGAAAAATTCACAAGAAACTTTCTGAGGTAATGGAAAGTTCTATAAATTGGCCTGTGAAGTGCTTATATGGCCGTATGCAAAGGTAAAGTTTCATTAGATTCAAGATATGTGTCTGCTGCATTGACAAATATCAACTTAAGAAAAGAATAATTAAATAATAGCAATAAATTAGAAAACAAAAAAGTAGAACTGATAAATATAAAACCTAGTCTCTTAGGAGGGTGGGTTAATAAATACACTAGGCAAAACCACTACACTACCAAAGATTTTGGAAAGGGAGAAAACACAAAAACACAAATGTAATAATATGAAAAGGAAAATATAATAAATATAAGCTAAAATAATTTTAAGAGAATAGTTTGTACATTTTTTTGTAAAAATGTTAAAACCCTCAAAAAACAGAAAAATAAAACCAAAACATGGAAAAATTCCGAAGTTTTCATGGAAAAATTTCCAGAGTTTTCTAATTCTCACAAAAACATTAAGTTCAGGCAAGTTTATGAGTGAAATATTTCAAACTTTAAGGCTGGGATAATTATTGTGTTATTTACACTAATTTTTACTAAAAATGGTAGATTGGAGCCAGTCACAGATACATCTTCCCGCAAAATGAAGAAAAAAAAAAAAACAGTGAAAACCAATAAACATGCACACATAAACATACACAAGCAAGTCAAATAAACTAGAGTCCAAATCCCTGCAATAAATGTCTAAAACAAAAGAGGCAAAGATTCTGTTATGATGTATGTAACATGGCACAGTGTGGCTTTGACCCATATCACAACAAGAGAAAGATAAGTTAAAATATACTGAGAATTCTCACTAACAGCCCCAATTCACAGAGAAGCAAACTGAGAGACAATGATGTTCCCTGGAAAGACGGACAAAATAGTTCTGAATATGGCAGAAGCCCTTGTCACTTTCCTGCAAGTTGCCAGCAAGATGGGAAGAAGGGAAGGTACTGTCTCTATAGTACAGGGAAGCTATCAGTTCTATTCAGACCTAATTATTCCCTTATCCCCAAAGGATAACTGAAAACAAATGAGAATATTAATGACATAAGATCTTCTGAGGGGCGCCTGGGTGGCTCAGTGGGTTAACCCTCTGCTTTCAGTTCATGTCATGGTCCCAGGGTCCTGGGATCGAGCTCTCTGCTCAGCGGGGAGCCTGCTTCCCCCTCTCTGCCTGCCTCTCTGCCTGCTTGTGATCTCATTCTCTGTCAAATAAATAAATAAAATCTTAAAAAAAAAAAAAATCTTCTGAGGAAACAGTAAGCCAGGGGACAGAAGAAACACTGAAATACCCCAGTTAGGCTTTCATCACCTACTCAAACCCTAACAAAGGCAAGAAAACCAACCTATTACCAAGAGTATCTAATGTTGCCAGATTTAACAAATAGAATTATATAGCACACCCAGTTTCACTTGGATATACTTATACTAAAAAGGTGTTCATTGTTTATCTGAAATTCAAATTTAACTGGGAGTCACAGATCATGTTTGTCTACTCTAACAGAACCAGAATCAAAGAGAAGTCCTATTGTTTCCTTTTTGTCACCAGATAGAATGGGAACAGCTCTGAACAAAAGATGGGTGAGTGGAGATGAAATGAACGCAGTTCTTCCCCTCCAACAGAAACTCCATGGTATCATTAAAAAAAATAATAAAATATGGGGCACCTAGGTGGCTCTGTGGGTTAAGCCTCCGCCTTCGGCTCAGGTCATGATCTCGGGTCCTGGGATCCAGCCCTGTGTCAGGCTCTCTGCTCAGCAGGGAGCCTGCTTCCCCCTTCTCTCTCTGCCTGCCTCCCTGCCTACTTGTGATCTCTCTCTGTCAAATAAATAAAATCTTTAAAAAAATAAAATAAAATAAAATAAACAGGCTAGTCTTAGATGTTTCCATAGAAGCATATACTACCAGAAATGATATTAACCATATATGCAAAGTTCTGAGGAAATGTGAAATATCAAGAACCTAGCCAATGAAGAGCTTGATTAATGATAACTAGAATTCACAAGATTGTCTTGCAAATTCCACTGATAAATGGAAACAAGGCAACTGAGATGAATGAAGAAGGCTTGCTAAAAGGATCAGTGGTGAATACTGAAAATATTAAATTATGTTAATAAAGCTAAGACAAGGGACGCCTGGGTGGCTCAGTTGGTTAAGCGGCTGCCTTCCGCTCAGGTCATGATCCCAGTGTCCTGGGATCGAGTCCCACACCGGGCTCCTAGCTTGGCAGGAAGCCTGCTTCTCCCTCTGCCTCTGCCGGCCACTCTGTCTGCCTGTGCTCACTCACGTGCTCGCTCTCTCTCTCTCTCTGACAAATAAATAAATAAAATCTTTAAAAAAAAATAAAGCTAAGACAAACTTAGACATGATGAGTAAAGAGCAAAAAGTAAGCAAAATAAATATGAGGACTTAAAATAACAAAACATTGAGAGTATGTGCTATGGTGAGTGCTATGAAGTATGTAAACCTGGCAATTCACAGACCTGTAGCCCTGAGGATAAAAATATATTATAGGTTTATAAAAAATAAAAAATCAAAAAAATTAAAAAATAATAATAACAAAACATTAACAAAAAATAATGAGGTGAAGATAGAAACTGTTAAATTGCCATCAATCATCATTACCTAAAAGTTAAGTAAAAGTAAATAAAAAGTAAAAATAAATATTATAAATCACATCTTCTTTTTTTATTGAATTATTTTCCTAAAACCATAGAGGCATCTTTTAAAAATTAGTATTTTGTGATAAAAAATTTATCTAAATTTCTGAACTGTCCCCAGTTTCAGTTATTTTAACTATTTATTTTCTGTTAATATCAAGTAAAATTAATCTTGTTAATTTTTATTAAAAATAAATATTAAAATTTAATAAATCTACAATTTAGTATGACCTCATTTGCAAAATTTATTCCATCTAACATTCTATTTATTCAAAAAACAGATATCATTAATTGAGCACCTACCAAGTTCCAGCCACTCTGTTCTTTATATCCATAAACATACTATATATCCACATCAAGAGATACCGGGTATCATTCTAGTATTAAAGATAGGTATTTTCAAATGACAGAATTTGAAGTGAGTCTCCATTTTGTTTTGTTTTTCCTTTCAAACTTGAATTAGTTATAAGGAATGGGAATCATTTTTATAAAAGCAACCAATTATCACAGAACATGGAGAAAAGAGGAAATAACATTTTTAAAAACCAGTATAACACATATAAACCTCGACCAAAAAATGCACCAAAATGTCATATATACAAATTTATTAATATTAAACAAAAATCCCAATTAAAATATAAACAAATAGTGTAAGAACAACAAAGTAGTAATATGCCATAAGCAAATAGTTCATTCCAAGAATGAGTCAATATGTATTAATACATTCATCATAGCAAGTTTTAAAAAGATTAAATCATAAAATTTTCTTGTTAAATACGAAAAGACATTTTATAAAATGCATACTTTATTCCAAATATTACCAAATAATAACCTAATAAGAAATATATAACTTTTCAAACTAATAAAGCTGGAGGGTAATCAAGGAAAATAAGGCGTTCTGGAATCCAAGTGAAGAAACTATTTCAGGAAGGCAGTAAGCCACTGGTGAACATTGCTGAGATTCACATAAAACAAAAAATGAAGAAGGTTCATTAGTGACACCCTGGTAAAAGCTGTTTTCTTGTCATGGTGAGGATATAATTTTTATTGAAGTATTCAAGCAAGACTGGAAGAGAGAAAAGTAGAGACAGCAAGCATGGACAATCTTTGGAAGAGTTTTACTATAAAAAGAAAAACAAAAAGGGTATGGGGTCAAGGAAGGGCTTGCTTGCTTGAAGGTGGGATATATTCTAACATGCATGGTGTCCCCATAGAAAGGAGAAAAAACTCGTATTGCCAGAGAGAGTGGGAACAGTTCCAAGAGCAGTATCTGGGTAGCAATAGGTACCTGACCTTAGGAAAGATCAAGGACATTTCCTCTGTAAAAAGGAGCAATGGACAGAGCATAAAGTACAGATGCAGATAGGTCAGAAGATTTGATGGTACAATGAGCAGGCATTCTATATTCATTCTTTTCTATGAAGTAAGAACCAGAATCATCCATGAAAAATGGTGAAGGATGTTAAAGACTTGAGGGGAGTAGGTAGGATGAAAATAGTCTTCTGGGATCATGGAAAAATGGTAATGGGAAGAAGGAAATAATTAAGATTGCCAGGCTGTGTTCAGGACCCGCTTGGGATTCAAGGTCATAAATTCTAAGTTTACAGACTGTCACCATGGCTGGGTTCTGTCTCAGAAGTGTATCCAGCCCAGGGGACAGATGCAGAATAAGTAAATTGGGTTACAGCAGGGTTGGGCCTCTTCTGGGTGAGTACAATAATGAAGAGAGATACCCAGGAGTCAAGGGTTACATGCCAAGTGTGACCACAGTGAGACATATGGGATCTAGGCTGGATAAGAGAAGAGAGGACATTTCAGTGAGCACAGTGCAACATACAGAATTGCTGAATCACTATGTTATAAACCTTAAACTAATGTAACATTATGTATCAGCTATACTCAAAAAATAATAAAATAAAATGTCCTTGAAATCTTACCTGTAAAAGAAAAACAGAAAAGAGGACAAGGTGAAGGCAACAAATAGTGAAAAATTCTGCAGCCAATGGATAAAAAAGGTCCTAATGTGATTACAAATAGTTGAATTGGGGATTGTAGAATAAAACAGGACAAACAGGAAGTAGATGGTCAGAGAGTGGGATACTTGAAATGGAGATTTTGAAGATAACGGTAAAGGAGTGGAGAAAAAGATCCTTAGAAGCGAGGAAGATAAGGTACTCAGAGGCCACGATGATGGCTTTCCATCTCACTCAGCGCAAAATGCAAACGCCCCTATGGTGATCTACAAGGTCCTTAATGTTCTGCACCCACCACCACATTAATACCCCGACCTTGTCTTCTACTGTGCTTCCCTTCATCACTCTATGAAACCATACTCACCTCCTTACTCTTCCTCAAACTTCCTAGAGATGCTGACATCTCATGTTCCTTTACATTTGCTACCTCTGCCCAGAATGCCCTTCCTTGTTACCACTTCACCTAAAAAATTGTCCTTCCACACCCCAACATTTCCTACCCACCTCCCCTGCTTCATTTTCCTCCACTGCACTTATCACATTCTAAAATATATCTCTTACTTAGTTTTCTTGCTTACTCTGTCTCCACCAGGAACCCGTAAGCTCCACAAAAGCAATGGCTTTTGTCTCTTTGGTTGACTGCTACATACCCAGCAACTAGAACAATGCTTAGAACATAGCAGGCAATCAACAAATACACACTGAGTGACTGAGAGAGATGAATACGGGAAAGAGGGAATGAAGAAATACATGGAGCTCTGAAAGCTCTGCAGAAACTGAGGAAGACATCGCTTAATTCCAGAATAATATATACATGTCTACGTAAAAGTTTAGCATCTATATGCTCAACATAACTAACTGTCAGGGAAGTACAATCAAAACCACAATGAGATAGCATCTCAACCTGTCAGAATGGCTAAAAGCAAAAACACAAAAAACAACAGATGTTGTTCTACATCAAGGATGTAGAGAAAAAGGTACCCTCTCGCACTGTTGGTGGGAAAGCAAACTGATCCTGCTACAATGGGAGACAGTGTGGAGATTCCTCAAAAAATTAAAAATAGAGGGACACCTGGGTGACTCAGTCGAGTAAGCATCTGCCTTCAGCTCAGGTAATGATCCCAGGGTCCTGGGATTGAGTCCCACATCAGGCTCCTTGCTCAGTGGGGAGCCTCTTCTTCTCCCTCTACTTGCTGTTCCCCCTGCTTGTGCTCTTTCTCTGACAAGTAAATAAAATCTTTAAAAGAGAATATTTTTTAAAAATTAAAAATAGAATTACCATATGATCCAGTAATGCCATTACTGGTATCTATGAAAAAAAGGAAAGAATGAAAGGAAGGAAGGGAAGGGAAAGGAAAAGAAAGGAAAGGAAAAAGAGAGAGAGAAAGAAAGGAAGAAAGAAAGAAAGAGAGAGAAAGAAAAAGAAATGGAAAGAAAAGAAAGGAAGAAAGAAAAGGAAAAGGGGGAGGAAGGAAGGAAAGAAAGTAGGTAGGTAGGTAGATAGGAAGGAAGAAAAAGAAAACACTAATTTGAAAAGATATATGCACCCTTATGTTTACAGGAGCATTATTTCCAATACCCATATTATGGAAGTAACCCAACTGTCCATTGATAAATGAATAAAGAAGATGTGCTATATATATATATATGTACATATATATGTACATGTTACTCAGCCATAAAAAAGAATAAAATCTTGCCATTTGCAACAGTACGGATGGATCTAGAAAGTATAATACTAAATGAAGTCAGTCAGAGAAAGACAAATAGCATATGATTTCAGTCATATATGGAATTTAAGAAACAAAACAAATGAACTTATTTAAAAAGAGACAAAAAACACTCTCTTAACTATAGAAAACAAACTGATGCTTACCAGAGGGAAAGTGAGTGCGGGATGGGTGCGATAGGTGAAGGAGATTTAGAGTACTTATTGTGGTGAGCACTGAATAATGTATAGAATTACTGACTCACTATATTCTACACTTTTTTTTTAATATCCTACACTTGAAACTAACATAAATCTATGTTAGTTACACTGGAATTTTTTAAAAAAATAAATATTTTAAAAATTTAACATGTATCAAAACTTCTCATTTTGGGGGGTGCCTGGGTGGCTCAGTGGGTTAAGCCTACACCTTCTGCTCAGGTCATGATCTCAGAGTCCTGGGATCGAGCCCCACATTGGGCTCTCTGCTCGTTGGGGAGCCTGCTTCCTCCTCTCTCTCTGCCTGTCTCTATGCCTACTTGTGATCTCTCTCTCTCTGTAGAATAAGTAAATAAAATCTTTAAGAAAAAAAATCTCATTTTTGAAAGAAAGTGTTCATTAAAAGTGAGGAAACTTCTAGATGACATACAAAAACAACAAAACAAAACAAAACCAAGAATATTTAAATTTTAGCTATTTCTTTCAGGCCTCTTCCAACCCTTTGAGCCATTCCTTAAAAACAGTTCTCCCAAGAGTCTTCTGTAGTTTTAATAAAGCATACAAGTTCCACTGAGAATTAGAGCTACAAACAAAATCCAAAATTAGAATTTTATTTTACTTGTTAAAGTATACATTCAAGTCATTTTTTAAACCTCAACATTTATCTAAGCCATCCAGTCTATGAGGAGATAGCCCAGGAATATTTAAATATAGATTTATAAGATTAAATGAATTAATGAATTTGTCCTAAAACTCAAGACAATTCCTAAGGAAGACAAAAATGGGGTAGAGTAGATTCCCAAATGGAAGATATACAAGAGAGAGACCACAGGTTCCAAAATGAAGTCTAATGTCACTTATTTTCTGGCATTCTCAGAACTGCACATATATACTAAGACTATATATACATACTATATATACAAATACTAAGAACAAAAGGTAGAAGCAACCTAATTCCTTCTCAGTAGAAGAATGAACTATGGACTTCTCGTGCAGTAGAATGGTCTGCACTAGCTAAAAATGCAAGAACTAAGAAAGCTTAAGCACAATTTTCATCTTCTCATTATTTTCTTTTCTCTTCTCTTGTCTTCCTAGGCTTTCTCTTCATCTTTCATCCTTAACCTTTTCTTACTTTACTGTCCCCACTCCTCCCTTCCTTCCCTCTTTCCAGATCACTTCCCTTCCACTCCCTTTTTGGATAATTCAGGCTAAAAGTCATTAATGATGCCAAGCACATGTCATGCTGGTGACAGGAATCCGTGGCTGCCTGACATAGAGTGTCAGATCCTGAGCAGAGTGAGGAGGCCCTGTAGGTTCCTGTTAATCTTCAAATTCCAATCCCAAAGTCATCTCCTCCAGCAACCTTCCTCCATGACCCAAACCCAGATGGAACAGATTTTCCCTCTTCTAAGCTCCCAAGACATTTTCCCTATGTCTCTAACAACAGTCTTATTACAACTGGTGTTTAAACCGGTTCTTCTGCTAAATGTTGAATTATTTTATAACAGTGGCCATACTTAATATATTATACCTTCTGATCCTATGATAACTTGAACTTGTAGAATGAAGTTGAGTAAAAGCAGTGGCAGAGGACGTAATGGGCTTTAGATCTGGATGGAAGGAATTCGAATACAGGTAACACCTCGGAGCATATTCAGCAACACTGAACCTCAATTTCCTCATCTATAAAACATGAAAATACTGGAGCAGGGAGACAATACTAGCTACGTCCAGATTGTTGAGAGGCTGAAATAAAATAACTACAAACGTAGTTAACACAACGTAAGCCTGGTAATCCCTCAACAAATACACTGTAATGGCGTCTTTGCTGGGTATGGGTTGTGATTTGGGAACCATTCAGTTGTGTGGAGTTAGATAATACCTTCCTCTTGCCACCTGTTTTACTTATATCCGTTTGGGTCACATGGGATGGGGTTACTTCTAGGAAAAGAGCTTGTGTGGTACCTACCACAAGTTAACTAGAGAAAACTGATGAAGGGGAGAGGAAGCGGCAGAAGCCAAACTGAGAAGAGGAACCATCAGGACTAGAAAGAGAAAGTCCACCATGGGGTAGGATGTATCAGTTTTGTCCAACTTATAACTCATGTAATTACACAGAATAGAATATACATTCTCAAATTACTTGAACTTTTAGTCAATTATCTGCCCACCAGGACCCTGGCCCACCGTAGAGAGCCACTGTACCAGACAGCCTCAGTAATAGAGCCTGGGGGCAGGAGGAAGATGTTACCCTGATTACAGGACATCAGATGAGCCTCCCACTCTCCCACCCAGAGCATCAGCAGATCCTCTGGGAAGACTGAAGTTGTAGTTATAACCAACAGGCATCTGATAAATCTTCTAACTCCTTAAGGGCCAAGTAACCTGCTGCAATGAACTCTAATTGATCAGCAAGGTGGCCACCGCTCCATGGTGCCAGGATCCTTTAACTGGTTCTAAGCAACCAAAATGGACTCTGGTTATCTTAGCCACAGAAGGAAAGCTGATCCACCTAAACCCAGGAAGGACAGAGAGCAGAACCATAATCTCGTAGATAGTCTCTTTGAGGCTATACCATTGGAATAACAACTTCCTTCCAAGCATGTGTCCCTCCAATCATGGTGCAAATATCCTGGAGACTGAGTCACCTCATCCTAGCTTGGGTTAAGGAGACCCCTTGGGCCATATGTGTGCAAGGGGCAGTGATGAACAACCCTACTGGACCATATGGAAGAGGGAGGGGTAGTTTTCCAAAGGGCAGGTGGGACGAAGAGAAAGAGAAGCTGGATAAGCATACATGGCAGCTTACTACGAGCCCGCTGTCTGAGCAGACTGCCAGAACACTACAGCAGTATCAGGGCCAAGACAGCGCATGGGTGGACCCCTGGGGGGCATCCATGCCAGGAGGAGGGATGATCAAGCAGCATGGTGGCTGCAGGAGAGCACCAATGTGGATAGGCAGGATCCCAGAGCAGAGCACTGACCTCTCTGCACACTGCAGGCATCTTGGCAACAGCAGCATGACGCGGACTAGTCTAGCAGCTTAGGCAGCAAAAGGGCTGACTTGTAAGAATACCGAAGGCCCCACATGAGAACTTCCAAGACGTAAATAATAAATGGAAAGAATTAAAAGTAGGCTGAGGTTCACCTGCCCGTCAGGGAAGAGCCCATGAATTAGTGAAATGCAGGAACTACTGTTGATCTTTGATTAGGAAAACTTCAAGTGACTCTTTGTTCTTTTCTGCTCTTCAAGAACAGAGAGAAGGAGGAACTAGATTCCAATGTCGTGTTTATATGTAAGGCTCTTAAAATGGGGCGCCGCTGCTAATAACAAGTAGATAGCAGTTCACAGACGAACCAATGACCCCAGGGACAGAACTGCCGTACACAGTGCTCTCCTTCCTGACATGTGAAGGAAGAAAAATCAGGTCATTCTCAAATCCAAAGTCCTTCCTCACCTATACTTCCGACAGATATAATTGTTCAAAGACATACTATGTCCATTAGTCATCTCAAAAGGATGAAGCGATGGACCCTGCCATGAATCACATTTTAATGTCACACCCTTATTTCTCTCCAGCCTCGCACGCGCGCGTGCACACACACACATGCACACACACACACACACACACACACACACACACACACATTGTGCCTGTAGGATCTAGTCAAGATGAACAGTTAGAGGGAAACCTGGGTGGCTCAGTCAGTTATGAGTCTGCCTTTGGTTCAGGTCATGATCCTGGGGTCCTGGGATCAAATCCCACATTGGGGAGGTCCTTGCTCAGCGGGGAGACTGCTTCTCTCTCTGCCTGCCAGTCCCTTTGCTTGTGTTCCTCCCCTCACCCCGACAAATAAGTAAATCAAATCTTTTTTAAAAACATGAAGAATTAGAGAATGATTAAGGGGGAAAAAAATTTAAAAATCACAAAAACTACAAATAGGGAATGAATGAAAAGAGGTCACATGTACATACACACACATGTACTCAGTTTGTCTAAGTCATGGGTATGTTTTTCACCCAATTAGGAAATGATGAACTAAACATCAATTTCAGATCTTTTTGAAACTTCAGCTAATTTCACTTCCTTCCTCTGAGTCAGCTCTGTGGCTGACCCCTAATAAAACAGCTCCCCCAAAGGGCAAGGGCTAGTTCACTACAAACTTTGAGGAAGGACTGCAGGAAGAAGGCTCCCCTCCACACTTTTATTCAAGTCCTGACTTCTTTTTAGAACGTATAGTGCATAAAATTCTCATATTGCAGAGGAGAGGTTGTTCCAAAAGAGTCTCTAGCACATGAACAATCCACTGCTTCTTACCACAGCTGTACAAAATCTGGGTAGATCATTTAGGGAACCTGCTTAAATTAGTTATTTGTAAAACCAGTCTTATATCAAAGTCTTATCAAATGTAAGAGCATTTAAAAACTTCTAAGTACTGCTTAATACTAGTTCCTTGTTCCTAAAAGGAGCACATTGAATTCTAAGAATATTTTTCCCTTTGATCCTGACATGACTTAATTAGGAATCTTCTGCACAGATGAAGGCCTTAAATTTCACTTCAACTCCGTATTTGGGTTTCACTGTTTACACAAACTTAGCTTCTATGTTTAGGGCAGCTAAATATTTGCCATAAGATTATCTCTGTAGATCAGAATTTAATTTTTCCAGACGTTAAGAGAATTGTGGCTTTCACCATGAATACTTATGGAGATTCAGTTCTCAAGCATTCTGGCTATCACCCTCTAAAACCCTTGAGAGACCCAGGACACGTGAGTTCAAAGAGGAAAATTAGAATGTAAATCACAAAAGCACCTGAGGGTTCCTTCATGGGGAGGAAAACAAAACAAAACAAAACAAAAAAACAAAACTAGCAAATCATCATGTCCATCAGTTCTGAAAAAATTAAGTTAAAAAAATACTGAAAATATTTTACACATTTTACATTGTTTTGCATCTTTCTTATTTCTATAACTTTGAGTGCTAAGCAACTTTACAATAGTATCTTCCATAAAAGTGCATTTAGCCCATAAGAGCACTAATCATATATGTATTAAAAAAGCAACCTTTCATAAAAACATGTGGTTCCATTAGGAGTAGCACATTCCTTGAGTCCTTTATGCTTTACAGCAGGATTCTGAAATGTCTTTATGATTGTGGGGCCGTTCCTGCTTGTACTTTCACCAAATAAGGCTTCACTGTCTCGTAATTATTACTCAGAGGTTTGATGGACTCACATGGACCTTGTTCTATTCTAACACAGGAGTAAGAATCTTACTTTAAGTCGTCAATAAATACAAATACAAAATTTTGCATTGTACAATAGAAAAATGCCTTTTTACAAAAGAATACAAAAGAGACAAAGGTTGCTAGGCAACCACTAGGCACAAGCTTAAGCTTTCAAGGTAACAAAAAGACTACTGTACTTCCACCACCTGAAGGTCCTTGCTCAAAGCAACAAAAGAAAGCTGACAGTGAGGAGTTTGGAACGAAACTCAGAACCGCTGCCATTCTCCAAAATCATATTCCAGCATGTTTTAGTGATTTTAATATGCTAACTTACAAAATGAGTAAAATAAACACTATTTGGAGTGTATCCAACTCTTAAAGTTCAACTGGCATTTGTTGCATGACTCTGGCCTTTATCATCTGTGCACTCTGAAGAAATCCTACACACGAACTTATCTTTAAAAAGGGTCAGGGCACCTGGGTGACTCAGTGGGTTAAGCCTCTGCCTTCGGCTCAGGTCATGGTCTCAGGGTCCTGGGATCGAGCCTCGAATCCAGCTCTCTGCTCAGCGGGGAACCTGCTTCCCCCTCCCTTCTCTCTGCCTAGTTGTGATCTCTCTCTCTGTCAAATAAATAAATAAAATCTTTAAAAAAATAAAAAATAAAAATAAAATAAAATTTTTTTTTAAAAAGGCGGGGGGTCAAAAGCAGGGAAAATGCCTCTGAGGGAAATTTGCCTTTGGTGGCTTCCACCTGATCATTCCCTTCGGTGTGCCCCAGACTCTCAAACACCTAATATCCGAGATTGGTTTTATGGGATTAAACTGCTTCAACAATCTAGTCGTATCTTGGTGGAAATGAATCCAAGTGTCAGGTGTCCTACCATACTTGTGCCACTTGAAAGAGCCCAGTCGCAAGAAGAGCCTCAGGAGGGAGATTCAAAGGGTTGAATTTCAGGAAGAGCAGCCCTTGAGTGGGGAGAACAGAGCTTACCAGACCACCACTGTTACTCTGCTAACAGCCCAGTGCTAAGGGATCGCAGTCCTTTCGATCTCTGGTGCAGAGGAGTGCAGAGTCTGGAAGCACCTGCCACTCTCAGTCCTGGCTCTACCTCCTGGCTCTACCTCCTGGCCTTATGACCTTTGACAAGATGCTTAATCTCCTGATCACCAATTCCGTCACCTGCAAAAAGGGGAGAAAACCACTTACCTATCACCTGATGTTTGAGTACTAATGGAAATAACATATGCAAAGCCCTTTATGTAGTTGCTGACATGTGATATGTGCACAACAAATGTGTATATTACTGATATTATTCTCTATCAACACTTTCAGTATTATGAAGGTCAATAATAAATACTCCTTCAACTCATTTAACTAAATACTCTCAGAGTACTTATTAACTAAATATCCACTGTCCAGATATTTTGTTTCATCATACAGTGTAATGTCAGAATGACTGACGTGGGGCAAGAACACAGAAGTGGCCCGAGATGGATGTCATTATGGAACATTCAACATACACCTGTGCCCTTCATCATCCTGTATCACCGGGGCCACGTTGTTATGGCAGTGGTGATACAGATAAATGGTTCCCAAAAGAGGACGGACTATACGTCTTGGTCTGAGTTCCTTTATTTATATAGATCAGGCTACATGGAATTACGTACACTTAGGTCACTACAGAATTTCAGATCTTTGGGCTACTATCTAAAGGAAGAAGACATGTAAAACCATAAGGGAAATCCCATCTACAGAAAATCAAGAACTGCATTGGAGCTGGCTCAGCCCCAGGAGCTGACATGTCATAAGTCCACCTACCATCATTAGGGAGCTTGGTGACCCCCTTCAGTGCTCTCTAGCCTAAATCAAGCTGCTTTCTTGTGTATGTACAGCTTCTATTTCATGACATTATCTTCCATATGCCTCACCAGCCCCTCCTTCACAATGACTTCCACTCTCTTCCAGAAAGTGACACTGCACCACTATGTCACCTGCTCAAAATCCCCAAACAGAGATTCTACCTGAGAGCAAAAAGGTGAAAAGGGCTGTAATGGCAAATACTGCAATGTGGCAATCAGAGTTCCTTCAGAAATACAGGGATTTCTCCCCTAGCACCAGGAGTGCTGCTGATAGACAGTCCCCAGCTGTCAGTCCCCATAGAGACTGCCTCAGCGGCCCCACCCAAGACAGTGCTCCCTCCCCGGGCAGCTGTGACTTACAAATAGAGAGGATAGTGGCCTTGTCCTCTTGTCCCAACTCAAGATATCTCTGAAGATTCATTCCAGCTTCAAAAATCTCTACAGTATCTGCTACGCCCTGCAGTGAGACTACATCACCAGTCAACTGCTCCGTCTTCCCACTCTTGCTTCCTTCCTTCCACTCTTTTCCTCTGCCCCTTGCTGATCTGGAGAGCCTTCCTGGATAACCATCCTACACACTGATCTCCATCTCAGAGCACTTTGTGGGAAACCAGTCAGTGACATGAGCATAACTCAGACACGGCACTCATCATATCTTCAACCCAAACCATATAGGTTGTCACCAGCCTACCAAAATACTGTTTGTCCCAGATGAAGAGCTCATTCCTGATCCAATAAAACTATGACCCAAGCCAGAAAGTTAAGGTTGTGTGGCAGAAAACACCATTTTCAGAGCAGCAGAGGTTCTGGGCTAACTGGCAGTCTTGACAGCTCTGTACATTCTCTTATCAATCCTGCGCTGGATGCATAGGTTTGTCCTGTTTCTCCCACAATCCACAGAATTCAGTCTGTGTTCTTTTTTCTTTACAGCTATCACCGTCTTCTCTGCTTTCTGGAGATCCCTGCCCACGCAAGAACGTCTGGAATGAAAACATCTCCACTTTACTGCTATCTAAAAACATTCCCTTTTGAGTTGGAGGGGTTTCCTGCAAATCATGACTGGAAAACAGAAAGGAGATATGTAAAACAGCAAACATAATTAATATGTTAAGAAGAGTTGTTAAAGAGATTTTTAAAAATTCAAGCTTGTGTTATTGCACTAATTAAGGACACTCTGTGATACTTCTTATAAAATTTTAAAAATCTCTTCCTCCTCGTATTAGTAATGACTGCATCTTTGTTAAGAAAAAAGACTTACTCATTTTGTTTAAAATTATGTGTCTCGTTATAAAAATTAAAATGACATAGAAAAGTCTAACAATGAAAAAAATTGTCTAAAATCCTGCTGCCCGTAAATAACCATAGTTAATATTATGTGAGAGTATTATTCTAGCTATTTATCTAGTCACATATCCAGAAAAAAATGAATTGATTTCATTAAAATGGCATCACAATGTACATGCTATTTCAACTCTAAAATTTTATTTTTAATTTTATTTAACCAAAAAAATGAAAATGAGGTAAAACTGAAGTAACCTTGAAGATGAAAAGTTTCTTTACCATAAGAAGTATCCCCAAAAAGATTATTCTTAGGTCAAAAAAGTGATTACGAAAGTTTTAAGTTTAAGTAATTCCAACTACATGTTTCAGCTCTAGATGCCTCCCATGGAACCACGTCCTGCCATAAAAATAGGAGGGAGGAAGCAGATCACATTACCTTCTATCTCCCTCCTCAATCCCTGATTCAGATTATATCATCATTTTTATATCCTCAACTGCGGCAAAAACTGCTTCTTTTTCCCCAATCTGTTTCCCCCTTTCTCAAGTATAAGTTTTAGTTGAGCACAAGACATCCCTGCTAAAGACATTTCCCTGCCTCCTTAACAGGCAGTTGTGGCCTTCTGACAAAATTCTGGGCAACAAAATCCTGGAGAAGTAATGTAAGCCACTGTCAAGATATTCTGTTTCATCATACAGTGTAATGTCAGAATGACTGACGTGGGGCAAGAACACAGAAATGGCCCTAGATGGACGTCATTAATGGAACATTAAACATACACCTGTACCTTTCATCATCCTGCATCACCGGGGCCATGTTATTATGGCAGTGGTGATACAGATAAATGGAGAAGGAGCAGGCCCTTGCCTAGATCCCTTTTCCAACTCTCCACAGGCTAGCATGCAGACATGATGGTGATGGCTGGAACATCCATGTGAATATGAAACGATAGGCAAAACAACAAAGCAACAGACGTCTAGGTACCAGTACCTTCAGTGTCCAAACCAGCCCTGGATTATCCACCCATGCTTTTCCATGAAAATGAAATACATGTCTATTTCATTAAAGTCAATTCTGTTTTTTTATAGAATTTTATAGCATCCCAAATGCATTCTAGCTAGTATCTCATCTAATCCATCATTAGACTACACATTTATGGTCTACTATAAAACCATAACTCCCAGAGTTAGTTTATCCTAGTTCCATATTCAAAGCCATTCAATGTTTGCAGCAAGTCCCTTTCACCATGGGGTCTCCATTCTGGAATTCTGGGAGATTTCTTTCTCTCTTTGTTTTTATTTGGTTTGTTGGTAGTATATTAGTTTCCCATTGTTACTATAACAAATTACCATATACTTAGAGCTTAAAACAACACAAATTTATTACCTTGCAGTAGTACCAGGAGACAATCCATCTCATTGCCTTTTCCAGCTTCTAAAGGCTGCCTGCATTCCTTAGCCCATGGCCCCTTCCTCCAGCCTCAAAGCCTACAATATAGTAAAGCTTCAAATACCTGATTCTGACCTTCTTGCCTCCCTCTTTCACTTATAAAAGTTGTGATCACACTGGGACCATTAGTAATTCAAGACAGGTCCCCCCTCTCAAGATCCCGAATTTAACTACAACTCCAAAGTCCCTTTTGCCACAGATTAGGATTAGGACGTGGACATCTGGGGAGAAGGTACATTATTCTTCCTTCTCTTTCTTTAATCTGACCAAGTTGTTTTTTTTTCTAGAAGGGGCTCATGAGTGCTTCACTGCCTGAAGTATATGATACACTACTGAGAATATATGTTTCCTTTCTACTTGAAAACAACTTGTCTGAATGTTCTATTAGATTGCCACTTTTTCTAATACGGCATTTATTTTGAAAATAAAAGAAAACTTGGAATCAGAATGTCATTTTTCTCTTTGTATGTGATACTTTTTCTACCTTAATGCCTTAAGAATTCTGTCTTTATCCATGAAGTTCAACCTAATCAGGCTATGTCTAGATATCTATTGCTTTTTATTATTTTTGCTAGGATACAGTAACTTTGTCCCATTTATTCATGCAGTTCTTTCTTTATTTCACAGAAATTTTCTTCTTTGATAACAATCTCTGAATACATTTTCATTTCCATTTCTGAGATTATATATATATCAGGGTCATCAGTCATCTCTGCATTGGATTGATTGTCTTTGTCTCTATTCCATGTCTATTACTTTATATTTAATTACTTAAATATCTTATTCTTTTTGATCTGCATTCATTATGGCTATGTCAAGTCTTTTGTCTACAAGAGTATTTTTATTTTCACCTATGCTAGTCCATTCCCAGATGTTTCTAATCACTTTATTATTTCTGTGATGTCTTAGTTTGGTCTTCAATTTGTCTTCTTTGCTCTAGAGCATCTTCATTATATTATCTATCAACTCTTCCCTGAGATATTACATGATTGTCATTTTTGCTACATTGCCAAATAACACAGAAATTTGTGGGAATTTCTTTTGTTCTCGGTCACTGGTATTTCCCAACTGGATTCATAGTCTGTTCTTTTTGTTTTTGTTCATGCTTGCTTTTATCATTGCTGAAGTATGTCTTCACAGTTGCACAGTCATTTCTTCTCATGCTTTCCATACTTGATCTAAGCTGCTTATTATCCCAATAATTTTTCTCAGATGCACTGTGGGTTACTATTCGTTTTCTACTCTCAGCTATAATTTGAGAGCTGGATATCTCATATTCAGTCATAGACTGAGTCACAGCAGGTGCAGATGAGTGAAAAAAAAAAAAGAGCTGATGCTACGTACAGTCACTTCAAGAACACAGGGGTTCCATTCTCTCTTTTGAGAGTGTTCACTCCATCTATTCAGGGAAGGGGGATGAGGGCATGAGGTGACACCATGCATGTGATCAAAGGTAGATCTAGAATTACTGGGCATAATGTTTATACAATTTGAGGGACTCTCTTTAAAGAAAAGAACACAAAGTTATGGGACAAACTTAGATATGAACATGAACTTTTGTTTAAAAAAAGAAAGAATACTGAAATATTTTAACTATTAAAAGATGGCAAATACCACAATATCATAGCATCAAGAATTACAGTTAATAATTAACTGTCGACACACTTCTGTAATACCTTTTCCCCCCATATTTTCAGCCATGTTCTTTCATTTACCTCTTAATTATGACCACAATTTTATAAAATCACTTTCTGTGAAGAGACTAGAAAGATAATCTAGTCTCTGCTAACATATTTATTAAGATTTGCTTTTATTATTGATAGTTTTATCATGGAGAATTTCTTTTATCTTCACAATTCATACTTGGTAATATATAAATTTAGGGGAATATCATCAAACTGGAGTTTATCTATGCTCATTCCTCATTCTCCCATCAGAGGAAGGAAAACAAATCCACTCAATTGTCTTCTATCCATATTTGAAGATAATAGACACTGCTGCTATAATGAGATTATGTGTTCCTGATAAACTTTATTTTCTGTAATATGCACTAAAGAGTTTGTGGGGAAAAAGAATACATTTGGAACAGTTCACTCAAAACCTGTGAAACTTTGTAAGTGGAATGGTAACACAAATAACACCAGTCCAAATAAAAATACCAGCCACAGTTAAATATCTACTGGCATTTGTTCAGAAACAATTCATGGATTCCTTACTTTTTTACCTAGCCCATGCTTTCTGAGCAAAGGTCAGTGACAGGCTTTTGTTCAGGGATGACCGGATAGCAAAACTAAGAAGGAGAACATCTCCTTCCCCAAAGATATTCCACTATAGTAAAGTCTCATTTCTCTTCCTCAAGGACACATTCCAAGGATAAGAGTAATAGCTTTCCAGAAGAGAGGACAGGCAGGTCATTAGCAACCCTGATAAAAGGTCAGAGTCTCCTAAATTTGGGATTTGCTTCCTATGATGAAAATCCACTGTATGTACAGGCAGTACCAGACACTCATTTGCACCTCCCTGTGGGAAACTGGGGTTGGGGAACTAATGTGAGATGCTACTCTGGCTATTTTTGCTGTGAGTAATAAACCATCTATGACTCTGAACCAAGGGTCTTGTGTGCTTCTGTACATATGTATGTGTACATGTGTATACATAAGACACACACACGTGCACACACATATCCTGTGGTAATCTAACTTGCTAGCTTTCAAGTAGGATTTTAGACCCTTCATGGTTTCTGTTTTAAAAGCATCTGCATCCGGGACGCCTGGGTGGCTCAGTTGGTTAAGCAGCTGCCTTCGGCTCGGGTCATGATCCCAGCGTCCTGGGATCGAGTCCCGCATCGGGCTCCTTGCTTGGCGGGGAGCCTGCTTCTCCCTCTGCCTCTGCCTGCCATTCTGTCTGCCTGTGCTTGCTCTCTCTCCCTCTCTCTCTCTGACAAATAAATAAAATCTTTAAAAAAATAAAAAAAAAAATAAAAAAAAAAAATAAAAGCATCTGCATCCAACATCACAATTGTTCCTTAAATCTCGGGAATTTCTCTTAGCCTTTAAGATCTGCGTCCTTAGGAGACCAATTTCATCAAAAATAAAAATTTGACCCAGTCTATAGCCTTTTCAACAATCAATTTTTAACACAGAAAATAATGTCCTTATAGTTTCTGCATCTGAAGAATCTGTTACTCACAGATTTAACAAATGCCTTTGAGTTTTAGGAAATGTAGTAATTCTTGAAGCCACTAATCTCACTACTATTTGCACTTAAAGAAGATACATTTATAAGATGAGAAACTTTTTTCATAGGGTTTTTACATATCACCTAGGTTTTCAATTGTGAGAAAGTCTGCCCTGAGCACTTCAAAATATTAATAGGATGGGGGAAGGGAACTCACACATGAACCAAAACTTTTTTAAATCATTCTATGTTAACAAATTCACACTGAAAAAAACATGTCTTATAAAATAGAACATGTGTTAGGAAAAATTCCCAGGGTCTGCTTTTGTTTTCTTGTTTTTAACATATTGATTTAACCTAAGGGGTATCAGGTTTAGTTTATGAGCCACACCCTGTTACTTTAGAGCACTCTTCATCTTTTTCAGCCACCATTTCTCATATTACTTTGTTCTCCTTTCCTTGTTTGGTTCCTACCTGCTTTTGGGGGGGGGGCCTGGAGGGGAAAGGGTGATAGAATATTTTTGATGTAGTTCTCTCATGTTTTAAAAATAATACTTTAGTAGCTAGGCATAACACAGCACAGTGCAACATAAATAACAAGCTAAAGAAGTAGGACACCTCCCTTGTAGTCTAGCTTTCTGCCAGGAAATAACTTGGTGGTCTTAAGAACACAATGTCCAGAAGTCTACCTGAAACATATGGGAATAGATTTAAAAATCCTTTTGTGTGTGTAGTTAGAACACTTAACATGAGATCCATGCTCTTAGCACATTTTTAAGTGTATAATATAGTATTGTGGAACATAGGCACAATGTTAAATATCTTCTAAGTTTCTTATAGTTTATTTACAAATTCTGTGATTCACAGAAAGATGATGTGTATATATAAACATTTCCCATTCCTCCCAATAAGGACAAAGAAAACCCCTGGACATTATAAGGCAAACATAAGAAGACTCTGAAAGTTGTAAAGAAGCAGGCGAATCTCATGATCTGAGGAACAACTTGGAACTGAGCATCTTGTGTTTTCTTTTAGCCATACTGACTGGATACTGAGAATCCAGCAACTCGGAAATGCCAAAGGGCTCAGACAAAAAATAGCCCCAAGGGACCAGGAGAGCAAAACATAACTTTTAGACAATAACTATTGTACAGCAACCAAACACTAAATACACACACACACACACACCCCTGTGGCCCACCCCAACTCATGCCAGCAGTGTGAGTGGGAGTCTAGATTTCTGCCCTCAAAAGGATGGGACAAAGATAACACTGAATACTCTTGCCAGAATGGTGTCAAAAAAGGCACAGTAGGAAAGTGAGGCTTTCATCCCCACCAGGTCTAATGAGAACCTCTCCCATAGTGTCAAGGAAGCCTGGACTTTTCGCCATCACTTGCCAAAATAAAGCATCCCTCTCCTTCCCCAGGGGGATAGTGTCAGATTCCGTCTAGTGGAGAATCAAGACTTTCCCTACTGCCCAATGGTAAGGAACCCCATCCCCAAAGTCCCATGGTTATCAGTGAATACCATGTGGGAAGCAGTAACAGGACAACCCTCCTCCTCCCAGCCAGGGAGATAACAGCAGAGATCTAGTGACCCCACCCATCAGTAACGAGGAGTCCCCCATCTCAGGGGTCAACAGAGGTTGAGTGAGGAAGCTGGACTTCTACCCCTTCCTGGAAGTAATGAGATGGTGTCCTCCACTCCCCCGCCTTCCCTGTCAGAGCAGCATCAGAGATGCCACTAAAATAGAAGGTTTAAATAACTTCCAGGGTATTACAGTATATAACGCAAAATATCTTGGTTTCAATCAGAAATCATACATCATAACAAGAACCAGCAAAATGCCAAACTTAATTTAAAAACACAACCAACAAACACCAACCACAAGATGACAAAGGTGTTAAAATTACCTGACAAAGATTTTAATGCAGGTTTCTTAAAAATACCAACAAGCAATCACAAGAAATGACTTGAAAAAAATTTTGAATATAAAGTCTCAAAAAGGGATAGGAGATACAGAAAAGAAACAAAAATTTTGAAACTGAAAAATTCAATAACTGAAAGAAAAAAATTCAATGCGCAGAATCCAGAGGACAGAGAAAAGAAACAGTGAGCTTGAAGTCAAACAACAGAAATTATCCAATCTGAACAACGAAGAAAATATAGACTGCAACAAAATAAATAACAGGGGCTCAGGACTTTTGGGACTTCAAAAAAAAAAATCCATTATTTCTGTCATCAGAGTGGAAGGAAAGGAGAAAGTCAATGGGACTGAAAAGTATTTACAGAAATAATGAATGAAAATGTCTCATATTTGGCAAAGAATAGAAACCTACATATTCAGGGGCACCTGGGTGGCTCAGTGGGTTAAAGCCTCTGCCTTCGGCTCAGGTCGTGATCCCGGAATCCTAGCATCGAGCCCCGCTTCGGGCGCTCTGCTCGGCAGGGAGCCTGCTTCCACCTCTCTCTGCTGCTGCTCTGCCTACTTGTGATTTCTCTCTCTGTCAAATAAATGAATAAAATCTAAAAAAAAAAAAAGAAAGAAACCTCCATATTCAAGAAAAGCTGAGTGACCCACAAAGAGAATGTATGAAAAGAAATCCATACCAAGACACATCGTAGTCAAACTTCTGAAAATTTAAGTAAGTTCTGAAAACAATGAGAGAAAAAGAACACTTTACCTACAAAGGAAAAAACCATTCAAATTACAGTTAATATCTTACCAGGGAAAGAAAGACATATTTTTCAAAAGCTGAAAGAAAAGAATTATCAATCCAGAATCTTACAACCAGCAAAAATGTCTCTTAGAAATGATGGAGAAATCAAGGCCTTCTCAGATGAAAAAAAGCTAAGAGAATTTGTTGGAAGCCAGTCTACCTTAAAAGAATGATTGAAGTTCTCCAAACAGAAAGGAAAAGATTGAAGAAGGAGAAACTTAAACATCAGGAAAAAAGAAAATAACATGCTAAGTAAAAATATGGGTTAAAAAAACAGACTTCCTTATTCCTCTTGACTTTTCCAAATTATGTTTGATGAATGAAACAAAAATTGTAACACTGATGTGGTTCTAAATGTATGTAGAAGATTTATCTCAGACTATTATATAACGGGAAAGAGTATAGGGGCATAAAGAGGAATAAGGTGTTTATGCTTTATTCAGGCTGACAAAATGCTGACACCAGTAATCTGTGATAAGTTTTATACATATTATATAATATACATATGAGGTAACAGCTATAGTATACTAAAAAAGCCACACAAGGTGATAACACTCAAAATAATATAAATAAATCAAGATGTAATTCCAAAAAAATGTTCAAGTAACCCACAGGAATGCAGGAAAAAGAAAACCGAGAAACAAAAAACAGAGCAAACAGAAAATAAAAAATAAAATAGCAGACTTAAGCCCTAACATATGACTAATTACATTTAATTCAAATTATCTAAATACAGCAAGTAAAAGAGATTGGCAAAGTATATTAAAAAACATGGCCCAATTATATGCTGTTTATAAGAAACGTACATCAACTATAATAATCTAGGCAAGTTGAAAATTAAAAGTATAGAAAAAATATATTATGCAAACATTAATCAAAAGAAGGTAGGAATGGCTATATTAATGTAACACTGACTTCAGAACAAAGATAATTATCAGAGACAGAGAAGGACATAATTATGTAATGATAAATGAGTCAATGCTGCAAGAGAACATAGCAGTTCTAAAAATGTATGCACCAGACCACAGGAACTGCAAAATATTTGTAGCAAAACTAAAAAAGTGAAAGGAGGAACAGACAACTCCACATTTCTAGTTAGAGACTTCAATACCCATCTCTCAAAAATCAATAGAACTATCTAGAAATTCCCCCAAAGATACAGAAGAACTCAAACACAACATCAACCGACAGGATCTAATCAACATTGGTAGACTTTTCCACCTAACAACAGAATACACATTCTTTTCAAGGACCCACAGAACATATACCAAGATAGACTATATTATGGTGGTCTAAGCCATAACCCTACCTCTTCCTTGTGTCAACATTCCCCCTCAACTCATAGGAAGGCCACCTACCATCAACCAATCTCTCTTCATTCCAATTTAGAGATGTACGATATTTTAATAGCTCATTAATAGGACACTCTGGTCACCAGATCCCATAGATTAGGGAAGAAGAAAAGGTAAAGGGGACTCAAATCTCCCCCAGAGATGTAAGCCCATTCACTCTAGAATTCCATATCCAATAAGTAGAATAAAATGGAATCTAGAATCCAAACCTTGTAAATGGCAGAGACCATAGCCATCAGGATCCCACAGCCCTAGCAGAGGAGGGATTACTCAGGGTACTTTTCCAAGACTGAGACTGATGGAGCATAAAAAATCACATGACTGGTGTTTTAATTAAATTTAGCCATTGACTTCCATTGTAAAGCCTGCACCTACCTCTAAAAAAGGGTAAACGACTCTTTCAAATGTGCATTAATTCTAGGATACCATTTAGAAAATTACCTCATCCAAAGTACTAAGTGGCACCCAAATTGCCCAGAAGAGTTATTATATTTCCCCAAAGTGAGCAATTGACTCTTTTCTAACCAGTTGTATCAAGTCCAATTAGAAGCAGAATATAACTTCCTAGATATTTAAAATAGAATAGGCCAGTATTATAAAAGCCAGCTGAGTAATTTATAGGAATTTTTTAATATACTAGTAATATTCCATTAAGATAAGTTAAACTGCCATTTGGAGAATAATTTTCATTATATATAAAGATAGAACCCATACGTCGTCACTCCCCTAAGACAGTGTGTGTGTGTGTGTGTGTGTGTGTGTGTGTGTGTGTATGTGTGTGTGTGTGTATTAGTGTCTGACTTAGACAGAAATGTATCATTTCCAAATTGTTGTGTTGAATTATTCTTTTTCTTTATTTTTTTCTCTAAAGGTGTTTGTTTTTTCCGTATCATCTATATACAATATGACATCATGGAGCAAATACATGAGCACATTCTTTTCATGTTACATCAATTACTGGACAGTAAAAATATTCACACAGCTCTCCTGGGAGACAAATGTGAATCATAAAATCTAGTTCTCTCCATGATTCTACTAAAATACAATAGGAATTTGTGAAAAATGCATCCTACTGGGAGTCAGGTAACAAAAATATGGGCATTCAGTTTAACCTCTGAAATCCTCAGTCTCTCCTTGTAGAATGTGAGTGTTGAGATCTGTCTTCTGCCTCCTGAGGGAACAGAAAAGTTTAAATAGGTTCCGATGCATGAAAGTCTGTTGGGTCCCTTGCGGCAGGAGAATAACAATGAGAATTCGGTAGTGGTATTCTTTATGGTAAATCCAAGAAAGTCTTTTAAATTTTAATTAGTTTCTTTAAACCCCGGTGGATAAGTCTCTTTTCCCCATTTCACAAGTTAAAATTCAGACACTGGGGAGTTAAATGGTTTGCCCCAATCATGTAAGCCCCCTAGAATTAGAGCAAAGAGTTCCTTGAACCCACTGCTGTGAGGAAGCCACACGGAAGCATCTGGAGGGGGGGCCTTGTGAGCAGAATTACCATACAGGAGCTTTAATGTATGGTTGAGCTTTGTGGCTCTGCTGCAGGGTACCAGAAAGATTCTTTTTAATTTTTATTTTTGACAGACTGGGAATTTTTCATTTGGGAAAAAAGGGAAGAGAGGAGGCTGAACAGGAGGATCAAAATCATAATCCCTGTTTTTAATGGAAATGTGAACTCAAGATTTTACCTTTGCTTGCCCCAGCTTGAAATCATGCGGGGGGGGGGGGGTCCTGCCTTCCTTCCAACCAGCTGGCACAGAATGCTTTGTTTTAAGCAGCTCAACTCAAATGTGTTCCCCTTTTTACAATCTCCCTAATAAAGCACCCTACAAAAGATGCTGATACTAGAATGAAGCAAGGATGTTTCCTCGCTGAATGGTTAAATATTGGCTAACTGGAACTGTGAGAAGGAAAAGAAATGCATGTCTCCCTTTTGCATTTTGGGATTCTTGTTTATGGTGGGTGGAACTCCAGTGAGTCACTACTAAGGAGTGAAATTGGAAGCATTCTTTGGCTTCTTTGCTGTTCTCCACGTGGCCTCTCCATTGTAGGAGCTGCAGGCCTCTGCACAGTTGGATGGTGTAAAAAGAGAGACGTTGACACAAGCAATAAAACAACAGAGGCCCTCAAACCATTTCTCTCTTGCTTTATGGGAGTTTTTGTTTATTTGAGGGGATTTTGGGTAGTGGTTGTTTTTTTTAATGTGTCTGGGCTTGAGGGGTTTTTTTTGTTTGTTTATTTTTGGGTTTTTTGGTGGTTATCTTCTTGTTTTTATTCTCTGCTCCTTAACAGCACAAGCAAGGAAAACTGATATAAAGTACTGACGTTGCCAAGCTTCAGAAAAGAGCCACAAAATATTCTTTTATGTAACCTGTTCTTTTTTTTTTTTTAACCTGAGCACTGAGAAGTAGAGGATTTGGAATTGAGACAGAGCATGGAGAAAACCAGAGCGATCTCTCCTCATCTTCCTTCTTTGGGCTACAAAATGGAAATATGTAACAAATTGCAATTCCAGTCAGTAATATATACTGTTAGGGCAGAATTCTGGAAGGAGATGGCCACTTATCTGGTTATAACCACTTGGGATCTCATCACTAAGAACCCAGTAAGTTACCCTGGACCCAAGGAGTTGCATAAAAACATGAGACTTCATGAAGGCAGGATTTTTGAGAATGTCAAGACATAACATGGAACAGTTGTTGCAAGATCAGGCTCTGAATCACCTCGGATCCTTATCATCAAATCTCTGCATCTTAGATCTTTTATCTGTGAACTGAATGACGTTGAGCCAATTCCTCTCCCTATCAAACCTCTGGCTTCATTGCAACATTCTTCCTAACAGCCTGAAAGTGGAAATAACCCAAAAGTTCATCCACTGATGAATGGGTAAGGAAAATACGCTGCACCCCTACGGTGGAATCATTCAGCCCTAGAAAGGAAAGGGAGCACACAGGCTACAGTGTGGATGAACCTTAAAAACATCATGTTCGGGGGTGCCTGGGTGGCTCAGCGGGTTAAGCCTCTGCCTTTGGCTCAGGTCATGATCTCCGGGTCCTGGGATCAAGCCCCACATTGGGCTCCTTGCTCAGCGGGGAGCCTGCTTCTCCCTCTCCCTCTGCCTGCTTCTCTGCCTACTTGTGATCTCTCTCTGTGTGTCAAATGAATAAATAAAAAAATGTTTTAAGTCATGTTCAGTGAAAGAACCAGTCAAAAAAGACTGCATATGGTATGATTCCATTTATAGGAAATGTCCAGAATGGATAAATTCATAGAGATAGCAGATTAGTGCATCCCAGAGTCTGGTGAGACAGAAGAGCAGAGAGTGACTACTAACGTGTACCAGGTTTCTTTTCAGAGTAATGAAAACCCTGAAATTTGACTGTGTTGATGGTTGAACAGCCTGGTGAACATATCAAAAGTTCCGGAACCATAGGCTTTCAAAGGGCGAATTTTATGGTATGTGAATGATATTGCATTTGTTGGTGGGAGGGGACCCTGTTTCTCCTCTTTTAAAAAAAGATGAATAATAGTTTAAAAAAAGATTAATAATAGTTTCTCTCTCATCAGATTGTTGTTAACAATTAAAACTGACAATTAACGACAATGAATTACCAAAACCAAACCCTTAGGTCTTTAAGAATAAGATGAATGTCACACATACAATCATATAAATACAAAATATATATTTATATATAAATATATATATAAAAATATATAAATATAAAATCTATCTGGAACTTAGCTTTCAAAAGCAGTTCATTGCTATTCAGTTTGGTATTTCCCCAATCTTTTAGAAATGTTATTCTAGGGGCGCCTGGGTGGCTCAGTGGGTTAAAGCCTCTGCCTTCGGCTCTGGTCATGGTCCCGGGATCCTGGGATCAAGCCCTGCATCGGGCTCTCTGCTCAGCTGGGAGCCTGCTTCCTGTGGAGGACGAGAATAATTAAGGCCATCCCACCTCAGGTTTAGCCTTAGCCTAAGTACAGCCATCTCAGGCCCCTGTGACCAAGGGCTGAACTTTCCCCTACTTTACTTTAGTTCCAGAGACCCCCACCCTGCTTTAGTTCCAAGAAAGTACCCCACCCTGCAACACCCTGGCAACAGCTAATTAGCTTACTGCAGAAAAGTCTGAAACTTCTCCTCCTCCCCACCCCCCCCAAGCCTATTTTAATGACCCATAAAAACCCCTGCCTTAACTAGCTTCGGGGTCCAAGTCCCTACTCCGCTGTGTCGCATATACTTGGGCCCAAGCTTAAGCTTGTTGCATAAACCCTCGTGTGATTGCATGGGTGTGTTGGCTCCTCGGTGGTCTCTCCAACACGAAAACTTGGCCATTACACTTCCCACTCCCCCCACCCCCATCTCTCTGCTTACTTGTGATCTCTGTCTGTCAAATAAATAAAATCTCTAAAAAAAAGAAAGAAATGTTATTCTACCAGGAGGTTTCTCACATTTTCAGCCAATGTTTCAATGCGGTATACCTGAGAGACTGGGGAGAACCTGAATTTTATTCATACCAGGTGACTGTCCCATGTCAATCATGGACTACTCGAGTCATAAATTATACTGTTTTTTCAAATCTGGAAAGTATCATCAACAGGACTGGCTACCTAATTTGTGGGACCCAGTGCAAAATGAAAACGCATTTTCACTGTGTTCAGAATTCATGAAGAATTTCGAGACGGTGAAAAGAGCACATAAAAGCAAGTCCAGGCAGCCTTGTGCAGCCTAACAAGTTGTATGCCCAGGAAGCCAGCCCTGACCACAGAGATCACAACAGCCAAACTGAGTCAACATTTTGAAGGCACAGTTATGTGCATATCTCTTTCTCCAAGCAAGGACTGAAATCAACTGATAAATTGTATTTGTTTCTTTTTCTTTTTAAGATTTTATTTATTTATTTGACAGAGAGAGAGAGAGAGAGAGAGATGACAAGTAGGCAGAAAGGCAGACGGGAGCAGGGGGAAGCAGGCTACCTGCTGAGCAGAGAGCCCGATGCGGGACTCGATCCCAGGACCCCGAGATCATGACCTGAGCCAAAGGAAGAGGCTTAACCCACTGAGCCACCCAGGGGCCCTATTTGTTTCTTTCTTGATCTCATTTGATGGTTTCATCAAATCCTGAGGACCCTTTAAAAAAAAGAAAAAAAAAAAGACTGACAAGAAATGGGTAGCATGGGTTACCCCTGGGGTAGGGAGTAGGGTAGCTTCAGGACAAGAGGAAGAGGAAGACTTTTGCTGGGTGTGCTTTGGCACCTTATGTATTTTGAACCATGTGATGTGAATGTCTTATCCAGTCAAAAATGAGTAAGTAATTTAAAGAGAGGTTTGGAGTCTCAGATCAAACCGAGCGGAATAAGCCACATGCATTTTGAATACACACAGGAGTCACCATTTGGTTGTTTCATACTTCTCTTTTTTTTTTTAATGTCTTATCCCTGAACAGAAAGATTTCTTAAGAGCAATCATGAAATATTCCAGGATGCCTTTAATACAATTGACAAGGTAGACTAAGGTAAACTTTTTTCTGTGTACCAAAAGTGATTTACCTCCTAATGTGCAGTATATTTTCAGTCTGAGATCATTGTGAATTATGTGACAGGATATGGTTCCCACTTTGTTTTGGCAGTTCAGGGTCTAATTCAAGCTCAAAGCTAGTAACTGGGAGCCCTTTGGGCCACATTGCTGTGTTCTAAAGCTTTCCCTTAGATTTAAATTCTTACCTTAGTTAGGATTTTTTTTTTCATGATTCCATTTTCATGTACCTTTATATTTTCTTCTTTTATTCTATGATCCTTTTAAACTGCAAGAAATACTTTGTGGAACGAAGAAGATAATTCTTAACATGTATCCCACAAAGTAACAATGAATGTAGGAGAATTGAATCAAAAGGTTTTGTACTGTTCTTTGTAGTATCATTTGGCCCTGTTTGTGTGTTCAAGAATCCCTCACTAAACAGGGAAGCAGAATGGTGAATTAAGAACAAAACGAAAGAGTCACTGGAAAATGTTGTGTAAACTTAGAAACAAGCTCCAAACCAAACTATGTGTTAATAATCAGGAAAAATTTAATAGTGACATAAACTTGTAACCTTCTACCAGCACAGCTATCAGACTTGGCCCTGATCGAGATTAGAGCTAACAACTGAGAACATTACCAGTGTCCCCTATAAATCATACCTGCGGCACATACTGTCTACTCATACCATTATTGGTAATTGTGAAAAATCAGGAACAACCAAATGACAAAGCATGAGGAAACAGATAAATTATCTATACAAACACAGAATATTATACAGCCACTAAAAATAATGCTTTCAGAAAGTGTAATGGTATGATAACCACAATTAAGACTGCTATTTGGTATACCTGAAAGTTGCAGAGAGTAAATCCAGAAGTTCTCATCACGAGGAAAAAAAAATTTTTTTAATCTATATGAGGTGATAGATACTAATCTGTTGAGATAACCATATTGCAATATATATAAATCAAATCATTCGCCATACACCTTAAAGTTTTTTTTCCATTTTATTTATTTTTATTTTTTTTTAATTTCTTTTCAGCGTAACAGTATTCATTGTTTTTGCACCACACCCAGTGCTTCATGCAATCCGTGCCCTCTCCAGTACCCACCACCTGGTTCCCCCAACCTCCCAACCCCCGCCCCTTCAAACCCCTCAGATTGTTTTTCAGAGTCCATAGTCTCTCATGGTTCACTCCCCTTCCAAATTCCCTCAACTCCCTTCTCCTCCCTAACTCCCCTTGTCCTCCATGCTATTTGTTATGTTCCACAAATAAGTGAAACCATATGATAATTGACTCTCTCTGCTTGACTTATTTTACTCAGCATAATCTCTTCCAGTCCCATCCATGTGGCTACAAAAGTTGGGTATTCATCCTTTCTGATGGAGGCATAATACTCCATAGTGTATATGGACCACATCTTCCTTATCCATTTGTCCGTTGAAGGGCATCTTGGTTCTTTCCACAGTTTGGCGACCGTGGCCATTGCTGCTATAAACATTGGGGTACAGATGGCCCTTCTTTTCACTACATCTGTATCTTTGGGGTAAATACCCAGTAGTGCAATTGCAGGGTCATAAGGAAGCTCTATTTTTAATTTCTTGAGGAATCTCCACACTGTTTTCCAAAGTTGTTTTTTGTTGTTGTTGTTGTTGTTGTTGTTTTTATTTAGGAGTGCCTGGGTGGCTCAGGGTTAAGCCTCTGCCTTCGGCTCGGGTCATGATCTCGGGGTCCTGGGATCGAGCCCCGCATCAGGCTCTCTGCTCAGTGGGGAGTCTGCTCCTCCCTCCCTCCCTGCCTGCTTGTCATCTCTCTCTCTCTCTGTCAAATAAATAAATAAATAAAATCTTTTTTAAACATTTTTAAAATTTAAATTCAATTTAATTAACATGTGGTATATTATTAGTTTCAGAGACAGAATTTAGGGATTCATCAGTTCTATATACTATCCAGTACTCATTATATCAGGTGTCCTCCTTAATGCCTATCACCCAATTATCCCTTCCACCCACCAACCTCTGCTCCAGCAACCTGTTTGTTTCCTATAGTTAAGAGTCTCTTATGTTATGCATCCCTCTCTGTTTTTGTCTTATTTTATTTTTCCTTCCCTTCCCCTACATTCATCTGTTTTGTTTCTTAAAGTTCAGATATGAGTGAAATCATATGGTATTTGTCTTTCTCTGGCTCACTTATTTCGTAATACCCTCTAGTTCCAATCACATCGTTGCAAATGGCAAAATTTCATTCTTTTGATGGCTGAGTAATATTCCATTGACTATATATACACCACATCTTTATCCACTCATCTGTCTGTGGACATCTTAGCTCTTTCATGGTTTGGCTATTGTGGACACTGCGGCTCTACACATAGGGGTGCAGGTGCCCCTTCAGATCACTACATTAGTATCTTTGGGGTAAATACTGAGTAGTGCAATTGCTGGGTCAGAGGGTACTTCCACTTTTAACTTTTTGAGGAACCTCCATACTGTTTTCTGGAGTGGCTGCACAAGCTTGCATTCCCACTAACAGAGTAAGAGGGTTCCCCTTTCTCTCCATCCTCACCAACATCTGTCATTTCCTTGAGTTGTTCATTTAAGCCATTCTGACTGGTGTGAGCTGGTACCTCTGATAGGGGAAAACTGTACTCTAAAATGGCTGACCAAACCAGCAAGGGAATTCCAGTCCCTGTCTCAAAGCCCTTCCAGGTTCTTCTTTCCTACCCCCCTTTCCCACGCACGTCACAAGTACCAAGTATGCGGAAGGAGAAGGGTATAAATCCCCCTCCCTGCTTGTGCTCAGGGCTCAGACCTTCGGAGAACAACCTTGTCTGAGCCCACCAGTGTTAAATAAACCTCCGATCCTCCAAAGTCTCCGAATGCCGCTTGGTTCTTCCACCAGGATCCAGTCCAGGTTCCACAACACCTCATTGAGCTTTTGATTTGTATTTCCCTGTTGCAGAGTATTATGGAGCATTTTTTCATGTTTCTGTTGGCAATTTGTATGTATTCTTTGGAGAAATAGTCTATCCGTATTCTGCCCATTTCTTGACTGGATTTTGGGGGGGGTTGGGTAGTAAGTCTGATAAGTTCTTTACAGATTTTTGATACTAGCCCTTTATCTGATAAGACATTTGCAAATATCTTCTCCCATTCTGTAGGTTGCCTTTTAGTTTTGTTGACTGTTTTCTTTGCTGTGCAAAAGTTTTGACCTTGATGAAGTCCCAATAGTTCATTTTTGCTTTTGTTTTCCCTTGTCTTTGGAGATATGTCTAGCAAGAAGTTGCTGTGGCTGAGGTTAAGAAGGTTGCTGCCTGTGTTCTCCCCTAGGATTCTGATGAATTCCTGTCTCACATTTAGGTCTTTCACCCATTTTGACTTTATCTTTGTGTATGATGTAAGAAAGTGGTCCAGTGTCATTCTTCTGCATGTGGCTGTCCAAATTTCCCAATACCATTTGTTCAAGAGACAGTCTTCTTTCCACTGCATATTCTTTCCTGCTTTGTCAAAGATTAGTTAACCAAAGAGTTGAAGGTCCATTTCTGGACTCTCTATTCTGTTCCACTGATCTATGTGTCTGTTTTTGTGCCAGTGCCATACTATTTTGGTGATTATAGCTTTATAAAACAGCTTGAAGTGATGCCACCAGCTTTGGTTTTCTTTCTCAACATTCCTTTGGCTATTCTGTGTCTTTTCTGGTTCCATACAAATTTTAGGATTCTTTCTTTGTTCCAGCTCTGTGAAAAATTCTGATGTTATTTTGATAGGGATTGCACTGAATGCGTAGATAACTTTGAGTAGCAAATACATTTTAACAATATCTGTTCTTCCAATCCATGAACATGGAAAGTTTTTCCATTTCTTTGTGTTTTATTCAATTCATTTCATAAGTCTTATATAGTTTTCAGAATACAGATCCCTTACCTCTTTGGTTAGTTTTATTCTTAACTCATTCGATGAGGCCAGCATTACCTTGATCCTCAAACCAGGCAAAGACCACCACCCAAAAGAAGAATTATAGACCAATACCCCTGATGAATATGGATGCCAAATTTCTCAATAAGATCCTAGCCAACAGGATCCAACAGTACATTAAAAGAAATACTCGCCTTGACCAAGTGGGATTTATTCCTAGGCTGCAAGGTTAGTTCAACATCTGCAAATCAATCAATGTCATATACTGTCAAAGAAAGGACAAGAACCATATGATACTCTTAATAGATGCAGAAAAAGCATTTGACAAAGTACAGCATCCTTTCTTGATTAAAACTCTTCACAGTATAGGGACAGAGGGTGCATACCTCAATATCATAAAAGCCATATAAGAAAAACCCACAACAAATATCATTCTCAATGAGGGAAAACTGAGACCTTTTCCCCTAAGATCAGGAACATGACAGGGATGTCCACTCTGGACTATTGTTTAACATAGTACTGGAAGTCTTAGTCTCAACAACCGGACAAGAAAAAGAAATATAAAATGCATCTAAATTGGCAAAGAAGAAGTCAAACTTGCACTCTTTGCAGATGACTTGATAATCTATGTAGAAAACCCAAAATGCCATCCAAAAATTACTAGAACTGGTAACAGGAATTCAGCAAAGTCACAGGTTACAAAAGCAATGCACAGAATTCAGATGCATTCTATACACTAACAATAAGGCAGAAGAAAGAGAAATCAAGGAATTGATCCCATTTACAATTGCACCAAAAGCCATAAGATATATACACCTTAAACTTATATAGTGCTGTATATCGATTATATCTCAATAAAGCTGGAAAAAATACAAGAAAACATATAACAACATGACGAAAATTCCTGATATAATACTGAGTAAAAAGAACATAATTTTGTTAAATTGATTCAGGGAAGACAGATTAAGAAGTGTAATAGTATGTATGTTTATAAACATGGTCAAATTGAACATAATTTTATTGTCCTTATAATAATTTCTTTCAGTTTCAAATACTTTTGCAATAAGTACATATTCTTTTATTTAAAAAAAAAACAAGCAAAATTATTTTCAAAGCAAATCAAGATTTTCCACAATCAAATGCAAACTGGTACGACCACTGTGTGGAAAAACAGCATGGAGCTTCATCTAAAAGTTAAAAATAGAACTATCCTATGATCCAGTAATCACACTACTGGGTATTTATACAAAAAAAATAAAATAAAATAAACCTCAAAAACACTAGTTCAAAGGGATACATGTACCCCTATTTTTACTGCAGCATTATTTACAATAGCCAAATTATGGAAGCACCCCCAAGTGTCCATTAATAGAGAATGGATCAAGAAGAGGTAAGATAGATAGATAGATAGATAGATAAAGGAATATTATTCAGTCATAAAAAAGAATGAAATCTTGCTTTTGCAACAACATGGAAGGAACTAGGGAGTGTAATGCTAAGTGAAATAAGTCAGAGAAAGACAAATACCATATGATTTCACTTGTATGTAGAATTTAAGAAACAAAACAAATGAGCAAATAAAAAAGAGAGAGAGAAAGAAACCAAGAAACAGACTCTTAACTATAGAGAAAAAATTCATAGTTACCAGAGGGGAAGTGGGTAAGGGGATGGGTGAAACAGGGATTAAGAGTATCCTTATCTTAATGAGTACTGAGTAATATATACAATTATTGACTTACTATACTGTACACTCAAAATTAATATAATACTGTAGGTTAACTACATTAGAATTAACATAAAAACCTTAATTTAAAAAAAAAAAAAAGATTTTCCACAGCCAAACTCTTGAATTTAGCAAGTATGCCAGTATGTAGGCATCCTTCCTGAATTACAGCTCTATTCAGGTCCCTCAGGGGAGAGATGGTAACTAAACTCCTAGTGCTCAAAAACAAAATGCATAATGAGAAGATGTGCCTCAGAAATCTATAAAAACACAACATCCAAATTAATTAAGGCAACATATACAGAATCAGTTCTTAAAATCAGCAATGCAGGAGAAGAGCAGACACATAAAAAAAAATGAGAAAATAAACCAAATTGAACTTGTAATTACTGTCAGTTATGTAAGCCCATACATACACCTTGAAAAGAGAAGAGAAATGGTGAGTAAGGACATATTTTACAAACCAAGGCCCTTGATGTTCTTTTTTGCCCTGGGATTCCACGTGGAAAGAACATAAAAATTCGTTTCCACATCTTGCATTACACAAGTAACACTACCAGCAGCCCGTCACTTCCTATAGCACCTAGCACATGAACAAACATATCAAAAGTCTGACCTGGATTCCCAGACACTAATGAGCAAGAGCCTCTGTGATACAAAGGTAACAAATACGAGTTTGCAAACTTTCTTCATCCTTTCACTTCTGTGGAAATAACATTTTTTTGCTCAGGATTTCAAACTGCTGGTCACACCTCCAAACAAGTAAGTCAGTGTACATGCTACCTACCCAACAATTCCTGGTAGTTTAGTGCAAATATAAGGTGGGAGAGAAGTATCATTACCAAGTGTCTGCCATGTGCTAGACAGAAGGCTGGGCTCTGGAGTCTAGGCCCTGACAGCCTCTTCTAGCACCTCAGGAAGGAAATTTTTCCTGCAAATGTGGTTTGGGGTATGAGAGAGTGGCTTTCAGGGCCTTGGAGGCAACATGCAGTTTTCTCTGAGGTCCTTCCCTACTTCTTTTAAAAACATGCTGTCACTCCAAATGCAACAGAAAATGAAGCTGCTGTGTTTGTAGACTTGAATACAAATGATTTCTGTCTCAGGGGAAAAAAAAAAAAAAAACAAACCTTTCCAGATTATTTATTTATTTTCAGGTCCTAAGTATTACTTTGAATAAGGAAATAAATAAGTGAATTTATGAATGAATGAATGAACATACGAAGAACTTTCAGAATGTGGTCTCCAGGAGAGTCAGGACACTTGTGATTGATCCAAGGGGCAGATGTCCTGGGAGAAAGTAAAAGGTGCAAAGAACAGGTGCAAAGAAAGTCTGAAGGTTATTACATAGCTATGTTTCTCAACCCCAGCTCCCCCAAACCTGTGGCCTCCACACTGGCAAGTGTGAGACTCAAGAAATGACAGGCAAGAGAATATGTTATGACTGGGAATTTGGAGATATCCTTGATCAGAGATCAATAATAACAATATCAACCACTAATACCACAATAAAAATAACAGCAGGAAGAGGAGGAGGAGTATTAATAGATAATTTTTTAAAGTGATTACCATGTGCCAAGCGCTGAGCTAAGCTCTTTGCATAAAATATCTCAACCAGTATCACCACAATCCAATTAAAATGTAGCATTATTAGCTCCATGTTACAGATCAGAACTCTGGCTTGGAAAAGGTAAATTAACTTGCCCAAAGCCACCCAACTAGTCTTATGCTGCACATATGGTAATAATTACAGTGTATCAAAATTGTACTTGACATTTTATAATGAGTTGTTATTAAATCAATCTTTCCCAGCCCAGCTGGACATTAGCATCAACATAATAGCCTCCACATCTGGATGTCTACTCAATGATTTCCTCCATGTCAAGTTAAATTGTTTCAGATGACTCTGGATCCTGATCTGGATGCTGAGGCAGAAATAGTCCTTGAAAGAGTCATCTAGGTCCTTGGGTACACAGACACACTGTTTAAGTAACAGACTGGTGTGCAACACAGCCCTTCATCTGCCTATCAACTGGCAGCCCAGCTAATACCAAAACTGCCCGCCTCTCTGCTTATATTTTAAGAGATCTCAGAAGTGTAAAATTGTAATGTTTACTTCTTCAAATTACCTAATACTTAAACTGAAAAATGGACAAGAGAAATGCTATCAGCAATTTGAATTTTAAAAAAAATGCAGTATAATAAGAAGTTTCTTCCAAGAAAAACAAACTAATTCATAGACTATGAAAGTTAGATCATCTGGGGGGGGAAAAAAGAAAGAAAAAGAAAGGAAGGAAGGAAGGAGGAAAGAAGTTAGATTATCTGCTACAATGGTTATCAATGATGGATGCACAGTAAAATCATGTGGAGAAGCTGTAAAATAATGTTAGTAATAACACCAGATCCCACCCCACAGTGTCTGATTTAACTGATCTGGGGTAGCACTGATATTTTTAAAAACTTCAGCCATGGTGAAGAAACACTGATTTAACCTAACCCTCATTACCCATAAAATGATTTGCCATTTAGCAGGCCAGCCACAAAACATCCCTCTAGTATCGCTTGAATCGGCATTTAACCAGGACTATGGCTTCTTTTCAAAAATACCCAAAAAACTGTCTTAGAAAAAAAATGCTAGACATTAAACTCAAAGAAAATCAAAATCAAACATAATTACAAATATATACACTAATAGTTAACACACTATGTCAAAATAGTTATCTTTCAAACACACTCCTACGTCTGTGTATTAACTGTAATTGCTTATTAAGAGTGTTCTCATTTTCCTTGCTTCCTTTATAGAGAGTGTGAAATATTTCAGAGAAACCAAATGGAAAGGTGATTGCCCAGATGTAGGCTAACAGAGGTTTCCACAAACACATGTGGAAGAGTATCTGGAAATGGTTCAGCATATGTCCCATGGAGTGGTGTGTGTGGCAAAAACTAATCCATCTCACGATGTTTGGCACTGATTAGATCCTTAGTTAAAATGTCTTACCAGTTCTCTTTACAAATAAAAGAAATACGTGGAACATGAGAGCCAAAGAAAGCATAAGCATAATAATGATGATGAAATAAATTCCTTTTGAGAGTCCTTTTTTCTCTCCCAAATATTTTTACATTTGCTATCTCTTTTTTAGTCTTCATACAACTTGAAAAAAATATATATTTTAAAGGTAAAGATAGAGGTAAACTCTCAGTCACATTCTAGCTCCCCAAATCAGAGTCAAGCATTATTTCTCTCTCTTACCAGAATAACACTGGGCAGGATACTTTGCAGTTGGGGGTACAAATGCAAAAATGACTGGGGCAAACGCTCTCCCACATCAAGCTCCTATTTTAGTGGAGAGAGTCAGATAATAAACATGCAAAATAAAAGGGGATAAAATTGTTCCCCATCTCAGGGAATAGCACTAAGATTTCCCCCAGTTGAGCAAGCCAAAAACTTAAAAATCTTCCCTCATCCTTCCTTCTACCTTACCAGCCACATCTGGTCTCTTAGCAAGTCCTGCAATTTTACCTCCTAAATATTTCTCAAACATTCTTTCCATCACCACTGTCATTACCTGTTTTCAAGCCACCACTACTTCCCATATGTATATGAATTGCAACTACCTCCTAGTCTCTCTGCTTCCACTCTGGACCCATCCAATGTACTCTACCCATTGTACTGGGAGTGACCTTGTAAAAATACAAATCTAATCCTAAATTCTCCCACTGAAACCTTTACTCAAGAAACTCTTTATTCATTGTATGGTAAAGCCCAAAATTCCTTAAGCTAGACTAAGGGCCTTGCTGGATGTAGCCCCTGCTTACCTCTCCAGCCCCACAATCTACCACTGTCCCACTTTCTCCCTCTGCTTTCTGCCACTGTGGCCTTCCTTCAGGTCTTTGACTATTACTGAGTCTTCACAGCTCCTGGCATTTTCACTCGTCCTTTCCTTGACCACAGATGCTCTGCCCCTGCTTCATCCTTTAATCACAGCTGAAATATCACTTGGGCATGGAAAGTTTCATCAATCTCCCAAATACAAACAGATCCTCTCATAGGACTCCAAACTTTTACTTTTACTTTTCCTACTTCATGCCCATCACAACTTATAACTGTATATTAATTGTGTGATTATTTAACATTAACATCTATCTCCTACTCCCTGTTCCTATTGCATTGTAAGATCCATGAGGGTAAGGACAATGTTTTATGTGCTTTCCTGGTGTGGTGCCTGGCATACTGTAGGAGCTCAACAAATATACTGATTGAGCAGAAGGATGAATGAGTGAATGAATGAACATTAAAATAAAGATTGCATGAAAGATGGAACATTGGAAATAAGCGGTGAGGAAAAAGTAAGATTGTGATCAACAGAAAAAGGTAGGGACAGATTTTCAGCCTCCCAAAACAGCAAACAACAGTTAGAAAGTCATAAAGCAGGAGTGGGACCATTAAGAATCAGATTTACTGAGTTGAAAATAAGGTGTAATGGAATATGAGCCCAGAAAGACATGGTTCAGTCATAAAAAGTCCAGAATGCAGGATAAAAATCAGTGCTTAATTACAAAGTGAGCCACTGATGTCTTAAGAGCAGGAGGTGACATGTAGAAAGTGAAATTTGGGCAGTATTCTGTGCTCACTGATGAAGAGAGTAAGGCAATTTAAAAGTCTATGCTATTGGGGCACCTGGGTGACTCAGTTAAGGGTCTGCCTTTGGCTCCCATCATGATCCCTGGGTCCTGGGATCCAGCCCTGCATTAGGCTCTCTGCTCAGCAGGAAGCCTGCTTCTCCCTCTCCCACTCCCCCTGCTTGTATTCCCTCTCTCTCAGTCTCTCTGTCAAATATATAGATAAAAATCTTTTTTAAAAAGCTTATGCTATTATTACCACAGAGAACAAAGTTATTTTTAAATCATATCGCTATCATGTATTTAAAACTCATGAGGGCACCTGGGAGGCTCAGTCAGTTGGGCATCCAACTCTTGATTTCTGGTCAGAGCATGAGCTCAGGGTCATGGGATAGAGCCCCATGTCAGGCTCTGCGCTCAGAGGCAAGTCTTCTTGAGATTCTCTCTCTATGTCTCCCTCTGCCTCTCTTCCCATCCTCTAAAATAAATAAATAAATCTTTAAAAAAAAAAAGGGGGGGGCGCCTGGGTGGCTCAGTGGGTTGGGCCTCGGCTCAGGTCATGATCCCGGGGTCCTGGGATCGAGCCCCGCATCGGGCTCTCTACTCAGCGGGAAGCCTGCTTCCTCCTCTCTCTCTCTCTGCCAGCCTCTCTGCCTACTTGTGATCTCTCTCTCTGTTGGGTAAATAAATAAAATCTTTAAAAAAACAAACAAACAAACAAACAAAAACTCATGAAGATACTGTAACTCTGAAGGAGAGTTTAGGTAAAAGAGAGATTTCTGGAGGTGGTAATAACGGAAGAGATTTCTGAATAAGATGGTGGATAAATAACCTGATTTCTAACATGGAGTCCCTTAAAGGCTCAGGAACTGGTAGCACCAGTTACTTCTAGAAATAGGGGTGAAAGTGAAGCAGACCAGCTAGAACTCTATTTGAGAAATAGGTCACCAAAGCCTTTCCTTCCCTCCAAATAGCAGGTGTATTATCTGAAAGGGGTAAAACAGATCTTCACACTGGGGGACCTCTGGTACAGATGAGCACAGGAGTGTGATACCGAAAATGAGGGTATGAAGCTAATGTTTATATACCTGGTACTGAGATTCTAAGCTCTCTTTCCTGATTCAACTCCCAGAAACAAACATATATATCCCCCAGACAGGAAATAGAAAGATACTTTTCTGGTGCAGTGACCAGCCCAATTGGAAAGACCTAAAGATACTGAAACAAGAAGTCGTTCAATGAAAAGGCCCAGCCAGGTCAGCTTATGGAGCATCTCATATTAGACACACGATAAAAAGTACCTATCATGAATATTAGAACCAAAAGCTAATTAGTTAAATAGATATTTAATTAAGAAAAGCAAGTTGGGGGCAACTGGGTGGCTCAGTTGGTTAAGCCACTGCCTTCCGCTCAGGTCATGATCCTGGAGTCTCGGGATCGAGTCCCTCATCAGGCTCCCAGCTCCATGGGGAGTCTGCTTCTCCCTCTGACCTTCTCCCCTCTCATGTTCTCTTTCATTCTCTCTCTCAAATAAGTAAATAAAATCTTTTAAAAGAAGAAAAGAAAAGTAACTTGAAGGAAAAGGACTCTTTGAGGAACAAGAACAAGGCAAAGAAAAATAATGTTAATAAAGTCAGAGAGATCGAACATTATCCATGAACCAAAAACAAAATGTTATTAAAGAGACAAGAGAGACAAAGTAAAAATTCATTAAAAATCCAATAGTAGACATGAAATTTCAGTAGATAGTTTGGAAAAATAAAGATATAGTGATCTCCCAGAGAGGAAAGCGGTAAGACAAACAGATGAAAAACATGAATGGGAAGACTAAAATATAAGAGAGCCAGCTAAGAGGATCCACCAGCCAAGTGGCAAAGTTTCTAACAGGGCAAGAGAGAAAATGAAGGGGAAGAAATCATTTAAGAAATAACTCAGGAAAATAGTCCAGAGATAAAGAACATGATTTTCTACGATTTTAAAGGCCCAGTCTAAAGCAGCCAACACAATGGATGAACATAGACACCACTGGGAAATTTCAGAACACTGAGAGAAAACAGAAAATCCTTCAAGAGGTATAAGGGAGAAGAACACAGTTCACAACACAAAGTTCAGGAATCTGAACAGCTTTTAATTTCTTAATATTAACCTTGGAAATCAGAAAATAATGCCTTAAACATTCAGGGTCGGGGGTGGGGGCGGGTGTTCTAGATTTCTACTACCAGACATATGTTATCAATCAAGTGAAAGGGTAGAATAAAAACAGTGTCTTCTCAAAATCTTTAAGTAATTCTCAAAAAAGCTTACCTCCACACACCTTCTCTCTGGAAATATTGATTCCACCAAAAACAAGAAGGAGGAAGACACAAGATTCAGGCAAAAGGGGGCCCTTCCCAAGAGGAAAAAGGATCAGTAGGGAAAGGGAAATCTAAGTATGTCAGCCGTGAACCAGCTACAGAAGCAACTTGTCCAGACTACTCCAGGCAAGTCAAAATGAGACAAAGAGTCCATGAGAACATTACATCAAGAAGATGAAATTAACAAATTACTTGATGCATCTAAATAAAGAATTGAGAAGAGACTTAGAAAACTGTAGAGTGCTTTGGGTTGAATTAATGATGAGTATGTACATAGAAAACACACGAACAAACTAAAGACATAACTATTAACTCCAGGAAAACAATACTGGGCAAGGAAAAATGCTTCTTGTATGCCTCTACATACATAGTCCTAATATTGAACAATGCTTTAGCCTAAGTTATGATGTAACAGGGGGAGGGGATGAAAAGGGTGTAAGGAAAGAGGTGAAAGAGAACTAAAATCTTCTCTTCCTAGCAGGAAATCAATAAATCATTTCTAAATCTGAAATATTAAGAACCGGAAATACAAACATGCTTTTTAGAAATACAATGATATACACCCAATCAAAAAGCTAATAAGCTTTAAGTAGTTGCCCACAGAGAAGAGGAAATGAAGCATAGGGAAGACTTCTGTTTTCACAAGTCTTAGAAAATCACCTGATTCAAAATCTGTATACATAACTTTCATAAAAATAAAGGTTGAATAAAAAGAATATTTAAATTTAAAAAACCAACAGGCCAAGGATGAGGAAAGGATGAATATGAGAAAGGAAGAGAGAGAATGACATATAAAATGACTCCAATTTTCAGATTTAAGTAACTAGGAGGATGGGGGAGTCCCAAGAAAAAGGTGGGATTTAAAGAGAATAAGAATTATAATTTTAAAATACAGTGTTGGGGCACCTGGGTGGCTCAGTGGGTTAAGGCCTCTGCCTTCAGCTGAGGTCATGGTCTCAGGGTCCTGGGATGGAGTCCCACATTGGGCTCTCTGCTCAGCAGGGAGCCTGCTTCTCTTCCTCTCTCTCCACCTTTCTCTCTGCCTGTGATCTCTGTCTGTCAAATGAATAAATAAAATCTTTAAATAAGGGCGCCTGGGTGGCTCAGTGGGTTAAGCCGCTGCCTTCGGCTCAGGTCATGATCTCAGGGTCCTGGGATCGAGTCCCGCTTAGGGCTCTCTGCTCAGCAGGGAGCCTGCTTCCCTCTCTCTCCCTCTCTCTCTCTCTCTCTCTCTGTCTGCCTCTCCATCTACTTGTGATCTCTGTCAAATAAATCAATAAAATCTTTAAAAAAAAATCTTTAAATAAATAAATTGATTAAATAAAATTATAGTGTTTATGACAACAAATAACTACTTAGTGACACAAAATCATGGAGAGCTCCTCTCCAGAACTTACAGAATTTTACAGCTGCAAGGACCTTTAAATATCATCTTAGCTTCTGTTTCTTAAGTCCTTTCTTGAATCTCTATTGCAAGGGCCATCCATGGATGCTCTGTGTGAACACCCAGCCAACTGACCATCACCATATCCTCAGGCACTCCATTTCTCCTTCGGGCTCCTCTGACCACTGAACGGGCCTTCCTTTAGTAAAGACCAGTCTGCATTGGCCCAGTCCAACCTGGGTTCTTTCATCTCTATTGCTGCTTAAACATATTGGGACCCAGTCCTAGTATCTATCCATATAGCACTTCCGTGTAACTGCCTCAACGCTCTCCTGTCAGTTCTCTGGACTCTTCACTGGATCCGAGGACCCAACATTCTTGTAAAAGTATCTGAAGACTTAAATATAACTAAAAGTGAATTTATATAGAAAGATGTCCATTTCTTCTCAGCTAGTGACAAGGATTTGAATAAATGACTTCCAGAGATTCCTTCTACTCCTGTCAGACAAACCTGGGGAGGGCTGCAGGGACAGGGCTGCCTTATGAGTAAAGGGCCAAAGCAGGCAGAGGGAGACGAAGGAAGGGAAAAGCAGGGCCCCGCCTCCCACGCCTGCCATTCACAGGCCCTTCTGAAGGCAGCAGTTGTCATGAGGCTAGACTCTCCATCCGTTTCTAAGAGCCGAAGTTCAAATTAAAGCCAAGTACAGCAGCGTTGTTTCCAGAATAATTTGAATCTTCAAGCTGTGCTAAGTGCCTTTTTTGCTTCTACACTTGAAAATTACTACATTTCTCAGTTTGTTTCTATTTGAAAGAAAATGGTTTAGGTGATTATAGAGTAGTCGCTTGTCGATTCTGCACAAATTCCACTCATGATTTTTATGCTAAAATTCCAAAAGTCTCTTTAATAGATAATTTATGTTCCTCTAAGATAGTTTTATTTTAGAATAATAAAAGCCCTCAAACTTACCAGAGGCAAAAAAAAAAAAAAAAAAAAAAAAAAAGAGAGAGAGAGAGATACTCAATGTGAGATCTAAGAGCTAAGCTCTTCCCAGAGGCCTATCCATCTTAGGTGATCAAGAGATATTCTCCAGTAGTTCTCTGTGGGCGACTGGAAAGTGCAGCAAAGTGATGAGACACAAACCTTCTTCTTGGACTTGAACAGCACACCAGTGTCAAAAGCAAAAGACAAGTCCTCGGGATGCTGCGTTTGAAGAATTCTAATTCTCCAGATATCCATTCTCTTGAACTTATTTTCATGTGTTCATTTGGCAAGCACTGATGGACCATCTACTATGTGGCCAGCTCTGTGCTGGGTACAGGGGGGATGCAACAGTGAACAAGACAGAAAAATTCCCTGGAGCTCACATTTTGGCATAGGAAGATGGATAACAGCCTGTATTCATCTTGATGGGCTATAAAGAAAATAAAACAGGTTGATGTTCTAGACAGTGACTGCTGGGGCTCGGGGCGGATTGTAACGAGTGATCAGAAAAGCCTTTCCAGTGGAGATAGCAGAAATGGAAACCAAGCAACAAGAAAAAGCTGGGGAAAGAGTATGCCAGGCAGAGGAAAGGGCCAAAGCAAAGTCCTAAGAGAGCTCTTCCTGAACATTATTGTTCTACAAAAAAGTTTTGAAAAACTCTAACATCCTTAGGGATAGTGGATGCCTCCCTACGTCTGAGCACTCAACCCAGTGCTCAGAGACGGGGGGCACTCACTCCTCCAGCTGCTGCACTTAGCCACTGATGGCTCCGAGCTGAGTCCCACGCCAGGAAGGGCCCACAGCCCATGACTCTCTGGCCTCCCTGGAGTAGTCTGTACCCAGTGACTGGTCAAAAGGTATAAAGATCTCACTCGATGCTTCCAGCTCCTGAGAAGCCCCATGCTCTGTCTGCCCGTATCACACCTCAGCTTCCCCTCTGCCCAGTCCTGCTTCCTTCACTCCCCTACAAGCCCTGATGCAGAGGGGATGTCCCGATATATATACCTTTAGTGCGCACATCTTCATCTCAGCTGCTTGTTCCCTCAGAAATCCAGGTGGAACTCTAAGTGGATCATGGCAGGCACACTTACATACTAAAATATAACAGCAGCACCGCCATCAACTTTAGGAATCACAGAGCGCTGGTGTCAGTTTCGTCTCTGTCTACACTTAAAGACAGCATGACAAGAGGTCCTAACTGGTTTCCATGACACACTGAAATCTGTCCCCACACTGCTGACTGGTGATTCCCACCCACAAATCTGACCATGGTGGTCCCTTGCTGGAAGCCCTTCAGCGGTTCTCAGTGGCCTTCAAGACAACATCTTGGTCCACAAGTCTCTTCATGACCTGCCTTCCCATATAGCCTTTCCACCCATCTTCTCCCACACTAGACCCATGGTATTTTGACAATGCTGTTTCACACCCTCTTGCCTTTCAACCTGCAATTTCCTCCACTTAGCAGATCATTTTTTTTATTCTTTAAAACCACCTTCTTTGAAAGTCTTCCTCAGCCCCCATACTCAGAGTTCCTAACACCCTCCTTATAACTCTTGTATACTGCATAGTTTTTTGCTGTTGTACGCATGTTGTCTGCCCATTTCTGCTGCTCGGCTGCATACCACCACTTTGTACAGAAATGTATTTATGGACTTTGTCCTATTCAATAGTGACCCCTCCCCTAGCACCTGGCACAGTGCCAGTCACTATGTAGACACTTGCAAAGGCTATCTCACTCTGATCTAGTCCTGGAAAAGAGGCATAGCCATGGAACATATCTCTATCATACATCCCTTGTTAGCAACCATGTTGCAATTATGGAATCCGAAGGAGGGGCAGATTAAAGAGCAGCGGAAACTTATGTTGTTCATATAACAAATGTCCCTTCTGTGCCCCATCCCTGCAAGTCTCAGGCAGCTAACATCTTAAAGACCCCACAGACCACTAGATTTCCATATTCACTCACTTCAGTTAAACTCTCTAATTTAGCAGCTCCCAGCCTGTGAAGACTTAACCATGAGTATCTATTCGTTCTTCCAGTCTACAGAGAAAAGACTGCGGGCACACCAGAACAACAGTCTGAGTGCATCTTTGTTTGTTTTGTATGTTCACAAGGGTAAACGCCGCAAAAAAAAAAAAAAAAAAAAAAAAAAAAAAACACATAAATTGAAAAAAGATTTTTAGAATTTTCTTTGGTAATTAACAAAGAGCAGACTCTCCTGTCAGAAACTTTGCTGTGGGAGCGCTGTATTTAAATATTGGCATATATAGGACTGATAAGGGTTAATAATGAGCCCAGTGGAAATATGACATCCCCTAATGGCGGTTCTAGTATGCAGAAGAGGCAGTGGTGTGGACATCTGTGCTTTAGGCCTTGTTAGCAGCAAAGGATCCTGAAAAAGACACTTCACTTCTGACTTCTTAGCTATAAAATGGAGAGTATTCATTCCTAACTCACGCTGTCCTTGTGAGAATTAAATAAATAGGTCACATGTAAGAAAGTGCCTAGGGGCACCTGGTTGGCTCAGTCAGTGGAACATGAGACTCTTGTTCTTGGGGTTGCAAGGGGTTGCCTACATTGGGTGGAGATATTACTTAAAATAAAATCTTTAGAGAGAGAGAGAGAAGAAAGTGCCTGGTCCAGGCTCTGACAACCCTAAAGCCACAACAAATGTTTTCACTGAAAGCCTCTCTCTAATTCCCTAAAACGGAAGCAGAGCAGAGCAGAAGAAACGGATTCTTACGGATTAGGATCATCACTCTACACTCCCTGGGTTTAAAATATGCTGATTTTGAATTTCTCATTTCAATCTTATTTCAATATGGTCAGAAAATCAGTTTATTTAAGAAACTATATCAAACTGTCAACTGTATATACTAGGCTTTAATACATTTCATTTCTTTTTCCTAAATAAGCAGTTTGAAGAATGACAGATAGTAAAAAAGGAAATCAAACCCACGGGACGGTTAGTAGCTTTATATACTTTTATATCCCAGAAAACACCTAGGCAGATTAAGACCTTTCTGCATTTCTTAAAAAACAAATTTGCCTGACCAGCTCCATACCGAATTGTACAAAAATGGAATTTAAAAGAGTTAGGATAGTAAATCTCTCCAATCAATGTATTAAAAAACCAATACTACCAAAAAATTTTGCCCTTCCAGCACAGTATTAAAATCACTCAGATCTGATGTGTATAAAATGTTGAGCTTTTTTTTTTTTTTTTAAAGTCAAGTAACTTGGCCGTTAGGTTGGTGATACTAAAAGATATTTTAGTATTATTTATTTTAGATTATTTTCTTCCAGGTTCAATGCTTGAACCTGGAAGAATCAATGCTTAAACCTGGAAGAAAATAATCTACCACCCTCCGTGTCTTTTGATATGCAAAATGATAAATCTTGTCAAGGGGACCACAGGCTACAGCAAATTTTTATGTAAAAAAAAAAAACTATTAATTGGCCTTTGGTGTAGCCCTGCTTGATGCAAATTATACTACTTGTCAAGACTTTTGTTTAGTCACAAATAAAAGGCTTAGTGGATAAAGGTTTGGCCTTTCGCTACAGGTTTTCTGCCAAACTGTGACCTGAAATGAATGAATTGGTATTGAATGGAGCCTCCTGACTCGGTAATTTAATGCTGACAGTAATTAGCTAAGAAGGAGGTGTTATAATGAAAGCCCAGGCATGGTGTTTATGTGATTTTACACAGCTGCGATAGATGGCACCTCCTCTTTCAGTCTTTTTCATTTACTACCTCTGAAAAGGGAGAAGGTGTGAGTCGTAAAAGATACTGGCTGCTTGACTCTCTGATAAATCTCTGGACAGTGAAGACCTTGGGTTTAAATTAGCTGTCAGGGTACAGCCATCTCACTCACTGGCTCACTACGGAGTTAGCAACATTGCAAAGACATTATAAATGGATTCATACGACTTGATTAATGCCTTCCTTTGTAAACAGACTTTCAGCACGGGGCTGTGCCATAGCAGATGCCCTATTCTAAAGGTTAATCTTTACATCAATGGCATATTCAAGGCATCCTGCATTTTCAGTTCTTCTCTTTTTGTTTTGAATTTCAAATTCTCTTGGAAGAAATGAGAAAGAGGAGGCCTAATAGTAGAATCAGAATCTATTGTTAGAAACGTCCCGTGTAAATAAAGGATCATTTTTGCGCACATGACTATTTCATAGAACAAAGGAAATCCTCTGTATGATTCCATGTTGAAGTTCTTCCTTCTTGGTCCTTAAAAAACTGCTTTGACAGAAAAGGTCCACACCTAAGTGACCCCTCTGTGCCTCTAGCTTGGGATAATTTGCCTGATACAATGGTGCTCTATAAGTAGTCTGATGTTAGATGCTGGCAAGTACCTGACTGTGTAACCAAATTCTGAGAGCCTGTCCATTTCCAAGTGCTGCTAATCTTAGTAAGCCTGAATGTTACTCTGCTACTACAAGGAAAAAATGGGGGACCATAAGGATGCAAGAAGATAGAGACCAAGAGAGTGTACTAATACATTTCTACTTCATCCAAGCTTTAGTTCAGAAGGAACTGGTGATATGAGATTTTTGTCACCTCAATTATTCACAATGAATTGGAAGCAAATCTTCCTTTCAAGTGTTTACTGACATTGTCATTTACTCAGCTTCGTAAAGTGTTTTGTTGACATAAATTAGATCTTTGTTTACTCTGTTCCAGATAGGAGCAAAAATAAAACGCTTTGATAAAAAACAACTGTTTAATTACTGCACCATCCTAGAAAATCAGCAATTCTATGTAAGATTCAGAGGTTACATTCATCCAACAGTAAAATAGCAAGAAGCCAAGAATTATGTGCAGAAAGTTGGTTATGAATTCTAGTTAATTTTCAGAGTCTTTTTTCATCTACATACAGACTGTATGCAACTTATTTTGGAGTTAGAGGACACCTATTTTTTCCATGTTCAAATGAAATAAATACACTTCCCCAAAACTGAGGGATTATCTATTCATTTGCCACTGTTAACCTACAATTACTACATATCCTTACCATCTTTCTTCTCTGAATTAAAGTCTGCTGAAGATTTTTATTTTTTTTAAAGATTTTATTTATTTTTCTGTCAGAGAGAGAGAGCAGAAGCACAGAGAACTACAGTCAGAACAGGCAGAGCAGGTAGAGGGAGAAGCAGGCTCCCTGCTGAGCTGGGAGCCCAGACCAGGTGTCGATCCCAGTCAATCCCAGGACCCTGGGATCATGACCTGAGCCAAAGGCAGATACTTAACTGACTGAGCCACCCAGACATGCCCCTGCTGAGGATTTTAATGAAGAGTCTAATGCAATCTGGGTGAAAACAATGGTCAGTTGATCATTTCAAAGAAATTTGTCTTCTCTCTTGTCTTTATGACTAAGGTTTCAGGAAGGAGCCCTCATCTCCAATAGAAGAACCATTAAGAACTAGACACTGGCAGGAGAGAAATGCACTGGGAGTCTTTCTTCCTTGGAAAAATGGAGGCCAAAAGGGCTAAGCAAGATCCAAGCTATGGAGCAAAGGGAAAACATGTGAGGGCCCTAGGAACAAAATAACCGATATTGGTTCCAGTCCTCTTATCAGGCTCCAATTTGAGCACCACTTTAGACCATGCCTAAGCAAACAAAAAGAAAGGCATGACACCACCTAAGTGGGCTTTGTGAGCCAAGAGTTAACAAGCAGAACAAGCAAAATGTCTAGCAAAAAAAGAGATACTTATTTGGGAGAAAAACTAGGATATGCCATTGAAAAAAAAAATAATTCTTTGTAAATGTATCCACAGCCCCAGAGCTCATTGTGCCTGGAAAGCTAAAACACTTCGCACCATGTTTTGTTAAGCAAAGATCATCTCAGAAAGGGCAACAGATACCAAACTGCCCCCCCTTTTTTAAAAATTAAAATATAATGTATTTGTTTCAGGGGTATAGGTCTGTGATTCATCAGTCTTACACAATTCACAGCACTCACCATAGCACATACCCTCCCCAATGTCCATCACCCAGCCACCCCATCTCTCCCTTCCCCTCCACTTGAACAACCTCCAGTGTGTTTTATTAGATTAAGAGTCTCTTATGGTTTGTCTCCCTTTCTGGTTTCACCCCATTTCATTTTTTCCTCTCTTCCCCCACGATCCTCTGCCTTGTTTCTCATATTCCACATATTAGTGAGATGATATGATAATTGTCTTTCTCTGACTTATTTCATTTAGCATTATCTCCTCCAGTTCCATCCACATCGCTGCAAATGTAAAGATTTCACTTTTGATGGCTGCATAGTATTCCATTACGTGTATATATGTGTGTATATATGTTATGTATATATATAATGTATGTAGTGTGTGTGTGTATATATATGCATGTAGTGTGTGTGTATATACGTGTGTGTGTGTCACCATATCTTCTTTATCCATTCATCTGTTGATGGACATCTAGGCACTTCCCATAGTTTGACTATTATGGATGTCACTGCTATAAACATTGGGGTGCACATGCCCCTTTGGATCACTACATTTGTATCTTTGGGGTAAATATCCAGTAGTGTGACATTGCTGGGTCATAGGGAAGCTCTATTTTCAACTTTTTGAGGAACCTCCATGCTGTTTTTCAGAATGGCTATACCAGCTTGCATTCTCACCAACAGTGTAGCAGGGTTCCTCTTTCTCCTCATCCTCACCAACATCTGTTGTTTCCTGACTTACTAATTTTAGGAATTTTGAATGGTTTGAGGTGGTATCTCATTGTGGTATTGATTTGTATTTCTCTAATGCCAAGTGATGTTGAGCATGTTTTCATGTGTCTGTTGGCCATGTGGAAGGCAGCTATGCTCACCACTATACCACCAATGCTCTGTTGGCCATCTGGATGTCTTCTTTGCAGAAATGTCTGTTCATGTCTTCTGCCCATTTCTTCATTGGATTATTTGTTCTTTGGGTGTTACATTTGATAAGCTCTTTCTAGATTTTGGATACTAGCCCTTTATCTGATATGACATTTCTGAATATCTTCTCCCAGTCTGTCAGTTGTCTTTTGGTTTTGTTGACTATTTCCTTTGCTGTGCAAAACCTTTGATCTTGATGAAGTCCCAATAGTTCATTTTTGCCCTTGCTTCCCTTGCCGTTGGTAATGTTTCTAGGAAGAAGTTCTTGCAGCTGAGGTCGCAGAGGTTTCTGCAGGTTTCTGCCTGTGTTCTCCTCAAGGATTTGGATGGATTCCTACCTCACATTGAGGTCTTTCATCCATTTTGAGTCTATTTTTGTGTGTGGTGTAAGGAAATGGCCCAGTTTCATTCTTCTGCCTGTGGCTGTCCAATTTTCCCAACACCATTTGTTGAAGAGACTGTTTTTCCTAATGGACATTATTTCCGGTTTTGTTGAAGATTAATTGACCATAGAGTTGAGGGTCTGTTTCTGGGCTCTCTATTCTGTTCCATTGATCTTTGTGTCTGTTTTGGTGCCAGTACCATACTGTCTTGATGATGACAGCTTTGTCATAGAGCTTGAAATCTGGAATTGTGATGCCGCCAACTCCAGTTTTCTTTTTCAACATTCCTCTGGCTATTCAGGGTCTTTTCTGGTTCCATACAAATTTTAGAGTTATCTGTTCCATTTCGGTGAAAAAAGTGGATGGTATTTTGATAGGGATTATATTAAATATACAGATCGCTCTAGGTAGCATAAACATTTTCACAATATTGTTCCTCCAATCCATGAGCGTGGAATGTTTTTCCATTTCTTTGTGTCTTCCTCAATTTCTTTCATGACTATTCTATAGTTCTCAGAGTATGGATTCTTTGTCTCTTTGGTTAGATTTATTCCTAGGCATCTTTCGGTTCTGGGTGCATTGAGTGCAATTATAAAGAGGATCAACTCCTTAATTTTTCTTTCTCCTGTCTTATTGTTGGTGTATAGGAATACAACAGATTTCTGTGCATTGATTTTTATATCCTGCGACTTTGCTGAATTCCTGGGTGAATTCTAGCAGTTTTGGGGTGAAGTCTTTTGGGTTTTCAACATACAGTATCCTATCATCTGCAAAGATTGAGAGTTTGACTTCTTTGCCCATTCAGATGCCTTTTATTTTTTTGTTGTTGTCTGATTGCTGAGGCTAGGACTTCTAGTACTATGTTAAATAGCAGTGGTGTTAATGGACATCCCTGCCGTGTTCCTGATCTTAGAGGGAAAGGTCTCAGTTCTTCCCCACTTAGAATGATATTCACTGTGGGCTTTTCATAGATGCCTTTTATGATATTGAGCTATGCACCCTCTATCCCTACACTGTGAAGAATTTTAATCAAGAAAGGATGCTATACTTTGTCAAATGCTTTTTCTGCATCTATTAAGAGTACTATATGGTTCTTGTCCTTTCTTTGATTAATGCAGTATATAACACTGATTGATTTGCGGATGCAGAACCAACCTTGCAGCCCAGGAATAAATCCTACTTGGTCGTGGTGAAGAATCGTTTTAAGGTACTGTTTGATCCTATTGGCTAGTATCTTAGTGAGAACTTTTGTATCTATGTACATCAGGGATATTGGTCTCTAATTTTCCTTTTTGATGAGGTCTTTGTCTGGTTTTATCTTTAAATCTGGAGATGTCTTTAGGTCCCCAATTGCCCTTTCTGTGAAATTTCAGATCCAAAGTTATAGTGATGAGTTAAGATGGTGCCTTACATTGTGGAAAGTCCCAGCACAAAACAGGAATGAGGGAGGATGGCTTTGATAAGAAAAACTCATGTACTTTTTAAATATTGTGGTAGGCTGAATAACAGTCCCCAAAGATATCCAGGTCCCAATCCTTGGAGCCTGTGGATGCTTCCTTACACGGCAGAAAGAACTTTACCAATGTGATTAAGACTCTTGTAATGGAGAGATTATCCTGGATTTTCCCAGTTAGGCCTAAATGTAATCACAATGCCCTTACAGGAGGGAGGCAGAGAGAGATGTGATGGGAAAAGAAGAGGAGCAGATGTGATGGTAGAACCAAGAGGTTGGGGGGGTTTGAGAAGAGCCTAGTCAAAGAATGCAGGCAGCCTCCGGAAGCGAACACAGGCAAGAAAACAAAGCCTCCACAGCCTTCCCCAGGAAAACAGCCCTGCTGATGCTTGATTTTTCATTGAATTCAAACTTTTGCCTTCCAGAATAGTAAGAGTAAACTTTCATTATTTTAAGCCACTAAACTTGCAACAATGTGTTACAGACAAAATGAGACACTAACACAAACATGTTCTGGGTTTAAGATATAGCAGCCAGAGAATAAGGAGGGTAAAATATAAAAATGGGCAAAAACACAGTAGTAAATTTTCTAGTATTTTAAAGAACAAAGCTTAATTTCTAAAAATAAAACATTATTCATCCAAAGCTAAATTTACCAGAAGTAAATGGCTTGATGTAAAAGAATAGCACAGCATTCCTGCGGTTATTTTATTCAATTTGTACTTGGTTAAAGATGATAAAATTCATTTTGACCAGTGCTTTAATTTCTGAAGCTATGTTATATTGGCTACTGCTTAGGAAGACTGTACTACTCTTGTATATTCTCCTCATACATGCCGGCGCTAGAAGTTTGGGAACTACAAATCCCAGAATCTCTGGCCCTTAAGATTCCAACTGAGATTCCATCAAGAAGATACATTTGCAGGAGCTTTGGAAGGCAGGAAGGAGGACAAGCTACTCTCATCCCTGCAGCCGTTCCGATCAGCAACAGCTTCTTTCCTGGGTTTCGTGGTGTACTTCTCAGCATTGGCTGGAACGTAGGCAGCAGCTGCCTATAATTTTCTGATTTGGGGGAAGAACCCCACTTCTTTCTTTCTTTTCTTCTGCCCTTTCCTATGATTTTCTAAGCACCTAATTCCCTGAAGAAAAAAAAAATGTTTCTCCTTGAAAAACCTGTAGATTGGGGCACCTGGGTGGCTCAGTGGGTTAAGCCTCTGCCTTCGGCTCAGGTCATGATCCCAAGATCCTGGGATCGAGCCCCGCATCGGGCTCTCTGCTCGGCGGGGAGCCTGTTTCCTCCTCTCTCTCTGCCTGCTTCTCTGCCTACTTGTGATCTCTGTCTGTGAAATGAATAAAAAATTTTAAAAAAAAAGAAAGAAAAAGAAAAACCTGTAGATATCTGGTTAATTTCTATTTTTCTCATTGAACCCAGACTGACAGGAATAAGAAGTTAGAAAAGGAAACTTTTTTAAATAACTAGCTAAGATCCTCAGTTAAAAAGCTGTAAGATATGTTGACATATTGTTTAAACTCCCCAAGTATTTGCTGATATACAATAATCTGGAAAAAAGAAACCTTTCTTATATGAGTCTTAAAGTAATAAGTCTATAAAGAAGAGTAAAGAATAATAAGGAAAATAGAGTTTTACAGTATGTGAGTAGAAACAGACTGATGATTCACCTTATAAATACTGTATTACACAGGCTGATTTGCACAAGTGTGTGCTACTGGGTTGGAGTAAAACTCAGTCCTGGCAATATGTAAGAAAAAAAGAGACACTGTAATAGCACCTTGCTTTTCTCCTCCTCTCTTCAGTATTCCTGGACCATCTCTGAATAAGTGGGGTTTTTTTGTTTGTTTCCGAGGAATCTAGTATAATTAAAATGAATCTCTTTCACATATCCCTTTTGTTCTATATCCAAGTTCGTATCATTTCCTAGTATAACATTTAGATCATAGTGTGTGTGTGTATTTTAATAGGTTTATTGAGACATGTCACATAAAACTCACCCTTTTAAAGTACGTAATTTACAAGTTGAAAATAAATTCACAGAGCTGTGCTACTAGCACCACTACCTAATTTCAAACCATCTTCATCACCATAAAGAGAAACTCTGGGGCAGCAGCTCTTTCTACCCACAGGTCCTGTCCCCATGCTTTAATGAAACTACCTTTCTGTACCAAAGACATCTCAAGAGAGGTGCCTGGGCGGCTCAATCTGCTAAGAACCTGATGCTTGATTTCAGCTCAAGTCATGATATCAGGGTCAAAAGATCAAGCCTCATGTTGGGCTTCTCTCAGCAGGAATCTGCTTGAAGATTCTCTCCCTCTGTCCCTCCCCCATCTCACTTGCCATCTCTCTCTCTAGCCCTCCCCTGACTTAAATCAATCAATCAATCTTAAAAAGAAAGCTTTCTTTTGTTTTCTTTCTGTTTTCTGTTTTTCTACCCATTAGGAATCTTTTTCCATTCCACTCTGTCTCCAGCCCCTGGGAACCACATCCTACTTTTGGTCTCAATGGATTTGCCTATGGTGGACATTTCATATACATGGAATCATACAGTCTGTATTCTTGTGTGATTAGCTTCTTTCACTTAGCATGTTTTCAAGGTTTATACATGATGTAGCATGTATCAGTGTTTCATTTCTTATCACCAAGTAATATTCCACTGTATAGATATACCACATTTTATTTATCCATTTATCAATCTGGCTATATTTGAGTTGTTTCCACTTTTCAGCTATAATGAATAACACGATTATGCACAGGTTTTCGTGTGAACATATGTTTTCAATTCTCTTAGGTATATCCCAAGGAGTAGTCTGCTAGATCATGTTAACTCTAAATCTAACATTTTGAGGAATTGCCAAAGTGTTTTCCGAAATGCTGTACCACTGACAATCCCTCTAGGAATGTATGAAGGTTGCAATTTCTCCACATCACTGCCAACACTTATTTGTTCCCATTTTTTAATTATTATTATAGATATCTTGTAGGTGAGAAATAGTGTCTCAGTGTGGTTTGATTTACATTTCCCTAATGGATAATGACGCTGGGCATATTCTTATGTTCTTATTTGCATTTGCATATATTCTTCAGAGAAATATCTATTCAAATCCTTTACCCATTTTTTTATTTGTTATTTGTCATTTAATTTGAGTTGCAGGAGATAGTTCTATGCTCTTTATAAAAGGCCCTAAAACAGATATATGATTTGTAAATATTTCCCCTCATTCTGTGAGTAGTCTTTGTAATTTGTGATGGTGTCTTTTGAAGCCCAAAGTTTTTAATGTTGATGAAGTTTGATTTTTTTTTAAAACACTTGTATTTTAGGTCATATGTAGGAAAACATTAATTACCCAAAGACACAAAGATTTACTCCTACAATGGCATCTAAGACAGTTACAGTTTTAGCTGTATGGTTAGGCCTTTGGTTCCTTTTGAGTTAAATTTTATATATATAGGGTGATGTAGGAGTCCAACTTCATTTTTTTACAATTTGATATCCAGTTGTCCCAAGGCCATCTACTGAAGACCATTCCTTCTACCACTGAGTTGTACCAGTGCCATTGTCAAAAATGAATTTACCATAGGGAGACTTGGGTGGCTCAATCAGTTAAGCATCTGATTTCACCTCAGGTCATGATCTTGGGGTCCTGGGATTGAACTCCACACTAGGCTTTGTACTCAGGGAGGAGCCTGTCTGCCCTTCTCCTTCTCTGCCCCTCCCCCATTTGTGCACTCTCTCAAATAATAAAATCTTTTTTAAAAAATGAATTGACCATAAAAATAAGAGTTTATTTCTGGACTCTCAAATCTATTTCATTGATCCATATGTTTATCCTTAATCCAGTGCCATACTGTCATGATTACTGTAACTTTGTAATAAGCTATGAAATCAAGAAGTGTAAGTCCTCTGGGCACCTGGGTGGCTCAGCTGGTTAAGTATCTGCTTTCAGCTTAGGTCATGATCCCAGGGTCCTGGGATCGAGCCCCGCATCATGCTCTCTGCGCAGCGGGGAGTCGGCTTCTCCCTCTGCCTCTCCCCCTGCTCGTGCTCTCTCTCTCTCAAATGAATAAAATCTTTAAATAAAAAAAAAAAATAAAATAAAATAAAAAAAAAGAAGTGTCAGTCCTCCAACTTCATTCTTTTCCAAGGCTGTTTTGGTTATTCTAGGTCCCTTACATCTACATATGAATTTTAGAACCAGTTTGTCAATTTCTGCAAAACTGGCATTTTATTAAAGATTGTACCAAGTTCACAGATCAGTTTAGGGAATACTGCCATTTTAACAATATTAAATCTTCCAATCTGTGAATATGGGATGTCTTTACAATATTTAAGTGTTCTTTAATTTTTTCAATAATCTTTTTATAGTTTTCAGTGTACAAGTCTTGCACCTCTTATTAAATTTGTTCCTGTATTATTATTTACGATGCTATTATACATAAAACTGTTTTCTTAATTTCATTTTGGTATTATTTATTGCTAACATATAAAAATACAATTGATTTTTTGTATTAATTTGGCATCTTGCAACCTTGCTAAATGTATTAGCTCTAACAGTTCTTAATAGAATCCTTAGGATTTTCTATATAAACCATGTAACTTGAAAATAGAGATAGTTTTACTTCTTCCTTTCCAATCTGGATATGTTTGAGCTCTTTTTATTGTTTAATTATCCCATCTAAAACCTCAGTCCAATGTTGAATTGAAAAGGAAAGAACAGTCTTATTTTGTTTATGATCCTAAGGGAAAAGCATTCCACATTTTGGCATTATTACATGAGCTGTGGGTTCTTTTTATCATTAAAGGGTACTAGATTGTGTCAAATTATTTTTCTCCATCTATTGAAATGAGTATGTGTGTTTGTCCTTTATTCTATTAATATAATGTAATTCATTGATTTCAGATGTCAAACCAACCTTGTATTCCTGTGATAAACTGTCTTTTTCATGTTGTACAACTGCTGTTTTGTTTTGTTTTCATATTGCTGGATTCAGTTTGCTAGTATTTTGTCACAGATTTTTGCATCTATCATATGGGATATCAATACATAGAGTTTTTCTTCTCTTTGTCTGGTTTTAGCATCAGGGTAATACAAACCCCAGAGAATGAGTTGGGAAGTATACTAGTTTCCTATGGCTGCTGTAAAAAATTACCATGACAAAGGTGAATGAAAATAACAAAACTTTATTCTCTAGCACCTCTGAATGCCAGAAGTCCAAAATCCATTCTACTGGGCTGAAATCAAGGTGGTGACAAGGCCATTCTCACTCTGTAGACTCAAGAGGGGAATCTATTCCCATTTTCTTCCAGGCTTTAGTGGCTGCCAGTATTCTTTTTCTTTCTCATCTCCTTCTGGTACTCCCACTACACATTTGTTGAAATTCTACAGGGTTTCCCACACATCTCTGAGACTGCATTCTTTTTTTTTTTCCCCTTTGTTTCTCAGACTAGAAAATCTCAGTTGACTTATCTTCAAATTCTCTCATTGTTTTTTCTGCCACTTCAAATCTGCTACTGAGCTCCTCACATGACTCTTTGTCATTTCAGTTGTAACTTTTCAACTCCAGATTATTGGATTATTTTTTTATAATTTCTATCTCTTCACAGATATTCTCTACTTGATGAAAAATTACTCCCATACTCTACTTTAGTTCTTTAAATATTGTTTCCTTTAATACTTTGAAAATATTTCTAACAGCAGATTTAAAGTCTGCCTAGTAATTTATGCTATTTTAGTAATACCTGGGCTTACTGAGTGTGTGTTTTTCTTGACTTATTTTCCTTATGCGTGGGTCATACTTGCCCTTTCTTTGAATGCCTTTAACAAATTTTTGACCAAAATTTAGCTTTTGGTCAAAAGCTAAATACCTTAAATAATAGTAATATGGGAACTCTGAAAGTCAGATCTTACCCCCCCCAAGATTTGTTATTGTTGTTGTTTGTTTGTATAATGGCGTTCCCTAACTAATTCTGTAAAATTTGTAGCCTTTCTCATGGGTGGCTACTGATTTTTCTGCCCAGTTAGCTCTGGATCAGCTAATAATTGGATACAGATTTTTCTTTTTCTTTTTTTTTAAGATTTTATTTATTTATTTGACAGACAGAGATTACAAGTAGACAGAGAGGCAGTCAGAGAGAGAGAGAGGAGAAAGCAGGCTCCCCGCTGAGCAGAGAGCCCGATACGGGGCTTGATCCCAGGACCCTGGGATCATGACCTGAGCTGAAGGCAGAGGCTTTAACCCACTGAGCCACCCAGGTGCCCTGGATACAGATTTTTCTTAAATGTCTGAACTAGTAAGTCTCTCAGCATTTACTAAGGGAGGGTCTGCGTGGGTTTCAAGATCTGACAGAGTTTATTACACTGCCTTAGCCTTCACTTCCTGCCTGAGAAGAACTTGAGACCAGCCAGAAGTGAGACAAGAGCCTTTTCAGGCTATTCTTAGACATGCACACAGCTTTGCACATGTGTATGACCTTCTAGATTCCCAGGAATATGTCAGATCTTTTCAAAGCCCTCTAATGGAATTTCATTACCCAGCTTTTCCTTTAAATTTCTGGCCTCCTCCTCTCCCTCCTCCTCCTCCTTTTTTTTTTTTTTTTTTAAGATTTTATTTATTTGACAGACAGAGATCACAAGTAGGCAGAGGGGCAGGCAAAGAGAGAGAGAGGAGGAAGCAGGCTCCCCACTGAGCAGAGAGCCCATTGTGGAACTCAATCCCAATACTCTGAGATCATGACCTGAGCCGAAGGCAGAGGCCCAAACTTCTGGCCAGCTTCATATATGGTCCGGATATTATCACCACCTCAGGTAGCTGCACTGCTAAATAACCGGAACTGATTATTTTTGACAAATGCCTCAGGAAAAGCCTATTAGCACTGAGCGAAAAGGTCAAATGAGGACAAGCACTGCCAGTGGGGTTTCCAAGGAACTGGCAGACAAGTCGAACAATGACAATTATCTGGGAATAGGGCATTTTATAGACATCCAAACCTATCCTGCCCCTTCCAGTGGCTACTAGGTTGCTGGTTTTCTTGGCTACCATGATTTCAAGGTTGATGAGAAGGGCATGGGATAGGGCAAATAAAAACAATGCAAAATTTGGGGTGCCTGGGTGGCTCAGTCAGGTGAACATCCAGCTCTTAATTCTGGCTCAGGTCATGATCTCGGGGTTGTGACATCAAACACTGCATCAGGTTCTGCACTTAGTGCAGAGTGTACTTGGAATTCCATCGCTCCCTCTCCTTCTGCTCCACCCCCAACTCCCCGCTGGTACTAAATAAAGAAAGAAAAAAACCTTTAAAAAATAAGAAAAACCCTGTAAAACTCATTGTTCTTACTAAGACTTAGACATTTTTCTTAAATAAACGATCCCCCAATTATTGCAAAATTTTAATTAATTTCTAGGGTTTCTGAAATGTTGTTCTTGATAATTGTTTTCAGTGTTCTCATTGCTTTTATGGAAGAGTAAATTTTCAATAGTTCTTATTTCACTATTCTGGAAGTGCTCTCTAGATCATATTATATTAAAAGAGCATCTATCTCCTTTCCAGCCTTACATTACATCGCCAGGCCCTCTCCTATTCCCTTTGGTTTAGAAGGTACCAAGCCCTGTCACCCCTTTGTGAACCCTGATATTTTGCTTTTTAATTTTACCGTAACACCTAGGGGGGAAGCAATTCAGATATGCTTTTTTTTTTCTTTCTTATTTCTCAGCAGTTAAAAAGTAAATATAGAGAGGAAAGCATAAAGGGAAGCTAAATTCAAACAGGTTTTCCTCTGCTATAGCTTTGGGACTTGCTTTTTATGAAACTGTGCCCAAAAGACAGTTTAATTTACATTACCAGTTTTCTCTCATCAGCCCAAAAGTATAATTGGATCAAACTTTACACCTTTAATTATACATAATAGACATAACATAAATAGTAAGCACATGTAGGGTTAAATTGGAACATGCCTAAGAACCTGATGAAATTGAGTGGAGAAAATTATAGAAGGATAGAATCCAATGACATGAAAATTGGGTACTTTACATTTTGCATCCACTAAAAAATAAACTACAGCACTAAGCAAACAGTTTGCTATTGCCTATCTATAACTTATCACATCCATGTCAGCATTGTTTAATTTATAGCATATTTGTATAAGCTTATTTTTGTGAGGCTGTATTCTATACAGTATCCTCTTAAACTTGTAAAGTGTAAAATACTGTGTTTCTGTATGTGTCAGCACCACCAAGAGCAAAAAAGTGTGCCTGTCCTGAGTTTACATTATTCACTAACACTAATATGGCATAGAATATAGACAAACAAAGGCAGGCTAAGCTCATTCCATATGATCTTTCAAGACAGAACAAAGAACCTGGCTTTTGTTATTCAGCAGAGGAAACATGGTATGATCTTCACTAGGGAATATGAATGAAGAAAAATGATGCTATCTTGGCATGATGAATTTTCACCTAGATGATTTTGTGAATACAGCTTCTAAGAGGAAACAGATACCAGACCTATAGTTAAGCCTGACCACATATTAAAAATAAGGATAGTTTGGCTAAAAAAAAAAATATATATATATATATATATATATATATATATTTATATATATTTTGGCTAAATAATGTAAAACATTCCTAACAATTGCTTATTATTGAAAGGTCCCCCAATAATGGGCCTGTGATTAAAGGACCGAGACTGATACAAAGCGAAGGTCAAGCAAAGCTTTATTTCACGCCAAGCATCAAGAATCAAACCGACTGGCCCGGGCTGCGCCTATTACAGAGAGCGCGACCCCTCTCTGCCTTACAGACTAGCTTTTAAGGGCAAAGGCCATGTGGTTGGGCCTGGCCACGCACAGGTGGCCAATGAAATTGTAACACACAGAGAAAGCTGCACAATCATGCTAGGTCACACATAAGTGACCAATTGAATTACAATTTACCCTAGTAGATATCTGAACTAGCCTATCACCTTGGTCAGAATTGGCGCCAAAAGGCGCCCAAAGGGCGGGGCCCATACTCCTTGGTAGCTACGGAGACCGTATGTGCCCCCACCAATTGGATACCTCCACCTGGCCTGACCCACCCTTGTATTTGGCCTTTGTTACCTGGGACTGGTTTCCAGGGCTTGTTTTTAAGTAAGTCCCCTGGGGGAAGGGGGGCAGGAACAGTTTAAGTTTTACTGCACAAACAACAAAATGACTGTTTAATCCAAGATGGAATCACTCTGTCTAAATAGGCCCTTACAATTATAATGATTCATGCAGCTTTAAAATGTCCATAGAAAACATCACAAACCAGCCTTGCAATGTCTGCTTCTGTTTGCTAAATATATGGCTTATTTGTCTTATTAGGTCCTTTGCTCCCTCAAAATTCTTTCCATTTGCAGCTGATTCTTCTCAAATTTCAAATCATGAATTCGGATTAAACACTATGGAGTGTAAAGGATGATGCTAGATACTAAGCAAAATCTAAACTTTCTCTCCTCAAAGAAACTAAAATTTCACTATGAAGAAAAGATAGTGGCAGTGGGGGAAGAAACAGTATGTATTAACACGTCACACACAAAAATCTCAAGATGTTGATCCAGGATATTTGTAGCAAAAAAAAAAAAAAAAAAAAGTTGGCATTTTCCTCCACCCAATCCCTAAGAGTGACTTCTGTCGGACTCTCAATTATAGTCACTATTCATTATAAGTTAACAATTCCTGAGACTCTATTTCAGGTAATGTTTATTAAAATACACAGCACCTACTTTCTGAGCATGACACTCCCTCAAAAACTCAATAAATGAAAAAGCCACAAAGGAGAAGAAATCCCAAGGCCCAAGGAGTCCACTGCTGTCAGCAGTGGTCCAAAGATCAAAGTGTCCTTTGGAAGATCCTAATTGGAAGAAGTGACTCTCTTGTACATGGACTTTTTCCTGACATCTAAGAAAGCTGAGGAAGAAAATGCTTTTCTCGGGCACCTGGGTGGCTCATTGGGTTAAGACTCTGCCTTCAGCTCAGGTCATGATCTCAGGGTCCTGGGATCGAGTCCCGCATCAGGCTCTCTGCTTGGCGGGGAGCCTGCTTTCTCCTCTCTCTCTGCCTACTTGTGATCTCTCTCTGTCGAATACATAAATAAAATCTTTAAAAAAAAAAAAAAAAAAAAAAGAAAGAAAATGCTTTTCCCATGGCAGGTTTATTTCCTGCCTGTGGGGAGAGGGTGGTGGACCGATGACAAAGGAAAGCCAGAGTGTCTCTCTTGCACTGGTTCTTTCTTAAGTTTAATTCAGTAAAATCAAAAGCCAAAGTGGCATGATTTTGGAGTAGCATATTTTGCTCTCCTCAACATACCAGATGAAACCACAACACTGTAAGAGAGCTGGAACAATATTAACATGGGAAAGAAATGAAGGGTGCCAACAAGAAGGACTCACAGTTGAGAGGAGTCTGTGAAGAGGTATTTAGAAAGATACAAAGGCAAAAAGAGTAAAGGGCACCGCAAAATACTTCATTTCATTCCATTTACTGCTACCTTTCTTTCTTCTTTTGCTTTGTTCCCCAGAAGGAAATGGAAGCCAGACTTCCTAAGCTAGTCATATGTCTAGTTAGAAGTCCCATCTATTTGGAGTTACCCATTCAAATTTTTTTTTACAAGATTTTATTGGACAGAAAGACAGGGAGAGAGGGAACACAAGCAGGGGGAGTGGGAGAGAGGCAGGCTTCCCGCAGAGTAGGGAGCCAGATAAAGGCTCCATCCCAGGACCCTGGTATCATGTCCGGAGCTGAAGGCAGATGCTTAACAACTGAGTCACCCAGGCGCCCCTACCCATTCAAATTTTAATATGCATATTAATTACCTGAGCATCTTATGAAAATGCAAATTCCAATTCAATAGCTCTGGGTTGGGCCCTACCATCTAATGGCTGATCTGTCAATCTGCAGACCCACACTTCAAATAAAGAGGTACAGGAGTATCTGAGTGGCTCAGCTACCTAAGCATAGGCCTTTGGCTCAGATCTTGATCCCAGGGTCGTTGGATCAAACCCCAGGTCTGGCTCCCCTGCTCAGCTGGAGTTTGCTTCTCCCTCTCCCTTTGCACCCCACCCCCACCCCCGCCCATGCTTGCTCGCAAGCTCTCTCTCTCTCTCACTCTCTCAAATAAATAAATAAAATCTTTTTTTAAAATTTTAAAAAACAAGTAGGAGGTATAGGAGACTCCTCAGTAGGGGAAACCTTAATTATCAGCCTAGTTAATGCTGAGAATTTCTCTGTTTCCCTGTATCAAAGTAGGAAAAGCATTATACTACAACATCATTACACTACAACATCACGAGTCCGATCTCAAACACACACACACGATAAATCAAGTGACATACACATTCACCGATTTATTCATTTCACAAATAATTACAGAACACCTGCTCTGTACCATACATAGTTCTATACTCTGGAGACAGTCTCTAAAATAATGCAAAGTCCCTGTCCTCAGGATGATCCTTCCATTTTACTGGGGCAAAAGCAAATAAATTCATACCATAAGGCCAGATGGTGAAAAATAAAAGCAAGACAAAAGAAAGGAATAGAAGAAGGGTGGGTGGTGCTATGTTGCCAGGAAAGGCCTCTGGCTGGTTGTTTACCCTATAAATCTAACCCAGTCCCTTTTTTTTTGGAAAGTCCCAAGGTCAATTAATACAATTCCTTCGCAATTCACTTCCACTAACCTTACTCCAGGGTAAAAAGTCTCCCAAACTCTCCAGGTGTGTAGAACCAACAAAGTCTTACGTATTCAGCCATGCCAAGTAGAGCCTGCCAACTTTTACAAACTGTACAGTCCTTATCACAAAGCCATGCTGGAGAACCCAGAAGAAAGATTAGAAGACTGAGTACACCCTTCAAGCTTCACCAACCATTGTCCCAGCATACTCCTGACTTGATAAGACACTCGTTTTTAATTTCTTCATGTGGCTCAAAAGACTAAGTGGCTTTATGTAGATTAAAGAGAGGCAGAAAAAAACAGTCTATAATTCAATACACCTCATAAGCCTTCATTTCTATTGCTTTGTCTCATCTGTTTATAAAATACTGTTCATTTCTCAATTTATTTATATTTGTACAAGACATCCACAATATACTTTATTCCATGCTTTGCTGATATGAGAACTTAATATACGGAAACATAACTCAATAGTTTTTTTTCCCCCCTAAAGGTGCCCTGGGAAAAATACTAGATTCTGAGAGCTACACTGTTTATATCTCTATTTGTCAGAGCTATTTGTGAGCTGCAAAAACGTCCTTACTCTTTCCTTGCTATTTCTTAACATGGATGAAAATCTACCATGTGACATGTATCTTCAATCAGAAACAAATCACCTCAGAGAGCAGAAAGCCTTTGGTTTTATTTGCATCTGTCTAGTTTGACTCACGCAGAAATCATGCCCTCTCCCACCACATTTTAATAAGTGTTTACATGTTACCACTCCCAAAAGAATCAGCGGATAAAGTTCTGCTGTGGAACTAATTATACTTCAAGACAATCCTACTCTCCACGGATACACTCTTGAGATAGAAACTTCAAACCCTGATGTTTAAATGAGGTCAGAGCTCCTCCTTGTGGACTCTATCTGTGGATGAGGCTTCCTAAACACAAATCAAAGAAAAAATAATTAAGAAGTACCTGTGTAAAGAGATCCTCAGATTTTGGAAACGCTATGTGTAGGAAATGAAATGTCTGTTTCATGTATAAATTTTGCCAGCTAGATGAATACTCACAAATGTAGTATTTAATTTGGGATTAGATCTTGCGGGTTCACTGTCTTGATATATGAACGTTCAATGAATTGAACATTGAATTCACTGAATTCATGAATGAATTTGACATATGCTACCATGGCAAATACTGTGGGGTTCAGAGACAATGACCACGAAGCATAGCCATTTATGAGGAATGACATGTTAGCATTCCTATTCCTTGAGGATTTACTAGCTTGATATGAAATGCTACACGACAGCCTAGTTTTAGAGATGGCAGGCACTGCCAGCTCCATGGACCCATGATGGGCACAGCTACACAGGGACTCAGAGTCAGAAAGGCCCCAGGCTCAAGAACTTAAGGAGCTGCGGTCTCTATCTTAAAATGCTTAATCATTTTATCTTGGAATCTGTATTTTGTATGTAAAGTTCGATGGGACAATGGAGCATTGCCAGGGGCTGGAGGCTTGGCTCAGGCACAGTCCTGCCTCCTGCTGCCACCCTGGGATTGATTCTCAGCTGCCCAGGGGGTGACCCACAGGTGCTGCAGGCCCTACTCAACCTCCCATCCACCCCACCAACCAGCTACTGCTGCCACTTCCACCTTCTGGGTGTGTCAGGGTCTTACGTGTAAGAGCACACAGGCCGCTGGTTCAGCAAGAGACATGGTGGTGGCCCTCACTGTTCTAGGCTGGCAGTCCCACAGCTCACGTGGCAGGAGACGTGGCAAGAGCAAGCCTCTTACCCACCCCTGATCCAAGTACTACATGCCAGGATGGTGGCTGCAATCCCTTGGGAATCACCTGTTCTTAGCTGGTTAATGCAGCGGTTTCCTGGGAAAGACAGATGATTTGTCATGGACATCCGATGCTGGCCACAGGGCAAGCCAAACACAAAGCACAGGGTGGAGTCCTCAGCCCTGTAAGGGTCTACACTCACCCATATAACAAGAATCCCCACGCCCAAAGGAGTGTGACATTAAGTAGTAAGAAAAAGATACTATGACAGATCAAAGGAGACTACAAAAGTAAGAAGTCTTATATTTTAGTACTACCAATGGCGCTTGTGTCTTGCTTTTATTTTTTTTTTAAGATTTTATTTATGTATTTGACAGAGATCACAAGTAGGCAGAGAGGCAGGCAGGGGGGCGGGGGGTGGGGTGGGTGGAGCAGGCTCCCCCTCTAACAGAGAGCCTGACTCAATCCCGATCCTAGGACCCTGGGATCATGACCTGAGCAGAAGGCAGAGGCTTCAACCCACTGAGCCACCCAGGCGCCCCTGTGTCTTGCTTTTAAACAAGGGCTCCACATTTTCATCTGGCACTGGATCCTGCAGATTCTGTAACCACAATGAATGCTTATGTCTCCTAAAAATTTCTCTATTGAAGCTCTAACCCCCAAGGTGATAGTATTGGAGGCAGGGAAAATAAACAGGTTTAAAGTAGTTCACAATGGGATCAGTGCCCTTATAAGAAAAGAAAGATCATGTGAGCATACATGAGAAGGCATCTGTCCATCAATCAGGAAGCGGGCTCTCACCAGGAATCAAATCTACTGAGCCCCTGATCTTGGACTTCCCAGCCACCAGGACTATGAAGAACAAATGTCTATTGCTTAAGCTACCTCATCTATGATATTTTGTTACAGCAGTTTGAGCTAACTAAGATAACAGCCTTGAACATATGCTTTAACCGAAATGTTTTCAGAATTTTCCCAAAATTACGTATCTCTTTCTTGTTGAATTATTTGTCCAACTGGATATAGAGAAGCTGGCAGAGATCTAGAATATATTAAAATTACAATCCATTATTGGTAACCCAGGGGATGTGATCTGTAACTCAACTCCCCAAGATACAACTCTAGCTTTAGAAACTACAAAGGTGGTTTATAGTATATTTCATGGAGTAGAACCAGTTGCACATAAAGAAGCCACCACTCAAAGACATGTAAGTGGCTTAATGCCTTCTTGTAATGCCTGCAATGATGAATCCTCATTTGTATGTAACAGAAGTATTAGCACTGAAGGGAGATATGCTAACTGGTGAAGCTTATTAGCCTGCATTTTCTTCTGAATAACTGAGACATATTTTATAAAAAATATGGATGGAAGTCTAGAATACAAGGTCACATTTCTAGAGTATTATGAAAGGGAGATAATGAAGAAAGCTTGGACAACAGCTTATGGATGAAAGACTTCTGAGAGGTACAGAAAGAATATAAAAGTGTATCTCAGGATATGAGGAAATTAATATTGATAAAATGCTGAATGCAATGAAAGCATTGATAATAAAGAGGAAAAGAGGGAGCCACTAAAGGATTTTAGGGATTATAATGACACAACCTCGTGACAATCAAGATGGTTAGCATTGCATTTATTACTGAGTGAAGGGAAAAGAGATTAATGAAATGGAAGAATGCATGGAAGGACTCTAAGCTAATGTGGTAAGACTAAATTCTGGAAAACACAAAGGAAAAACATTCTCATTGATCTACAGCCATATTTATATATATCTATATCTATACATATGTATACATACACACATATATATACATATGTGTATATACACACACACATATGTATATATTTATATTTATTTATATTTATATTATTTATATTTATATTTATATATATTTCTGAGGCCAGAAATGACCAGGTCCTGGAGAACTAACATGCCAATATAGACTAAAAGGTCGGTAAACCCTATCTAATGAGGATCTAAGGACTCAGTGGGCAGAGCGACATAAATTTAACATTAACACTAACTCTGAAGTGTGCTGTCGGAGGAACAGTGGTGTGGCTGAGACACTGAGACGATAAGCTTCTAAGATGGAATGAAAGAAAAATTTGAGGGAGTGAAAATCACTCCACCCAGCATGTGAACCATTAGCTGAACAGGAAGAAAGGGTTCAGGACCCAAGCAAAAGACCTGGTGATTTTCCACACACAGATGAACCATAGTTCACGGGAAGCCCCTACATTAAAACAGCAGGCTTGAGTTTGCCCTAATGGATCCATGCCTGGATTCCACCAGCAACAAATCCTCCCAGATGAAGGGCACCACCCCTCACCTAGAAGCTCTAACTTTTCCGCTGGCAAAACATGCAGAATGAGGAGTACTTAGCACCATCAGCCTTTTCTTGAACACAGAGATGATCCCTCACATTTAACAAATAAACAGAATGCAAGAGCCTTTACAAAAGCAAGAGAAAGTGCTGTGGTGTCTTCTACCAAACATACCAAACAGACAAATCAGAGATCTCCCTTCTTTCCTTCTGAAATTCCCCAAGTTCTTAAAGTTCCCTTTAAATACACTGTTTAATCAAAACGTGAATTTTCAGCATAGGGAGAATCTGAAGGCTACACTAGACATACCATTCACACAAACCTTTCCCAACGTTCACAGTTAAATGGGAAGAAGATGTCAATGTGCGATGGGACACACATAGACTAAAAGGTCAGCATAACTAATAGTTACGTCTCTAAGGAGTGTGCCACAGATACAGTATTTGTTGATGAACCTACAAAGTTCAAGCAATTTGGTTATAATCTGGCTTTGTTCTCAGCTTCCTTTTATATCTTTAGGACAGTGCAGCATACTTTACCACAACAACTTTTAATTTTATCCCTGGTAAAAATTTTCTTAATGTTTCTTAATTTCCTGAAGTTATCTGGACCTGTGTGTTAATTGAGAAGTTGATATCAGTCTTTGAATTGTTTTAGGGAAGGTGAATACTAAGAAACAAGGTTCCTGCTTATTTAGTTGAATTCTCAATCCCATCTGCTATAGAAAGTTGAGTCTACTGCTTTGTATTTTAAAACCTTGGGCACCTGCGTGGCTCAGTGGGTTAAAACCTCTGCCTTCAGCTTAGGTCATGATTCCAGGGTCCTGGGATCGAGCCCCCGCATCAGGCTCTCTGCTCTGCGGGGAGCCTGCTTCCTCCTCTCTCTCTCTGCCTGCCTCTCTTACTGCTTGTGATCTCTGTCAAATAAATAAATAAAATCTTTAAAAATAAATAAGTAAATAAATAAGTAAATAAATAAAACCTTTACTTTCTGATAAATTTGGAAATCCTGAATATTCTCTTACTTGAAATAGTCACCTTCTAAACTCCAGTAGCTAAATGGAAGGGTAATCATAGATTCTATTCAAGGTCATCTATCTTTTAGGGCATTCAATTCCCTTAAATGTATAGTCCAAGGGAGCCTACATCTTTTTTTTTTAAGGCAGAGAAGCAATGGTCAGTTTTGCTGGAATGTCCTTTCTCAAATCAAAGAGCTTCTAAACATTTTTATATTACGGACCCCTCTGGTGGTCTAGTTCAAAACTTATAAGGCCATGTCAGAAGAACATTTCTAAATGCATAATGAAAAATGTATAGGATTATAAAGGGACTCACTTATACTGAAATATGATAAAATATTTCCAAACTAATATGGAGTCACATATTTATTCTTTTTAACATCTTGAAAAGAAGATCCAGCAAAGCATCTAATAACCACCATAACTTTAGAGTAGTGATGAATAAGAAAGATATTTTAAGAAACTGAAACAATTTTAATGTGATGTGAAAATATATGTAATTTCAGTTGATGTCAAAAGCACAAGTACTAATCATATTTCTGTGGCTTACTGTCTACATTTATAATTAAAGAAAATGCTGAATTTCAATTAAATGTAATTTTTCTACTCAAATTTCCTGGACCGCAATTTTCTGTTTATGAACACCTAAGGGGCCCATGGATCAGGTTAAGAATCCCTCAGAGAGATTTAAGAGCTTGAAGGAAAATGTAATATTGGCTTACTTAACTCAATTATATGTCACTTAGAGTACATTTTCCAATATTTAAATAATTGTAGTAACTTTAGTGCTGATATATCTAACTGTCACTTTTAATACAAATTCAGACTTTTCCTTTACATTCAAGCCTTTGAATTCTCCATACATAATTCATTACTTTGGTGATTTAGAGACTCTGTTACCATGATACTATAAAGTGAATTCTATATGAAGCAGGTTCATTTTGGATTACTTTCAAGGATGCTTCCATGTCAAAATGGCTTATTTTCAAATAGCCCCCAATTCAAGGTAGTTCCAGAATGTGAACTCCATGGAAAATATTACACAGAAGCTTCCATGTAGCTGCTCCACTAAATCAAATCTGCTTCTAATTGCATAGTGTGTAATGTTTAAACTTTTCCCAGATTACTGGTTGGTTTCCTGGCAAAACTATGATAACACCAAATAGTCAATAAATTGCTATCTACAAAGCAAGAAATTTTAACAGTCCATCGCCTGAACCACTCAGCCACCTCATCACCTCAAAGCAAGAAATTTTAAATGCATCCCAAATGCAATTCCCATCTCAAAGCACCAAAAGGTTTTTCTGAAAGGAGCTCAGTTTTCAAATACAGCATGTTGTGGTTCACAATTTTCCATGCATACAAAATACTATAAGACTGCTAATTGATTACCTTACTCATTTATTTTGCAAGAAGCTTACCATAAATCTTAATAGTGACAATTTACTTCCTCACTCAAGACTAAGTCACATTATTCATCAAGCTGGCATAATTTGAGTTGAAAACAAAATATTTCAGTAAGCAGTTGTTGAACAGAAGAAAATTTCATACTGTTCCAAGTCTGATCACTTATGTAATAGTACCATCTAGTGGATTCTCATCCGTAACACAGGAAACCAAGAAATTCTATAATCTGATTTGGGAAAACTACGCTTCTGAAAAAGGTTTTGTTGTATGTATATTTAATAGACTTCTTACATCCTCAACTAAAGTAGCTGAGCAGACATCTCCCAAAACTAGAACTACAGATTGTCTTTCTGATCATTCCATGAAGTTCTATTTTATAAGAACTGGGGAGCTAGTCTGAGGAATGTAAAACAAATATGTCATGTACCGTCTTAAATTCCTGTTGTCCAAACTACAGCATGGGGTATTCCAAAAGAGCAATATTCTAATAGTGACAAATTGGGGACATTAGAATAAATGATCACATAAGTCTACAGACATATCCATAGAATAATTAGTTATTCAGCTACCAGTGTGGTATTGTCCTAAGCAAACAAACACAAATAAGATAAATCCCTTGAGGTCAAGAAGTTCAAAATATCATTGAGAAGCTAAATAAAGAGTAGAAACAAGTGAGACCAAAGAGGTGTATGAAAAAAGATATAGTGACAGTAGAAAATGATAGCAGAGATCAGCTTTCCAGTAGAGGGTCAAGTAAAGCCTTATGGAAGAGGAACAGAAAATTTGGCTCAAAATGGCTTTCACAATAATCCTTCACATAACAAGTCCCAAGGCACTGTGACTCTAGGGTAGATTAATTCAGTAATTCAGTGATGTCAACCAAAGTGAAACCTGCAGGAGGATGCCAGTGGGAGCTGTCCACTCTGGTAAAGAAGGGTATTTTTATCATTACCATTGTTCAGAATGGCTGGCACATGGTGATAATGAAAAGCAGACTGAATTTTAGCCAGTTTTATCACTGATTTCAAATTCTCTACAGAAAATGCAGTCCCTTGTTGCCTTTTTTTCCCAATATCTAAAAATGAAGAAAAAATGGATAAATGTAATTTGCTGTTAATTCAAGGAAGGAAAAGAATGGGAACAAAAATAATCATCACTAAGTGTCTATTTTATACATACTAAAGAACAGAAATCCAGAAATCCTTTGTATAGCAACAGAGAGGAGACTTTGGAGGCCAACTGTCACCCTTGAGTTGGTTCCCTGGGAGGATTTCTCCTGTCCTTTGCCTCCTGGGCCTCTGGTTTTACACTTTGAGATTATATTCCTTGTCCACTGTCTTGAGGCTGCAGAATAATGTCTTCTTTGGCACTGCACATCTTTAGCATTGATGTGTTATGTATCCATTCTTAATCCAATCACTGGTCATAATGGATTAATGATTCATTAGGATTCATAATGACTGAGTTAATGAAATGAATGGCTATCTAAGAGTGTGTATTATATCCCACAGACTAGGGTTTAATAAAGGAAGAGATGGGATGAGGAATGGGTGACAGGCCCAAAGAAAAAGGAGTGGTAGGGGACTAGGGATGGGAGTTAGTACAATATTCTATAGAGAATATTTTAAGGGTAAGCTTATATATCTTTACATATAAATGTACAGATGTATGAAAACCAAGTAGGGTTTATTCCAGACATGCAGTATGTTGCAACAGGACATACTAAAATATCTAATTGGGAAAGTTATGATAACCACTTAGATACTGAAATAGAGATAAATGGATATTATATATTTATATAACACAAAAATATTATGTGTGTAAATGTATTTTATACTTTGTTATATATAACTATAAATGTGTTAAGGAAACATATTTATATACATACAGTTCCATTTCAATCCCAAAGCCAACATAACAGGACTAGAGGCGAGCCTAATAAAGTCAAGAATAAGTCAAGGATTTCCACTATGACCATCCATTTTTAACATTGTTCTAGTAGGTATAAGCCAATTTAAGTAGAGAGAAAAGGAAAATAAAGTACATGAAAGTGGGAAAGGAAGAGATAACATAATCATTAATTACTCATGATGAAACTGTATACCTGGAGAAACAAAAAATAGAAAAGCCATCACAAATAATAAAACAATTCTGTAAGGTAGCTAGATACAAAACTAATGTACACTTAGCAATAACCTTCATCTGGTCAACCAACTAACTAGGCATTAAAATGGAAAGAAAGACTTCACTTAAAATAACAACAGAAGAGGGGCACCTGGGTGGCTCAGTGGGTTAAGCCGCTGCCTTTGGCTCAGGTCATGATCTCAGGGTCCTGGGATCGAGTCCTACATCGGGCTCGCAGCTCAGCAGGGAGCCTGCTTCCCTCTCCCTCTCTCTCTGCCTGCCTCTCTGCCTACTTGTGATCTCTGTCAAATAAATAAATAAAAGCTTTTAATTAAAAAAAAATAACAGAAGAGATTAATGTATGTAGGAACAAATTTAAGAAAATATAAATCTACAGGGGAAAACTCTGAAATGCTCACTGAGGTTAAAAAGACTTGGTGAGTGCTGTGAAGTGTGTAAACCTGGCGATTCACAGACCTATACCCCTAGGGATAAAAATATATGTTTATAAAAAATTAAAAAATAAAAAAAAAAAAAAAAAGAATTGAGAAAGGGGCGCCTGGGTGGCTCAGTGGGTTAAGCCTCTGCCTTCAGCTCAGGTCATGATCTCAGAGTCCTGGGATGGAGCCCCGCATCGGGCTCTCTGCTCAGCAGGGAGCCTGCTTCTCCCACTCTCTCTGCCTGCTTCTCTGCCTACTTGTGATCTCTGTTTCTCAAATAAATAAAATCTTTACCAAAAAAAAAAAAAAAAAAAAGACTTGAGTAAGTGGAAAGATATATCCTTAGGAAGACACAGTATCATGAAGAGGTCCAATTTTTATAGCTCAATCAAACATTAACTTACTCCCAATTTTAAATACATTGAAAAGTAAAGAGTATGAAGAACAGTAAAGATGGGGTGCCTGGGTGGCTCAGTCATTAAACGTCTGCCTTCCACTCAGGTCACGTGTGATCCTCCCAGGGTCATGGGATCAAGCCCCACATCTGGTGCCCTGCTGGGTGGGAAGCCTGCTTCTTCCTCTCCCACTCCCCCTGCTTGTGTTCCCTCTCTCTCTCTGTCAAATAAATAAAATCTTTAAAAAAAAAAAAAAACAAAGAAAAAGAGTGAAGAGAGTAAACTTGCCCTTCCAAGCTGATTCTATGCAGCCATAAAAAGGATCCAAGAGGCTTTTTAAGTATTCGAATGGAATTCTCTCATTAAGGGGGGGAAAAAAGCAAGGTCAAAATAGTGTCATAGTGTGTTCCCAAGGGGATATCTATCAACTATCCTTTTAAAATACTTTAAAAAAAAACAAAACACCTTAGCTTTTAGGAAGGGACCTGGGTTACAAAACAAAATGAGGTGAGATTCTGAATAACGAGAGTATCTCCTCCCTTTTGTAGAGCATTATCCATCTTCACACAAAGGGTAGTCCATCACTGGGTAACGCAAAGTAACATTTTCTCACCTCTTTTTCAACAATGAAATCTGAATCGTTGAGACAGATCACCTATTTTATTTAAAAGTCTCCAATCAAGCACATGTGGCTCTTCAAGAAATCAAACACTCCCTTTAGAGACAGTCATCTGGGACTCCTGTAGATGTATTTCAAATGTGAGTAGGAAATGGGAAGCAAACAAAGGAGAAGTACTTGTTAGGCAAATCAAGTCCTAAACTGTGTCAAGCAAAATATTTTGACTTCCTCTCTATTAACAGGTTATCCTGTTTGCCACAGGTTATAGCTGCCTGAATATTTCATTTATTCATTTTAATTTTTCCACACAATTGATACTATGAATTTTCATTCGCGTGCAGCTTTTGATGTACTCCCTAACTTCTGACGTCAGTCTCTTCATCAGTTTTTCTAAGTAGACTGGAATAGCACTTCAAATCTCATCCTGACCTAAGCTCAGAGGCTTACTCTATGGCAACGTTGATACAATTTCATCTTTCCTTTGAAGTAAAGTGCTGTATTTGAACCTGTAGATGCAGGTCTAACGCATATAGAATTGTAGGAGTCCCAATCAATGAACCTTGCTTTATCAAAAATTTCTGATCACCACTGATTCCTCATCATCTGTAACTGTCTTGTAAAATCAGTTCTGATATATACAAGGCCGAATCTCTAGGGTAGTATAACATGGCTGATTTTCTCCAAAATGGGTTATTCAATCAAACAACAAAGCAATCATATCCCGAGTAATGACCATGTCCCCCCAGGTGATCTGCACTACTGTGGTTACCAGGGTCTTTGACGTGACAGCAGCATTACAAACATCACCCATTATAAATCATTCACATAAAGGACCATAACCAATCCTTTGTCGCAGGCCCTCATTTTTTTTATATCCATCACTTTAGCTCACTGATGGGGTGCAAAGAAGGATCCTTAGCCATTCCAGGAATGCACATGGGATATTCTGTATGAACACTTAACGCTGAAAGCTTTTAATTCTCTTATCACCAGAGGATGGCTTTTCACTGAAATGACACTTGAAATATCTTCCAAATTCCCCTTAATGAATAAATTTTAACATGATTCCATAGGTAAGGAAAAGGTTTAGATTTTATCTCTAATATTACCTTGGTAGGATGGCCAAGTTTCTGAGTAAATCTCTTTACAAAAAGCACATCTGAGTTGGGGCGTCTGGGTGGCTCAGTGGGTTAAAGCCTCTGCCTTCCGCTCAGGTCATGATCTCAGGATCCTGGGATCCAGCCCTGCATCAGGCTCTCTGCTCAGTGGGGAGCCTGCTTCCCTCTCACTCTCTGACTACCTCTCTGCCTACTTGTGGTCTCTGTCTGTCAAATAAATAAAATCTTGAAATATAAAAAAAAGCACATCTGAGTTGAGATAATGCCCTGATATATAGGTTGAATTAATGAGGTAACACTGGCAAGCAAGGAGAAGATGAATAAATAGATAAATAATGATGATGATGATGATGATGATGATGATGAAAATAACAGATAAATAATTACCAGACACCACCTGGGCCTCCTCTAAATGGGCTCTGAAATTATTTAGCAATAGAAAAGCTTTGCAACCCTCAGAGCAGGCGGTGGCTCTCAATTTTCTGCAGAGTTCGAAAAACACTTCTTACTCTATTAATACTTTAGCTTATTATCTGTAAATGTCAGCTATATGGGCATATTTCCCAACTACTGAGAGTTTTTAATTTGTAAAAGGGCATTCTTGCCTCGCTCTCATCCCAGTCCTGTTGCTAGATAGAAGGGGATTGGGTATAGTTCAGAGCTGTGGTCAAGTGCACATTAACATACTTCCTACCTTATCATCACAGTCTGGTGAGGCCTGCTCATGTCAGTTATGTTATATGGAAGTACAAAAAAATAGCACATGTAAAAATTGTCACATCTTTTCAAAGCCTTTTAATTATTTGCAAGTCTCACCAACAAGGTCTGACACTGCCAGCCACACTGCTCAGCATATAACGGAGGATTAAAAATGATGTCTAAGGAAAAAAAAAAATCAAAAGTGTTTTCTGTAGCTCTATGTTCTGCTGATAATTTCTTGAGTTATATCTCATATTCAAACGTAGGTTTTGTTTTAAAACAGTAAAGCCTCCCAAGAAAATAAACAGATGATCAAACAAAATAAAAGCCTATGTAGTTCTTCATGAAATAGCTAAGAAAAAAAAAATAGCCATTTCCCCAGTAATTACTTTTTCTGAAGAACTAGGAGTACACTTTGATCTTACTAAAGGAAATCTGAATGCAATTGAAAAGGATGTTATCTCCAGCTCTGTTCTGAGGCCGTGAATAATAATAACAGCTATCATTTACTCAGAATCCATTCTTTTCTTTAAATAAATGTACTTGATATGTACATTCCTTATCTCTCAACTTCCAGGTAACCCTGTAAGGAAGTGAATTCCCCTTTTTTTCAGGGCAGGTCGGGGAGGGTAAGTGGCCTGTCCAAGGTGGCAGAGTTAGAAATGGCTGGCACCTCATAGAGGCATGTCCAATTCCAAAGCTCAGTCAATTTAACACTCTTTCCACTGTGGTACACGCAGGGACCCCCACAGTTCTCATTCAACGGGTATGCTGCAACAGATGACATTCACATGAGGACAAACCCCCCCATGGAGGCTCTTAACACAAAGCTATTTCCAGGAAAGTAAAACAAATGGTGTCAGAGGCAACGCACAAAAATACAATAAATCTTATTGTGCCACACTTTTTCACAGTACATCAGTACTGGTGACTTAACTCTAGGTTGTCACTTAAATTTGGTATGACATAGATTATAATTAACTTCAGACATTTTAGCTAATGACCCACAACTCTTCACTCAAATATGTATCACAAAATATAGACAAATAGAAGCGACCGTGGTATAGGCACAACGTTGAATCCATTCCAATCTGTCATTTTTTTTTAAAAGATTTTGTTTATTTATTTGACAGACTGAGATCACAAGTAGGCAGAGGCAGGCAGAAAGGGAGGAGGAAGCAGGCTCCCTGCAGAGCAGAGAGCCCGATGTGGGGCTCGATCCCAGGACCCTGGGATCATGACCTGAGCCAAAGGTAGAGCTTTAACCCACTGAGCCACCCAGGTGTCCCCCCAATCTGTCATTTTAAAGCAAATCATTTGCAAGCTTTAGTAGTTTCTTAATAGAAGTTAATTCTTGGGACACATTTTATAGCTAATTGTGATACATCTCTCTGTCAACACTGCAGTTAGGAATCACTCATGTAGCGTATAGTAGGTACTCCAATTTTAACTCTGATAATGACTATAGTTTTACTTAAATTGATGCTAGTCTTCAAATCCAGTAAGTGAGAAAGGGAGAGAGGGATGGAGTAAATAAGTGACTTTGTCATCCTAGTCAAAGGCTCAAATCTCTAGGGATTGGGAACATGGTAACTCCTGAGGGGACTCATTATAATATTAGAAACTTGCTTCTTAAATGAACCAAAAACTTTTTTCCTAAAGCTTCCTCCCACCCAGTGGTACAAGTCCTACTTTCTGGAGCCACACAGAACTGCTTCATTCCTACTTAAATGTGACAGTCCTAAAAATATTGTAAGAGTAATCACATTTTTTTTTTTCTCTCCAGGCCTAACACTGCCTATTCTTTCAACTATTTCTCCCATGATGTGATTTTTCAGTCTTCCCACTACTCTAGTTGCTCTCCTCTGTTTTTCTTGTGCTGAACTCCTTAAATGCTTTCTCTAACTCAGCATTCTCATTAAGCGTGTTGGCTTCCCCAGCCTTGACTACTCAAGAGTGCCTTGTCATTCTATTGGCCAAAACAACTCATAACACTCTGTCTAGCATTACCTTTGGCTCTTTTGTTCTTGATACCGCTGCAATCACCCTACGGTGTCATTTTCAATCTGTGTTCCTAGAAACCCTAAGGTTAGCAGAAATACCTCAGAGCAGATCAAGACATTACGGAACCTGGACTGTATCGCCCAACAGAAGAACCAAGCAGCACTTGGAGATCTTGGAGGATAGGAGGTTTATTTAACACCCGCTTAGAGGAGATGATCTCCAAAGGTCTGAGCCCCAAGCACAAGCAAGGGCGGGTAATTTATACAATTCTACTTCCACATACTTGGCACTTTTTGTGAGTGGGGTGGGGGGGGGGGACAGGGAGAAAAACCCGGAAGAGCCCTGGAGCAGGGATGGGGACTCCCCTGTTGGCTGGGTCAGCCATCTTAGGACAGAGATTTTTCCTCTTCAAAGAGGAGGCAATAGCCAAGAAGGGAAATTCTCCCACATCCCTGGCTCAACTAGAGAAATTATACTTTTATCCACTTCTATATTCGGTTTCTGCATGGAAATTCGTTTGGAAAAAATGTTCTAAAAAAAAAAATGTTTTAAGTTTGAATAGTATCGCCCTGGAACACAGCTGATGCAGTATAAGGATTGTCCAGAAGACAGGAGAGATACAGGAATCCAAAGAGCTATTCAGGCAGGAATACCTTGTGCCAGGAGCTCAGCTTCTTCTAAGCAGTCTGTTAAGTTGAGGTCAATATAACAATTGCATTTTGAGAGTGTTGCTTCTGCTCTTTAAAAAAAAAAAAAGAAAGAAAGAAAAAGAAAAAGCAAGCTCATCCTCCCCACTAAAGGATGCTCCTGCCTGAGAGCTGGGCGTAGCCAACTCAATTCATTTGCCTGGCACTGGGAGTCCTGTGAGGGTTTGGAAAATTGGTTCTCAATACTACACAACAGAATCTTTGAGGGGGCTTTAAATAATACCAGTACCCAGTCACGATGCTCAAACATTCTGATTTTACTAGTTTTAGATAAAATCTGACCATTAGTATTTTTTAAGTCTCTCCAGGTGACTTTAATGTGCAGTCAGAATTGAGAACCTCCCATTTAAGACCAACCAAACATAATTTAAATAGGAAACAATTTGGTTAAATGTGGAGAGCCAACTGTTAGTTGAAGTAAATGAAGAATTCAGTAGAGCTGATTATTTTATGGTGAGGGTCAGGCAAAAGGAGGAGGTCCTAGGAAGTAACCATTTCACTGAGAATTTCTCTTAGACTTCCAAGTGATCAAAATGCATATATATTAAGAGGCTAAATTCATGGTACTCTCCACATGTACCTTGGAATGATTTCTAAACCATCACTTTTGGATATAGACAACACTCTGGCAACAACCAGAGGCCTCCTAACCTGTAGATGTCTGTTAAGTATAGTAGAACCAAACAAGGGTTGGAAAAATACAAAACCAAAAACAAGGGTTTGAGTCTGGAGAAATGAGAAAATAAGGAGCAGGACGGACTAAATCATTTAAACTGTTCTCATGCCTATACCCTCAACTCCCTAACCCCTCAGATTTCCTTTCCTCTAACAGATTTATTCAATCCTTATTTACTAGGTCAGAATATACTGAGTATGGGGAACTCACTTTTCATCAAAAAATGAAAAGACATTAATGCTGCACCCTTGGAGTTCGAATTCCAATAGATGAGCTCATGATGGTCTAGCTTTCCCTTCCTTTTCCTTCAAGTTTCTGAAGTAGATTACATTCCATCTGTCAGCTTCCTTGCCTCTAATTCACACCTCAGCCTAGAGCAAACTACTACCCACCGCCCACAAACATGACCAAAACCTTCTGGCCACCAAATCCATTCACTCAACACTCAATCGAGGTTTGAATGGCCACAGTACTTTTCCGGTTCAGTGTTGTTTTATTAACCCTGTTTCAGAATTAGATACTATCAACCATTTTCCCTCTCTAGAACTTCTTCCCTCCCAGAGTTCCTGTTCCTTTCTCCACACCCCACACTCCTTATGTCTCATGCCCTGACAACTCCTCTAACACAGATTCACTTTCTCCCTTGATCGTCATATTTATTTCCGTGTATATTATATCAGTAATTACATTACTGACTTCAAAATCAGTATCATCAAAAAAAAAAAAAAAAAATCAGTATCATCCACTCAAACATCCCAAAGGCCCAATCTATGTATCTACCTATTCACCCAACATCCACCTTGATGTCCCATGGGCACCTCCCTCACTGCTCTCCCCCCACACTCCCACCCTGTTGGAACAACACCATCCTCAGCTGTAAAGTAGGAAGAGTTCTTCACAGTGGTTATCCTTTCCCCATATCCAATCCCCTCATAAGCCAGTGACATAACCCAGGGAAATCCTCGGTGATTTACTCCTTAGATGGCATTTATTCTTTTGAGGAAGATGGGCAAAATGCCATTGCATATCCTTTGGTTAGAATTCTATAAGCTGGAGTGGCAATTCAGAACCCTGTGTTTTTACAGTTATTAAAGAAACAAACATTATATAACTACAGAAATAACTATGTAAATCAAATGGAAATACTTAAGTTTTATAAGTTTTACATCTTTTTAATGAGAAAAAGAATCAAAGGTCAGTCAGATACTTTTAAGACAGGATTTGATTCTTTCCCATTCCTCCTCAGTCTGACATAAATATCAGCATCCTTCATAGTCAGTACCCCTAAGAAGAAATCTAATAAGAAACCAGGGGGAGAGGTATATTAAATATTTATTTGTTAAAATATAATAATAAGGGCTCTTCATGGACCAATCTTTGCATGGATTAGCATATAGAGGAATATGACCCATCAGCAAAACAAAATTAGAACAGTGTTACAAACTTTTCTTATACTTCTCAAGGAACATAACAGGATATACACCCATAACTCTAGATCAAACTTTTTTTTAAGATTTTATTTATTTATTTGAGAAAGAGAGAGCATGTGCACACAAGGAGGGGAAGGGGCATAGCAAGAGGGAGAAACAGACTCCCCTGCTGAGCATGGGGCTAGATCCCAGGACTCTGGGATCATGACCTGAGTCAAAGCAGACTCTTAACTGACTGAGCCACCTGGGCACCCCTAATAACTTCTTCAATCTCTTTTCTCCTTTCCCCTAAATCTTTCATGCCCTACCCACACCCTCCCTCCTCTACCCCAACCACCTAGATGTGTCACCCTCCACAGCTTCATTCTCCATTCTCCATTACCATCTCCACCAAAGTCTTTCTGGTCTTGCCTTTCTCACCAGTTTTCCCAGTTCTAGGTAAATTTAAAGCCTGGAATTAGACTGACAAAGCAGAACTTTCTTTAGAAGAGTGTTAGAAAACCAAATTCAACTGAGTAAATTTAAAGACCTAATTGACTTTATTCAACAATTCATGAATAAAGCAGCAACCCATCTAGCAAGTAAAAAGAGAAGCTCCCAGAAGGGGTCCAAAATGGAATGATTTTATAGGTAGAAACAGGGCAGGATGAGGAGGTAATGAACAAAATAAAGTAAAAGATTTCAGGCAAGGTTACCTTCCCTTAGTGAAAAGGACCAGGTCTTATCAAGCAGATTAACTCACTAGTGCTGACCAGAAAATTCCAGACTGATTGATTTAAAATTCCACTCTTGGGGGAGGCAGGGGTGGTTTAAAACTGCAATTAAGTCTTGGTTTGCTGTCCTGGGACCAACTTTAGCCAGTAGCGTTTTGTGAGTAAGACTCAAGACAAGGGACAATTAACATAAGCAAAGACAAAATTATTGTTAGCCAGTAAAAGAGTGAGAGAAGAAATAGGAATACATACTTGTCAGAAATATATATTTGGTCTTCACCCCTATTTCTTGCACCAAGCTCCTTAAAAGCCATGGAATTTCCAGTGTGATAACAGTACAAGTGTCTGTTGTTATGTTAATGAGATGACTTGGAAAGCACCAAAGGCTGGCAACTGGACTCTGGGCGAGGGGAGCCAATCCTATGATTAAATAATTGGAATTTTCAGTCCTACCTACCCCCATCTCCAAGGAGGGGAAAAAGGGCAGAGGTTGAACCGAACACCAATGGCCAATGATTTGATCAATCATGATTACATAATGAAGCCTCCACAAAAACTCAAAAGGAAGGGGTCCAGAGAGCTTCTAGGCTGGTGAGTATGTGGTATCTGGGTAGAGTAGTGCATCTGGAGAGTGGACCTTCCTATCCCCTCCTCCCTTCCTTGCCCTATGCATCTTTTCTACCTAGCTGTTCCTGAATTACATCCTCTTATACTATGGATGGGTGATCTTGTTAGTGAAATGTTTGAGTTCTATCTGAGCCACTCTAGTAAATTAATCCCACCCAAAAAGGGGGTCATGGGAACCTCTGACTGGTAGCCGGTCAGAAGCACAGGTAACCACCTGCGCTTGGAATTTGGCCTGTGAAGTGGAGGGGAGTCTTGTGGGCCTCAACAGGTGCCACTTCAAGGTAGACAGTGTTGAAGTAGCAAAGTGGAAGGGATTCCCATTTTACTTATTTTTTTTAAGATTTTATTTATTTATTTGAGAGAGAGACAGTGAGAGAGGGCATGAGAGGAGAGAAGGTCAGAGGGAAAAGCAGACTCCCCGTGGAGTTGGGAGCCACATGTGGGACTCGATTCTGGGTTTCCGGGATCATGACCTTAACCAAAGGCAGTTAGTTGCTCAACCAAGTGAGCCACCAGGTGCCCAGGGATTCCCATTTTAGAAAGGCTCTGTCTCTGCTCTGTTGCTGTTAGGCCTCATTTAATAAGCCAGAGAATCTGTGTTACCACTTCAAGGGGGAAGCAAGAAAGTTAATCATTCTCTGAAGTTTTGTCCTAGGCCCCAAATATCTAGTAACATCCAAGAACAGCCAGGTCCTGAACATGAGCTTTAAACAGATCTCAACTGACACTGGCATTGATACCCTGACCAATTTATACAATAACACTTATTGTTCACCTGGCACTCACCTTTGATTGGACCTCGTTCTGGATACCTTAAGGAACACATACTCTAGACCCTTCGGCAATATAAACCCCTAAGTCCAAGCAATGACAAGACTCATTTCCCTTTCCTTTCTGAGTCTCCCAGACACTCCACTATTTGCTGCCTGTCACTTATGCTATTCAATAAACTCTTTTCACTTTCTCTGCCTCATGTTTTGATTTCAACCCGTATGAAGCTGATGATCCTCTTGGCTGGTCATCCTGTGGGACCCTCCCCTGGGTTCTGGGACTCAGCCTGCCTGCGTCAGTGTCACAATTAAAGTTGATGTGTAGGACACCCAGCTCATGTCCTGAGCATTGCTTGTGGTGTAGAGGGAAAATTCCCCTCCACACACTGGAATTAGGTCCATTAAGTATGTAGCTGAACTCTGACTCATCTACACTAGCTGACCAATGACTTCCAAGAATGGAGGCAGGCAGAGGAACTCAGGTTCAGAGTTCTACGTCTCCTACATAAAAAACAACAACAACAACAACAACAACAACAACAACAACAACAAAAAACTGCCTCTATGCCTCTTGCACATTAACTGGTAAAAATTACAACAATACAACCATCTGAAGTTTCTTGAAATTGCCTGAAGGGCATACAGAAAACGAAAAAAGATTTATTCGAAAATCTATTAAATCTTCATAAGAACATAAGAACATCTGTGGCACTTAAGCCCTGACTTGCTCCTAAAAAGAGGACCCAGTTGTCACCTTAACAACCTCCATTTTGACCTCCATCTGTACTTTCTGATTTTTTTCTTCTTTCCTGTTTATCTCTTAACTCGGGCAAAAGACCTAGAGGATTGGAAACTACTCCCCCAGGCAATAACAACTGCCCTGATACCAGCTAGACCTCGCATGATTGGCCTCAAAACAGTGACCAGAGCTGACCTTTACTGCCCAACTTACAGAAACCTAGAAGTATTTTTAGCACTTCCAAGAAGAACTTTGAGATACTAGTCCACCACCTTCCCAGTGTTGGCCATGCTGAAAGAAATTCTTGTTTCATCACCACACATGTTTCAGTCTTTGGATTTTATCCGTGATGAGTGGCCAAACCTGGTCTGTTTGGGACCCCTGGAGGCAGGAGCTCTTGTATTCTTCATGCCTGATTATGCTTCCTCCAGGATCCCCCAACTCAGCATGAAGAAAATTTCCACTCTGGATGAATAGGGCCAAGAATGTAGGGCTCCCCGGCTCTCCAGTTCCCAGTCAAGCTATAGCATCTCAGCAGGAAGGCCACACTGCCTCAGTTCTAGGTAAGTGCAGCCAAGGGGTTGAGAACTACCTTCCTCCACCCAGCCCACACTCATAGGTTGAAGTCTCTACCCCAAGCACAGTAGGCCAAGAATACTGGGGCCCCATTGCCTTCACCCACTCAAAAGGCTGCAGTTCCATGTCATAAGAGGCAAACCCAAGAAGACCATGCGACTTCACCCACTGCACAGCTCATAAAGCAGAGGCATCACTGCAAGAGAAGGCAACTATCCTTACTCCCAGCTTTGGAGCAGTGACTCAGGGATGTCTGCGCAGAGGTACAGGGCAACAGAGAAGTTAAAACCTAAATGTCAGTGTCTGTAAGTCTTTGCTCAAGGACTCTTCATTTCCCCAGGGAAGAATCCTTAATTTCCTTTCTAGGATACATCCACCTGGTTCCAGCATGCTGGGGCTAGCGTGGGAGAAAGGGAATGAGGGTGCCACAATTCAGAATGCAGGTCTCATGTAGTCTCTACTGTCCCATATAAGGTTTCCAGAGACTAAACTTTCCTGTGGGGGCAGGATTAGCCGTGGCACTTTGAGTGCTCACTATTATGTGTATTTCCAACAATAACCCCTCTTCAGTTTTTTCCCACACCCCCACCTTCATGATGGCTGGTTTCTCTAAATTCTGAGACTTCAAACTTCTGTGCTGAACTCTCCTCTGATTTTAGACAGTGAATCCTTGCTCTCCTGTATCCTCTACCAAGGAGGCTGGACACCTAAAACGTGTACCTTCTCATACCCTCGTTGAAGCCAGGAGAGGCTGAGGGACCCAGTTCTCACCTGTAAGATGGAAGCCAATGACACTAAATGGGGCTGCAAGGAGAGCTACCGAAGAGACACAGAACTGGTCATCATGCTGCTCTCCTTTCTTCCTAGAGCTGCAAGCCTCGTCCTGGGCTATGGGGCAGATACCTCCTGCTGATACATATGTATGTATGGAGATTTTTTTTTTTTTTAAGTAATCTACATGCCCAACGTGGGGCTCAAACTCACAACCCTGAGATCAAGAGTCTCATGTTCCACCAACTGAGCCAGCCAGGCTCCCCTACAATAGGTCTTTAGAAATCACAGTGAAAACAAAAAATTAAAAATGACTTAGAAGCCAATGAAATCACTAATGATTCCAGAAATAGACATATGTCCTGGAACAACACCAGAAACCTCCTACACAGGAAATTCTCAGGTTTCTTAGCGCAGTTCGGTGAAATATGAAATAATTTACTCTGGGGATTTCTACTGCATTGCCCCTTACCACTTTGCTAACTCTCTCTTTGGCTCCACTGTGGTGAATAATTTCTGTTAAAAACAAAAAAGGGAGGGGCACCTGGGTGGCTCAGTGGGTTAAAGCCTCTGCCTTCGGCTCGGGTCATGATCCCGGGGTCCTGGGATCGAGCCCTGCATCGGGCTCTCTGCTCAGCGGGGAGCCTGCTTCCTCCTCTCTCTCTCTCTGCCTGCCTCTCTGCCTACTTGTGATCTCTGTCTGTCAAATAAATAAATAAATAAATAATAAATAAATCTTATTTAAAAAACAAAAACAAAAAACCCACACACACATATGTACAAGCTCTCAGTTTGTCTTTTCTTCTCTTCAGAGTTTCCCTTTAGACGCAGGAAAGGAACACCACTGTGACCCCAGGAGACCGCCTGCCTGGCACATCTGGGCTTCTGAATCAGGACTCACTGTTCCCAAGAGGTCAGCCCCTTCCTCCACAATCATACTGGTAAGAAATAGATACTTCATGATTTCTTGGAGAAGGCTGTTAAGGCAGGTTTGCATTGAACATCCTATGGGACAACGTATGAATGCATACACACTCACATACATTCACTGCCTTTCATTACAAAACTACCTTACATACCTGTGTTAATCCCACCAGTCACCAATGACAACTTTGTTCTCTTCCCTCCAGCCTCCCCAGCCACCACCCCCTGTAATTTATTTTCTGTCTGCTTCTCATCTTTACATGTATCAGCTAATCTTTTTTTTTAAGACTTTTTTTTATTAATTGAGAGAGAGAGAGAGAGAGAGAGAGAAAGCAGCAGAGGGAGAAGAAGGATCAGACTCCCTGCTAAGCAGGGAGCCCAACATGGGACTTGATCCCAGGACCCTGGGTCACAACCCAAGCAGAAGGCAGATGCTTAACAGACTGAACCACTAAGGTGCCCCTGCATCAGCTAACCTCTTAAAACAAGATCCATCTGTAGGATAAAACCTTATTAGAAAGGAGTCTGGGAGGATGCTACAAGTAAGAACTTCTTCCTATCACACTATAACGACAGATTTTGCTGTTTCTTGAATTTTTTTTTATTCACTTCCCCTCTGTGTTTAGCTACATTGCTCCTCTCACACTTCCTCAACTTTTCAATCTTTGCGGTCTTCTGCACAATTCCTGCTCCTTTTTCTTTTATTATTTCTAACTCCTTCACAGTTTCGTAACAGTGGTTCACAGATCAAATATTAGAGTAAATCAACAAGATTCTAATCCAGGTTCTGTCTCTTACTATCTGTAATTTCACATATTAATGTCTCTTAGCTTTAGTTTACTCATACGCAAAAGGTTATCTATCTCTCCATAGTGTTGTGAGGATTAAATGAGGAAATGCAGGAACATTTTTGAGCACCACACCTGGCCCACTGAAAGAGAGTTAGCTCTTCCTTAATAGATGCTGGTTCTATAGTAGACTGTGCAGTACCCTACCTGGACCTACTGTGCCTGCCCATTCCCCTGTTCTCTAATATTCTCAAATATCTGGCACATGGTAAACACTGATGACTGGCGCAGAAAAATAACTAATACAGCATGATAGGAAATATACTCACTATCATTAGCCATCAGAGAGATGCAAATCAAAACCAAGTGAAGTACCACTTTACACCCAAGTGCCACAGCTTAAAGAATAAGCAAACAACAACAAAAACACAGACAGTAACAAATGTTGGCAAGGATGTGAAGAAAGTAGAATCTCCCTATACTGCAGGAGGGTCTACGAAATGGTGCAGCCACTTTGGGAAACAGATTGGTAGAACCTCAAAATGTTAAATATAAAATTACACATGACTTAGCAATTCTACTCCTAGCTATATACCTAAGAGAAAGGAAAACACATGTCTACACAAAAATTTGTACACAGGGGAGCCTGGGTAGCTCGGTGGGTTGAGCCTCTGGCCTTCGACTCAGGTCGTGGTCTCACGGTCCTGGGATCGAGCCCCACGTTGGGCTCTCTGCTCGGCAGGGAGCCTGTTTCCCCTTCTCTCTCTGCCTACTAGTGATCTCTCTCTCTATCAAATAAATAAATAAAATATTTTTTAAAAAACTTGTTTACAAATGAGCTGTTAAGCATTATTTCTAAGAGCCAAAGAGTGGAAACAACTCAAATGGTTATCAGCTGATGAATGGATAAATAAAATGTGGTAAATGAATTAATATGTGCTATAATGTGGATGAAACCAGAAAAGATTATGCTAAGTGAAGAAGACAGTCACAAAAGATACATTATATCACTTGACTGCAGTCATATGAAATGTCCACTATAGGCAAACCCATAGAGACAGAAAGTAGATTAATGGTGCTCAGAGCTGATGGCATGGGGGTGAGGCTGCTAATATGGCACAGAGTTCCTCTTGGGGGGTGGTGGTGATAAAATATTCTAAAATTAACAGTAGTAATAGTTACACAACACAGTAAACATACTAAAATCCATTGAATTGCATACTCTATGTGGGTGACCTTTAGGATAGGTATAGTATACCTCAATAAAGCTGTTTTTAAAAATGAAAGCATGATAGAAAAATGCAGAAGGTTCTAAAGGAAATCTAAATAAAGGGTATGATAGGTATCAGTAAGGATGATTTCAGCTACAAGTAATAGGAAACTCCATCTAAACTAGATTAAACAATAAAGGGATTTATTATCTTCTATATCAAGGAGACTGTCAGGAGGACAGTTCCAGGGTGATTAAATCAGTACCTGAGTGTCATTTTCAGGATTCTAATTGTTTCCATTTTCCTGTTCTTCCATTCTCAAACTATTGGCCTTTGCCCTCATACTTGTCCCCTCATGATCACAAGGTGGTTGCCACAGCTCCACATGTCACTTTCTCACCAACAACACACTACAGGAGAGAATATCCCTTTGCTTCCCTTTTTAAAAGTGAGATACACTTTCCCAGAAGCTACAATAACAGTTTCCCTCCTGTGTTGGTAATAAGAATTGCATTACTTGATTATTTCTAAAATAGTCACGGGTAAGAGGAATACATTTATTGCTATTGGCTTAAACCAGTAAAGACTCAACCTCTGGGTCCAGGAAGAAGCCCAGTCTTCCTTGACACTAAAAGTAATCAGGGTGTTGCTCAATGGAAAGAAGGGAGGATATGTGGAAGCAACCAACATGTGCCACAATGTGAACCAAGGAAGAGATCCTGGAAAAGCCAATGCGTTAAGCTAAGCTGTCACATGCCAGCAGAGGTGGGGCAGACTGGGTGGGCTCAGGAGTGGCTTGAAGAACAAGCAGGAGAGAGAGAGAGGGCATTCTAGAGAAAGGGGGCAGAATGTGCACAAAGACCAGGAAGATGATGGAAACCCACAAGCTATTCAATGAAATATAAAATGATGAAAGATGGGATCATGAGCAAGCAGGTAAACTAGGTTTGTCTGTCTATGAGCAAATGTTTATGAAACTGGAAGTGACAGGTCAAATCTGTGTTGGATTTCTCTGTGAGACAGATGTTCAATAAACGACCAATGCTTCCCTAAGACATCAAAATGAAAAGTGAAACAAAGAAAAACAAGTTGAGATTCTAACTTTAAACTAATCCTCCTGCTTTTGAAAACAGCCTCTCTTTGTGTCCCTTTCCCCTCTCCCTCTCCCTGTTAGGCACAGCGGCCTACAAACCAAGGCCCGACCTTTAGGTAGCTTGTGTCCACTGGACTGCCCTCTTCATGAGGTGTTCTGGGATGGAGTGGAGGCTCCTGCCATAAGAGGTTCTTTGAACGTGAGCCTTTTCTCCTCTAGAGCATTTCTGACGTAAGGCGTCCCAGCATGGCCGTATGTTTTTTCACTCTGAGTGAGTGGTTTGATTGGGAAAATGGCTTAGAGGAATTCAGAAGGGAGAGATGAGACTACATTCCTAATGGGTCCCTTTTGGACTCATGATGTTCCTGTGAAACGTCATCTGTCCTACAATTCATGAATTCAGGGGTGGTCCCCAACTCCCCGCCCACAGCACATCTACACAATGTAATAATGTGAGCTGTTACTGGAACCCCACAACTGAACCTGGGGAGGCATCTCTAGCCAATTGTAGCACCGCTTCACATTCAGTCTGGATGTGGCCTCATCACTTTTTAGGCTCAGTGCTCCACAAAACCAATAATAATCTGTCAGACTTGGTACGAAAAGACACAGAGGGTGGGAATCTGCCATTTATCACACAGGCCTCCCAAGTGAAAGGAATTCTATTTACTCAGTCCAGACAAAGAGCAGTAAGTTAGTGCCAACCTGGAAGAGTTCTTTTCTGGTTGGGGTGACCAGGAATCACCGCTTTGACAATGATAAAGATGGCTAACCTTTGGATTCTAAGCCAAAAAATGCCATTTACACCGACGGCAGAAATATGCTGAAACTAATTAATATTATATCCCAGGTCATTCTAGGACATCACCACTGCATCTGCAAAATAGATATAAAAAATTATTTTCAAACTCCCCACAAGGGAAGTAAAAAACCTATAATCACTGAAAATTTCTAATTTAATAAGGAGAGAAAGCAGATGAAAACATGTTTATAGCTCATATCTGCCAAACAGAATTAACTACTATGCACTTTAAAACTCTTCTTCCAGTGGGGGATTAGGTGCAATAAAGCCCAGCACATTTTGTCTCAACCATGAAATAAAATGATCATCTGCTTATCTATCATTTATTTCACACAGAGGGCTCACACCAATAAAACTCTGATTTTATAGAGCTAGGAAGGAAGATAAAACCCATAAAACATACTGTACAGTTTTATAGCTTAAAGATATGTCTCTCAGAAAGGTGAACCAAATATTTACAAACAAGCCTATCTCATTATCTTTTTTTTTTTTTTCCAGACTGATTTTATTCACAATATGGTAATTCCCTGGGTATCTGGAGGTCAGGTTCCAGCAATCCTGTAGGTGTCCAAGCATGATCAGTGTAACCAGAAGTTCCTTACGAAGAGGAAAATGTTTTTGGCACTGTTGTCTAACACCTGCTGGGTGGAGGTGGTCCTGGGGTGACAACAGAAATAAATGTCAGCTCCCTTCCCTACTCACTTAAGTAGGAGGAAAGGAGGGGACCAGAGGTCATAATCAGGGATGGGAGATGTCAAACAGACAAACAGCTTCTCTTCTGGAATCAGTCCTCATTTAGGGGGATTCTTGCGGAATCTTTGAATCTTTGATCTTTTACTTTTTCAATTCTGTCTGTTCAATTTAATAGAAATGTACTGAATAACACTATAATCTGGGCACTGGGGAAATAATGAGGTCGCTCAAGGAGCTTATTGTTTAAGAGGGGAACAGAAGCCAATAGATGATTCTAATATAGTCTGTTATGAGCAAAACAGAAGCACAAGCAGAGGTATGGGATGAGGACGAGGTCAACCCTGTTGGAGACAGGTGGGATACTGTGGAAGGGCTCTCAGAAGGCGCTTATATAAACATAACTGAAATGATGTATTATGACTGCATTAAATACTACCATTTCATATCTGTTAATGGGGTGGTAAAATATATAAACCAGTTTAGAAAATAATGACTCATAGGAGTGCCTGGGTGGCTCAGTGGGTTAAAGCCTCTGCCTTCGGCTCAGGTCATGATCCCAGGGTCCTGGGATCGAGCCCCACATTGGGCTCTCCGCTCAGGAGGGAGCCTGCTTCCCTTCCTCTCTCTCTGCCTGCCTCTCTGCCTACTTGTGATCTCTGTCTGTCAAATAAATAAATAAAATCTTTAAAAAAAAAAAAAAAGAAGAAGAAGAAAATAATGACTCATGTAAGAAACCATACACTTTGGCCCTATTGTCATTACAGACAGGTCTCTGATTCCTTCTCTTTCTATTTACAGGATTCCTATCCTGGAGGGGAGAGAGATCAGGAAGTGTGATTAGAATGAGGGGACAGAAGGAATCAAAATGTCAGGTATAAAGAGAAAAGAAGCAGGCTGTACTCTCCCTTTTCTGATTGACACTTCACATCTCCAGTAGCCTAAGCTGAAGAAAATGAGATTTAACTTTAAGTCAAGATTAATTATTTAACTATTACATGCAATGGGAAAGAAAGCATCCTTGGTTATCTGAAAATGTGAGAAAGTTATGGTGTTAAATCTCATTCAAGGGCAAAGAAAAAAACCAGCTCCACAAAATAACAAAAGGAGAGTAGTAGACAAAAATAAACTGCTCCATGATTTAATTCCAAAGCAATGCTTGTTCAACAAAAGAGAGACAGCTGAACTTCAAGAAGGAAATGAGAAGGAAAGGAGGAAGGGAGGGAGGGAGAGAGACAAGGAAGGAAGTGAGGAGGCAGAGAGGAAAATTAGAATGGGAAATGAATTGAAACCCACAGTAAAGGAAAACTTCCAAAAAGTAGAATAAAAAAGAAAGCCACATGAGACAAGAAAAAAGGTAAAAAAAAAAAAAATTAGAGAATCAATCTAAGAATTTTAAGATCCAACTAATAGGATTTCAAAATGAAAAACAAGTGAGAGCCATGTGATTCAGAAATCCCATTTCTGGGTATGTATACACACCTAAAGCATTACAAGCAAGGACTCCAAGAGATATTTGTACATCCAGACTGATGGCAACATTATTTGTAACAGCCAACAGGTGGAAGCAACCCACGTCTCCATAGACAGATGAACAGATAAATAAAAAGTGGTATGTACATACAATGGAATATTACTGAGCCCTAAAAAGGAAGGAAATCCTGACGCATGCCATGACATACAAGAACCTTCATAACATTATGCTAGGTAAAATCAGCCAGTCACAAAAGGACAAATACTGTATGATTCTATTTATGTAACAGTAATGATTAATTTTATATGCCCACTTACCTAGTCACAGTGCCCAGATATTTGGTCAAACATCAGTTTAGATGTTGCTGTGAAGGTATTTTTTTAGATGAGATTAACAATTAAACCAGCAGACTTCGAGTAAAGCAGATTATCCTCCAAAATGTGGCTAGGCCTCATCTAATCAGTTGAAGGCCTGAATAGTACGCTTAAAAATGGTTAAGATGATAAATATTATGTTATGTGTCTTTTACCACTATTAAACAAACACACAAAAAAATATGAGAGAAGATTGTCACTCATGAAGAACATGAATCCAGGGATTGGAAAAGGCTACCAAGAGTCAAACAAGAAAATGAGAAAAGACCCACAATAAAGGCGTACTATTGTGAAATTCCAGAACATCAAGATTAAGGAGAAGATTATAAAAGCTTTCAGAAAGAACAAAACATATAAAAGGTCACTCATAAAAGAGAACTTTAGGGGTACCTGGGTGGCTCAGTGGGTTAAAGCCTCTGCCTTCGGCTCAGGTCATGATCCCCGGGTCCTGGGATAGAGCCCCTCATCGGGGGGCGGGCAGGGGTGTCTCTGCTCAGCAGGGAGCCTGCTTCCCTTCCTCTCCCTCCACCTGTCTCTCTGCCTACTTGTGGTCTCTGTCTGTCAAATAAATAAATAAAATATTTTTTAAAAATTTAAAAAAAAAGAATGTTCTTCATCAAATAATAAGTAAACCAAGAAACAACATATCCATGAAATGAATCTAAAAGGCTGACAAAGAATATTCCCAGAAAATAGGACTACATGCAACAGGCCTAGAGATAGAGACTGGAAATTTGTGTGCTCAAGAAAGGTCTCCAAAGAAAAGGAGGTCTTAACAAAATATCTGATAAACCTGTCTATGTGCAAAATTATATTGAGATGTTTTCTCTCTTTCTCCCTCCTTCCCTCCAACTCCCTCCTTTACGCTTTCTTATTCATATGCATATTTGTATTTATATCTTACTCATATATATAAATATATTTGTATAAATATTTCAATATACTTGTATGTACATATGAAACAAAGCAAATGAAAAAAGCTATGCAATTATTAACTTCAGGATACACAAAAAAAGTGTACAAAAAATACACACATGGAGAAACTGAGCAATGAAATTATGCTGAGGAAAAGTATCAAAGTGTTAAATTATCATTCCTCATAATAGGAAATGAACAGTTAATGTACAGAATTAATTAATTAAGACAATACAGCATGACTCTAGAATATGAAGGCAGATAGCAAAAGAAAAAGGTGAGAGTTAATCGTGTTTGCCTCTGAGAACAATACTGGGGATTGGGAAGAACTGAATATAATAGATTGACTTTTTTTTTCCTTAAAAAACTTCTATTTTGGGGTGCATGGGTGGCTCAGTTGGTTAAGCCACTGCCTTCGGCTCAGGTCATGATCCCGGGGTCCTGGGATGCAGTTCCCATATCGGGCTTCTCCTGCTTTGCGGGGAGCCTGGTTCTTCCTCTCCCTCTGCCTCCCCCTCTGCCTCTCCCCCTGCTTGTGCTTGCTCTCTCTCTGTCAAATAAATAAATAAAATGTAAAAAAAAGAAAAAAGACTTCTATTTTATTTAAATGTTAAAACCATATTAGAAAAAATAAACCTTAAAAATTATAAGGACTATACATCTGTTAAATAAATCTTTCTATTAGACACCACTTAATGCTAATGTGGATGTGGAACAAGAACTCTCATTCCCTACTGATAGAAATACAAAATGGTACAGCCATTTTGGAAGACAATTTGGCAGTTTCTCACAAAGCTAAATATACTCTTCCCATAAAATCCAGCAATTGTACTCCTTGGCATTTACTCAAATGAGCTGAAAACTTACTTCCACGCAAAAATCTGCACGCGAATGTTTGCAGCAGCTTTGTTCATAATTGCCAAAGACTGGGGGCAACCAAGATGTCCTTCAGCAGGTGAACAAATTCAAAAAACTGTGATACATTCAGATAATGAAATATTATTCAGAGCTAAAAGGAGATGAGCTATCAAGGCATGAAAATACATGGGAGAACATTAAATGCATAGTACTGAGAAAAAGAAGCCAGTCTGAAAAGACTATGAAGGGTAGCAGAATATTCCATCCAAAATATGCCACTTTGGCCTAAGGATTATTTTGAGCTAAAGAGAATTTAGTAGGAGATTCGAGAAAGTTCTCTGCCCTTTCCTTATGTGCTTAAAAACAGGACATAAATTTATAAAGATGCCCTCACCTCCTCCCTATCAGAAACCACACAGTTAATCACCAAATCAACTACAGATGGCACCAGAGGAAACTATGTAACAAACCTTGCTAAAACCAGCCTTTATCTTCCATTGATTTCCCCATACATTTGCCCTCCCACAGTTTGCCACCCTAAAAACTCTAAATCTTACTCCTTTGTCTGATCACTTCTCTAAAAAATGGTCTGTTCTTCTTGTTAAGACCCTGTATAAGCCCAAGTCTGAACCATCCCCTTGAATTTACCTCGGAGTGTTCCCATGTGAATGCATGATATGTGGTATTAAAACACTCTTGTTTTCTTGCTAATTTGTTTTGTGAGTCTAATTTATAGGTCCCAGCTAGAGAACTAGGAGGGCAGAAAGGAAAAAGTTGAGTTTTTCCTCCCATACAACTACATACTACATGATTCCAACTATGTGACGATCTGGGAAAAGGTCTAACTACACAGACAATGAAGGACCAATGGCTGCCAGGGTTGACAGGGAAGGAAGGATGAATGAGAAAAGAACAGAGGATTTTTAGGGCAGGGAAACTACGCTGTATGTTACTAGATGATGGATACACGTCCTTATACATTTATCAAAACCCACAGGATGTACAACACCAAGAGCGAATCCCTGTGTAAACAATGGACTTTGGGTGATAATGATGTGTTAACGTGGGCCCATCCATTGTAACAAATGTACCACTGGCGGGGGTGGGGGGGTGGGTTGATAACAGGGTAGGTTATGCATGTGTGGGGGAAGGGAGCATATGGGAAATCTCTGTACCATCTGCTCAGTTTTGCTATAAACTTAAAACTGCTCTAGAAAGTAAAGTTTATCTTTGAAATGCATATTGCAAAAAGCATGCAAAGAAGAGGACACAGGACCTCAATTTCGCTATAAACCTTAAATTGCTCTAAAAAGTAAAGTTTATTTTTTAAATGTATATTGCAAAAAAAAAGAAAAAAGCATAAAAAGAGAAAGTACATAGGACCTACTCTAAGAGTGGTCTTCACATCGAAAGTTTAACCAGGTGGAGCCAGTGTGGAATCATGGAAAAAACAAAGACACGGGGTGCTTGGTTCCAGCTTTGACACCACTCTTCACCACCTGGTAATCTTAGGAATGCCACTTCTCTCTTCTGGATGCCACTATCTTCTACATAAGAACTAAGGTGCCACACTATGCCAGCACTTTCCCATGTGGTTTGGCTACATGTGAGCCCCACAAAATATGTTGGGAAAAAAATCAAATTTGTTCAAAATTTTTAAAAAATTAAATTTGTCAAATAAACTTGGGAAGCACAATGTGACATAATTGCCTCTTGGAGACTCCAGCGCACATTAACATCTTAAAGGATATGTGAAATCTTATAATAAAGAAAATCTTACAATTTTTTTAACCTGCTTCATAAATCTCTTAAGACCATGTTTTCTCCTCACAGTCTTTTTTTCTTTAAAGCTATAGATGGTTCTTTCAACATCTGCTCTGTGGAAAACATAGGGAAACACCACTTATCCCAGTCAGTTCATGCTGCTCGACAAAGAACCATAGACCGGATATCCTCCAGAAATTTATTTTTCACAATTCTGGAGACTAGAAGTCTGAGATCAGGGTTTCTTTCAGTGTGGTCGTGTTGCTGGGGAGGCCTCTTCGTGGCAGCAACTCCTGTCTTTTTATGGCCTCACACAGCAGATAAGAGGGCGAAAGAGGCCACTCTGGGATCCCTCTTCCGAGGACACTATTGCCATTCAGGAGGACTCTACCCTTGTGACCTAATTACCTCCCGAAGGCCCTACCTTCTCATACCGTCACATTGGAGGTTAGGATTTCAACATATAAATAGGGGTGGAGAGGAGACACAAATATTCGGTCTACAACACTACTCCAAGATAATTTCTAAGTTGAATATTTTCATATTCCTTCATTATATATAAAACTCCACAGCAATACCTATACCACGGCCCTTGGATTAATGACAGATTTGGGTAAATTTAAATGATTTCTTTCTCTGATTTCTTCCTTCAGTGCTGTGAGATAACTTCATGAGAAGGCATTTAATACGAGGTTATGAATGTCACTTCAGAAATAAAATTCCTATAAAATGACTGTTTCAAAGCACAGCTTGGATCTACAGAATTGTTTTATCTAAAACTTTTTTAGGTGGCCTAAGCTACATAATAGATAAATGTCCTCTTATCTGAAATTGAATAAACACACACGTAGAGGCACTGCTGAAGTGTCATTCTGTGTTCTAACAGAAAACAGAACCAATTTGGTCCTTCACAAACAACAAACCTTCCTCTTTTGATAGAAACAAATCTGACTAGAATAACATAGTGTATTATTTCATAACTGTAAATGAATGCTCTTATGAATTTATGAACAAATCTCATGAGGGCATCTATCTGTCCATGGCACGATGAGAAAACACCTCTACTCAGAGGAAGGGAAGAGGGAACCTGATTAAAATGCAGTCGATAAGAAGTGTCCGTCATAGATCATAGAGTACCAAGAGGACTCTCGCTTTAATGCCCTACAAACTGTGGGAGCAGATGCTGTTATTGGCTCAGGAGAGTCATCAAGGAAACATAAATATAAAATAGCAGCTATGCAAGAATGTTTAGGGGCCTTGTGGTAGCACAGGGAGAAAGGTCTTCAAAGCATATCTACCAGGATAAGGCACAAGAGAGAAGTCAGAATTTATAACAGTCATCAGCTACAGAAGAGGCTTGACATCATTAGCAACAATTCCAAGTAGATCTTTCCCCTGTGGGAAGTATTTATTGGCCAACTTACAGTCATTTTTCCTGATTCTTCCAATTAGGATTACATGAAAAATCTAACCTGCCAGTATTAACATTCTACGGAGGCTTGTCTTCCCAAAATCATCACCATAGCCGGGGGGGCGAGGGGGGGAGGTATCCCTGTCCAGGCCAATTCCAAAACAAATTGTCATCTGCCACCAGTAGGAAAACCTAATTGGCCACAGAACAAAGAAGATATTCCAAACTTATTGTTTAGTACCTGCTGTAGCAAAGAATAAAAACCAAGGGTCCCCACAGGCTCTAGGGCTTGGTTGTTTAAAAAAATAATAAAATAATACAAATATTTTCCACTTCCTTAGGGTTTAGTCAACTCATCTTTTGTCTTTTCCTTGTCCACAGGCACACAATTAACTTGATAAAGTTTATCTTTCATGTTAAAAAAAATATATTATACATCCAGCCCTCAGTAGAGACTAAACCAATCCGAGAAGTCATCAAGTAGATGTTAGTGACTACACACTTAACTTTAGAAAGTAGAAGGAAAAATTAAAAAGCAAGAAACTAAGCTTTTATCAGGCACATTGACTACATGCTCATTCCCTATACCAGTGTGCCATGTGGGCCACCACCCCCCTCACCCTGCCATGGCATGAGGTGGCAGGGAATTGATCAATGAGAGACACCAGTCAAGGTCCACTAACAAGAATTTATTCCTGCTACTAGGTAAGATTTCACAGTAAAGGGAATTCCAAGATCACAAAGCTGCTTCATCCACAATTCACTGGAGTGAAATATATTTGGTGTTAAAATTAATAATGGTTGGCTTTCTGGGGAGATCAGGGGATATTTGAGTTCTTTTTTAAATTAAACTTTCTTAAAGGGAATTACAATTTTCTTCAAAAGGAACAGGAAACTATCCTTTGCATATTTTAAAAGTTTGTTATTCTTTATAATGTTCAAATGATTTAGTCCTTTTTGAAGGGTATTAGGACATGCCATCCCAAAATATGCCACTATGGCATAAAAATTATTCTGAGCTGAAGGCATTTGAGTTCCTGAAATCCCCCATCTTCCTAAAAGCAGTGTCTCTCTGAAGACTTCACTTGTCAATAATAAATCCCTTCCACAAGGACAGCTCTAATCTTCTTGGAGACTAGAACTCAAGAAGTAGGCACTACATTCCAACAGACTCAAGACTCAAGGCTATCCTATCTCCCATCTATTCTCCTAGAAGCCCATTCATCTTCCTGAAAAGCCATTTATCTTCCATAAATGCCCTTTCTCCCACCCGTCCCTCTTCTATGAAGTCATGTGGTTTCCTGCTGCCCTTTTCCCCCTTCCCCTTCCCCATTTAAGATGCTATATATGCCCCGAAGTCTAATCACACCCTTGAGTTACTCATTACTGGGTACCCTCATTTTGTACTCATGAATAAACTTTCTTTTTCCCCTCTTGCTAATATGTCTTTTGTCAGTTTAATCTACAGGCTCCCAGACACTGCGCATGATAGGGTAGAGATAAAGTCTTTTCCTCCCCTACATTTTTCAGAGGTCCAGTTTGTTTTGGGATCCACACAGAGATTTCTACTCAATAAACATGAATACACATAGATTTGAAAACTCCTATCTCCTTTGCAGACCCTCAAAGTACTCCTCTGTTGTTGTCATTGGCAGCACAGGCCCTTGTATAGGTCTTGAAGCCTCAGATAAGAAAAAAAAAAATTTAGATTATGACCACTGCTTCTGGGACCCAAAACTGGGTCCCAAACTGGGTCCAAAACAATATATTCAGGGACAGACTGTCTTGTTAAAGGAGCTATCACCAGAATGGCAACTATTCAAGTGATGCAAATAAAGGAAGACTTGAAACCATGTCCTGGGGGGAGAGGTAAGAGAATTCTATGAATGAAGGTCCCACATCTAAGACCCCTTTGTATGCAGCTCTCGGGAAGAGAGGATAACCACTTTGCTAAGGATCCCAAGACGCCTGGGAGAGAAGATACTTGAAGCTCCCACATGACCTGGCTTGATTGAGATAAGCTTAGACAATAGTCCACTGGCGGGAAAATTTGTCAGGAGCCCCGGAGTAGAATCATAGAGGAATGGAGATTCTAGGCTAGTAGTCCAGGCTCACCCAAAGGTAAAGTGTGGGAACTGACCCTGGTATAGAGTAGGCTTCACATAGAAAGTGAAGCCCCATGGGAGCTATTGCGGCACAGTGTCAGAAAAAATAGTTGTGGGTGCCTAGGTGGCTCAGTTGGTTAAGCAACTGCCTTTGGCTCAGGTCATGATCCTGGAGTCCCAGGATCAAGTCCCACATCAGGCTCCCTGCTCAGTGGGGAGTCTGTTTCTCCCTCTGACCTCTCCCCTCTCATGCTCCCCCTCTCTCATTCTCTCTCTCTCTCTCAAATAAATCAAATCTTAAAAAAAAAGAAAAGAAAAGAAAAGAAAAAATATCTGTGACCCAACATGTCGACATAACCTTGGAATGTGACATGAGACTTTTCAAGGCTGTATGCCAGAAAGGGCATGACTAAAGGAATGGGCGTAAGTCCATCAGGCTGTACATGGCAGACAGAAGCCGAACTCAGTAGTACCACCGGAAGCAACAGACAGCCAACAGCCTGACTGGACACCCACCTCATGCTCTGCCTGGTGTACAGAAGGAAGCTTTGGTCCAAACTGTTCCTGGACAGCTGCGAAGGGCACAAAAAAAACCACAGTGGGATTATATCTGATTTCTTTTTGAATAAAGCACGTGAGGAAGAGGATGAAGTGACAGTTTTCCTGAAGCTGGTGAAGCAAGTCACATCAATTTCAGGAAGGTTATTTGAGTTATTAGTAAGTGTGTATCTTACCACTACTAATTTAAATAAAACTATTAATCATTTTTAAATGATGGAAACCAGCAGTCACACATACTCCCCCACTCACATGAGGAAGAAAGGGCCATGATCTGAGAAAAGGCTCTTTATAAACACTTTTCTTTAGAGGACTATAGAGATGTTCATCTCAACACTCTTACCAGGGTAAAATAAATAAATAACAAGTAATAGAAACAACCTGAATTACATGTTTCTTTTTGAAGGTTATTTTCACAGGACATGGCTCTATTTTTAAAGTCCTTGGAATCTTACAAGACCCTTTGTCTCAATTTTGCTTTCAAGGCCAGAATTATATGAGTAGGAAACAAGTTAGCAACCACTATGAATACTGACAGAAATCTCTGACAGTCTAATGAATGTTTCCAGTGTTTTATCACATGAGATTATTTGACTGTTTTCTATGGAACAGAAAGCTTCTCTCCCCCAGAAGCCACACGGCAACGGTTTTCTCTTCCTTCTCTTTTTTGTACCTCCTTCATTCAATAGAAAGATGTGCATGCACTACAATTAGAAGTAAAAAACAGGCTGTAGAGATCAATTTTACTGATAAGAATGAGGTGAGAAATGGATGGAGTCTTACTAATAGTGAAGTAAAAAGAATATATAGCATATTACTAGGTTGGGATTTTAAAATTACTATTTGCAAAACTATAAATTAGGTAACCCATAGAAATATGTGTATACGGCCTCTAAGTACTTTGAGAGAAATAGAAATTGTAGGCCATAAGAAATGGAGACATTTCTAGAATTTTTTTTTTAATTTTTTGAGCTGACAGCCAAGTTTATTGAAGATATAGAGAGAGCAGTTACACAGAGTGTCCAGGAAACTCATAAAGGATAAAAGGAGCATGAGACGCCTCAAGAATTTTATTTCATTGGTACTGCCCAAGTCAGTTTTGGGGGGTGTGTTATTAATTTTTAATAGAGAGAGAGAGAGTATGAGAAAGCTGTGAATACAGTATACCTTTATTAGCTCTTTATTAGCTCTCATGTTTGGATGACCTAACTCAAGCTCTCCAAGCTACAGTTCTATCTATAAAGATGAGGAAACACCTACACTCTCCAAGTTGTCTAAATGGCATCCTCACCTCTGTCCTAACTTCCGGCCCCTGGCCATGCTACATCCCAGGAGCCCTCCATACATCCTTTACAATGCTTTCCCTGTGGCCATGTGGCTCAATCTCAGTTCCCTGGTTTTTCCAATTCCAGATTCACCACACAGAGAAATGCTTGGGAAAGCTCATCTTTTCACATGAGGCTATAGATCTTGGGTAACAGTATTCTTAAGTCCCATATTCTCCACTCACACAGTCAAGTACAACTGAGGTGGGACCACGAAAGGTCATTTTGTTGTTGATTTAGCAACAACAGAGAAAATTTCAGTATAAAGGAGGGTGGGAGGAGGGGCAGGCAATAATCCATAGTTCTGGAATAGTAAGTTTTTTTTTTTTCTGAACAATATTTTAAAACTTCTATTAAAATATCTATTCACAGGCACCTGAGTGGCTCAGTGGGTTAAAGCCTCTGCCTTCAGCTCAGGTCATGATCTCAGGGTCCTGGGATTGAGGCCCGCATCGGGCTCTCTGCTCAGCGGGGAGCCTGCCTCCCCCTCTCCCTCTGCCTGCCTCTCTGCCTACTTGTGATCTCTCTCTCTCTACTTGTGATCTCTCTCTCTCTGTTAAATAAATAAATAAAATTTTAAAAAAATCTATTCACAGTGCATTTAGAATAAATGTTTCTAAAATTTCTTTATCACTTTTCAATACTCAAAAATCTGTAAGGTGGGGTGCCTGGGTGGCAGAATCAGTTAAGCCTCTAACTCTCGGTTTCAGCTCAGATCACGATTTCAGGGTTGTGGGATCCAGCCGGCACTGGGCTTGTGGTCAGATCGAAGTCTGCTTGAGTTTCTCTCTGCCTCCCCCCCTTGCATGTGCTTGCTCTCTCCAGTTCTCCCAAAGAAATAAATAAATCTTTTTTAAAAATCTGTAAGGTATCTTTTTTTGCCATACTGAACTAAAAATAATGAAGTTTCATAAAATTGAAACAAAGAAATAAAGTCAAGGCAACTCAAAATTTGAGAATTTTAGTCACTTTAGAATACTATAGTTTGAGATCTGATAGATAATATGATCAATGAATAAAAAAAACACCAAGATTTATTTATTTATTGAGACAGATTTTTTTTTTTCCAATCTCAACCCCCAAATGCTACCCAGTTATTTGTGAGTACTATTTGGTCTCTTCTAGTAGACAGCTGTGGAGGGGAGCCCAGAGTAGCTCAGGCCCTGGATCTCCATCAAAAATGATATCACACAGTGGGTACTCAGTAAATGCTTGTCAAATGCATTAATGAATCAATGCTTTTGGTTTTCTCTTACTTTGACAAAGTGAAGCAATTAGGCAGTCTTAACTATGATGGAAACTTTTTCTTTCTTTAAAGATTTATTCACTTATTTTTAAAGAAAGAGAGTTGGCAGCAGCGAGACAGAGGGAGAGGGAGAGAAACAGACTTCCTACTGGGCCCAAAGCTAGACACAGGGCTTGATCCCATGATCCTGAGATCACAACCTGAGCTAATATCAAGAGTTGACACTTAACCAAGTGAGCCACTCAGGTGCCCCTAAAATGGACTCTCATGCAAAGTTATTTTTTAAAAAATAGTTTATAATGCAACAACAGAAGAGGTGGCTTTAACTAGGCAAGATCTGGCCAAGGTGGGGAGAAGCATATGGCAAGCAAAGATGGGAGGTAGTCTTGCTTGGGTATGCTCTAGTGTGAATGAATTTACCAAAGAATGATACTGTCAAGGAGAAAGCATGTGTCTCAGCTGCTTAGTAAGGTGGTTTCCAGGAAATTAGAGCCCAGTTTTGCAGCATCTCTACATAACCAGCAGAGACAACAAGGCCTTCCAGGGAGCAATCCTGTCTCAACAACAAGAGCTAGGGTCTAAGGAGATACTGGATATCAACACCCCCATCTTTTACTGTACTTTTCACCTTACCCACACCTCCCTTCCCCTATCTCAAACCTGTATCCTCTAGAACCATTCTGCCAATGCAAAGCAAGGCAGTAGTTTGCCCCCGGAGTCATTACGCCATGGTTCTTAGGCTGGCATTGTCATTTACTGGCTCTGTGATGAGTTACTTACCCTCCCCATGTTTCAATGTTCTCATTAGTAAAATGTGATAATAATTGTACCAATATCTTACAGTTTTGCAGGCATGAGTGAGATAATATTTGTGAAGCTCTAAGAATAGTACCTGGAACACTGAACATGCTCAATACATTAGCTATTGGTATTCTGACATTCGGAACATAGGCTAGCATTGATTGTGGAGAATGGAAAAGGCATGTGAGCACTAAGTGTTCTTCTTTTTCTTGGCCCCTCATATAAGGAGCCTCATAGTTCAAAGGTCCAAATTCAATGTATCAGCAGTTTTAACATCCCAGACGGTTCACTCTGTGGATACTGAAGAACAAAAAGGCAAGTTTGAACATAATGCCAGTAAGGAGATTCCACCTCCGTCCATAAAACAAGCTACCACCTTGAAGGCCAATCATGCATATTCAACTCTCTCTCTCTCCACTGCTACTATTTTTTCTGGCTTATCTTCCCACAGCACTTTTATAGATTAAAATGTAATCCAACGAGATGCCTTTTCAATGAACTCTTTCATTGGTCAATTTCTCTAACAAGAAAGTTGGCCAGATGAATTCTCCACACTATTCAAGAGAAATAACCCTTCTATAAATTTCTATTTTAGGGAGGCTTACTGATGCACTCTGTATAAATTTAGAACACTATCTCTTCAAGTTTCAGTTTCTTATCTGTAAAAAGGAATATGGGGTTTTTCCCCTCTTATTCAAATGTACTGTTTGAAAGTTTACTGAAAAGAGCTGTAAGCTTTGTTTTACATTTCTGCAAAATAATAATAAAAACATTTACTGATAATGAAGAGCAATTAGAAGAAAGGAGAAAGGCACAAGCCACCCCCCTCACCCCCCACCCCCCGCCCCCAAAAGGAAACCACTGTTAAAAGGATTTTATACAACCCTGGAAGGAGCCCTCCACCCTTTCCCACATGATAGGTAGATGACAAAAACTTGATTGGGTGACAGGCTCATGGAAGGTTAATCACATTAAAATAACCCACCAACAACCCCATAAAACCCCTTAAACTTAGACAGTCTAGTGGCAACCCTTTCGGGTCCCATTCCTCTTCGGGAGCTTTGTACTATCACTCAATAAACTTTGCTTTGCTGCCCACCATTCTGTCTAGTTTACCTCTTTATTCTTTCAAGAAATAAAAGAACTAAAATCTAATCTGGTCAATATAAAAAAAGACTATTAATGAGATGCAATAAAAAAAATGAAGTTCTAACTGCTGTGATAAATGAGGCAGAAGAGAGAATTAGTGATATAGAAGCCAAAATGATGAAGAATAAAGAGGATGAGAAAAAGAGAAATAAACAACTAGTGAATCACGAGGACAGGACTCAAGAGAGAAGTGATACCATAAAGTGAACAATATTAGAATTGGGACTGCAAATGAGGAAAGAGAGAGGCAGGAGGACAGAAGGTATACTGGAGCAAATTATAGTGGAGAAATTCACTAATCTGGGGAAGAAAACAGGCATTCAAATCCAGGAAACACAGAGAACCCCCCTCAAAATAAAAATAAGTCAACACCCCAACATATAATGGTGAAACTTGCAAATCTCAAAGACAAAGAGAAAATCCTGAAAGCAGCTTGGGACAAGATGTCCATAATCTACCAAGGTAGAAACACTGGACTGGCAGCAGACCTACTGAAAGAGACTTGGAAGTCCAGAAAGGATTGGCATGATATATTCAGGGAGCTAAATGAGAAAAATATGCAACCAAGAATATGTTATCCGGGGCACCTGGGTGGCTCAGTGGGTTAAGCCTCTGCCTTCGGCTCAGGTCGTGATCTCGAGGTCTTGGGATCGAGCCCCGCATCGGGCTCTCTGCTCAGCAGGGAGCCTGCTTCCTCCTCTCTCTCTGCCTACTTGTGATCTCTGTCTAATAAATAAATAAATAAATAAATCTTTAAAAAAAAAAAAAAGAATATGTTATCCAGCTAGGATGTCATTCAAAACAGGAGAGATAAAAAGCTTCCAGGACAAACAGAAACTAAAAGAATTTGTGATGACTAAATCAGCCCTACAAGAATATTAAAAGGGATCCTAGAAGCAGAGAGCCCCACAAAAAAACAGAAAGAAACAGAGAAAATATACAAAAACAGGTAATACTATAGCACTTAATTTGTATCTTTCAATAGATGCCCTGAATGTAAATGGGCCAATCCAAAGATATAGGGTATCAGATTGGATAAAAAGCAAGACCCATTGATACACTGTCTCCAAGAGACTCATTTAAGACCCAAGACACCTCTACATTTTAAGTGAGGGGGTGAGGGGTGCCTGGGTGGCTCAGTGGGTTAAGCCTCTGCCTTTGGCTCAGGTCATGATCTCAGGGTCCTGGGATCAAGCCCTGCATGGGGTTCTCTGCTCAGCAGGGAGCTTGTTTCCCCCCTCTCTCTGCCTGCCTCTCTGCTACTTGTGATCTCTCTCTCTGTCAAAAAAATAAATGAAATCTTTAAAAAAAAATAAAGTGAGGGGGTTAAAAAGCATTTACCATGCTAATGGACATCAAAAGAAAGCCAGAATGGCAATCCTTATATCAGACAAATTAAATTTTAAACCAAAGACTGTAATAAGAGATGAGGAAGGACACTATGTCATAATTAAAGGGTCTATCCAAGAAGAAGATCTAATAATCGTAAATATTTATGCCCCTAACAAGGGGATAGCCAATTATATAAAACAATTAATAATAACAAAATTAAAGAAACACGTTGATAATAACACAATAATAATAGGGGACTTTAACACTCCCTGCCCTCACTGCAATGGACAGATCATCTAAGAGAAGATCAACAAGGAAACAAAGGCTTGAAATGATATACTGTACCAGATGGACTTCACAGATATAGTCAGAACATTCCTTTCCAAAGCAATAGAATGTCTACGGCCATACCACCCTGAATGCGCCCGATCTCGTCTGATCTCGGAAGCTAAGCAGGGTCGGGCCTGGTTAGTACTTGGATGGGAGTTCAAAGCAATAGAATACACATTCTTCTCAAGTGCACATGGAATAGTCTCCAGAACAGATCACATACTGGGTCACAAATCAGGTCTCAACCAGTACCAAAAAACTTGGATCATTCCCTGCACATTTTCAGACCATAATTCTTTGAAATTGGAATTCAATCACAAAATTTGGTAAGAATTCACATGCATGGAGGCTAAATAGCATCCTACAATAGAATGAATGGGTCAACCAGGAAAAGACTTAAAAAATTCATGGAAACAAATGAAAATGAAAACACAACTTGAAAATCTCTGGGACACAGCAAAGGTGGTCCTGAGAGTAAAGTATATAGCAATACAAGCCTTCCTCAAGAAGTAAGAAAGGTCTCAAATACACAACCTAACCTTAACATTATATCTAAAGGAGCTGGAGAAAGAACAACAAATAAAGCCTAAACGCAAATAAGAGAAATATTATTAAAGATGAGAGCAGAAATCAATGAAATAGAAACCAAAGAACAGAAGAACAGATCAATGAACAGAAGAACAGATCAATGAAGCCTAAATGCAAATAAGAGAAATACTAAAGATTAAAGCAGAAATCAATGAAATAGAAACCAAAGAACAGAAGAAACAGATCAATGAATAGGAACTAGTTTTTTGAAATAATTAATAAGATCAATAAACCCCCGGCCAGACTTGTCAAAGAGAGAGAGAGAGAGAAAGGACCCAAATAAATTAAACCATGAATCAAAGAGGAGAGATCACAACCAACACTGAAGAAACACAAACAATTTTAAGACCACATTATGAGCAACTATATGCCAACAAATTGGGCGATCTGGAAGAAATGGATGCATAAACCACCAAAACTGAACCAGGAAGAAAGAGAAAACCTGAACACACCCATAACCACCAAGGAAACTGAAGGAGTAATCAAAAATCTCCCAACAAACGAGAGCCCAGAGCCGAATCACTTCCCAGTGGAATTCTACCAAAGATTCAAAAAATAAATAATACCTATTCTTCTGAAGCTGTTCCAAAAAATAGAAATGGAAGGAAAACTTCCACTCATTTTATGAGGCCAGAATTACCTTGATCCCAAAACCAGACAAAGATCCCACCAAAAAGGAGAATTATAGACCAATATCCCTGATGAACATGGATATAAAAATTCTCACCAAAATATTAGTCAGTAGGATCCAACAGTACATTAAAAGAATTATTCACCATGACCAAGTGGGATTTATTCCAGGGCTGCAAGATTGGTTCAACATCTGCAAATCAATCAGTGTGATATAATACATAAATACAAGAAAGGACAAGAACCATATGATCCTTTCAATAGATGCAGGAAAAGCATCTGACAAAGTACACTAGCCTTTCTTGATTAAAACTCTTCACAGTGTAGGGATAGAGAGAACAGACCTCAATATCATAAAAGCCACCTATGAAAAGCGCACAGTGAGTATCACTCTCAATGAGGAGAAACTCATTGTTTTTCCCCTAAGGTCAGGAACATGGCAGGGATGTCCACTATCACTACTGTTGTTCGACATAGTACTAGAAGTTCTAGCTTCAGCAATTAGACAACAAAAAGAAATTAAAAGCATCTGAATCACCAAAGAAGAAGTCAAACTCTCACTCTTTGCAGATGACATGATACTATATGCATAAAGTACAAAAGACTCCACCCCAAAACTGCTAGAACTCACACAGCAATTCGGCAAAGTTGCAGGATATAAAAATAATGCACAGAAATCAGTTGCATTTCTATACACTAACAATGAGACAGAAGAAAGAGAAATTAAGGGGCTGATCCCATTTACAATTGCCTCTAAAGCCATAAGATACCTAGGAATAAGTCTAAACAAAGATGCAAAGTATCTATACTCTGAAAACTATAGATTACTCATGAAAGAAATTGAGGAAGACACAAAGAAATGGAAAGACATTACATGCTCCGGGACTGAAAGAACAAATATTGTTAAAATGTCTATGCTACCTAGAACAATCTACAGATTCAATGCAATCCCTATCAAAATACCACCCACTTTTTCACAGAAATGGAATAAATAATCCTAAAATTTGTATGGAACCAGAAAAGACCCAGAATAGCTAGAGGAATGTTGAAAAAGAAAACCAAAGCTGGTGGCATCGCAACCCTGGACTTCAAGCTCTGTGACAAAGCTGTACTCATCAGGACAGCATGGTACTGACACAAAAACACACAAACAGATCAATGGAACAGAATAGAGAACCCAGAAATGGACCTTCAACTCTATAGTCAATTAATCTTTGACAGTGCAGAAAAACATATCCAACAGAAAAAAGACAGTCTCCTCAACAAATGGTGTTGGGAAATCTGGACAGCTGCATGCAAAAGAAGGAAACTGGACCATTTCCTTACACCATACACAAAAATAGACTTGAAATGGATGAAAGACCTCAATGTGAGACAGGAATCCATCAAAATCCTAGAGAAGAACATAGGCAACAATCTCTGTGACCTTGGCCTCAGCAACTTCTTGCGAGACACATCTCCAAAGGGAGGGGAAACAAAGGCAAAAATCGACTATTGGGACTTCATCAAGATAAAAAGCTTTTGCAGATGCCTGCGTGGCTCAATGGGTTAAACGTCTGCTTTTGGCTCAGGTCATGATCCCAGGGTCCTGGGCTAGAGTCCCACATCCGGCTCCTTGCTCAACAGGGAGCCTGCTTCTCCCTCCGCCTGCCACTACCCCAGCTTGTGCTCTCTCTTGTTCCCTGTTTCTGACAAATAAATAAATAAAATCTGTTAAAAAAAAAAAAAAAAAAAAAAGAAAGAAAGAAAAAGAAAAGATAAAAAATGGCCAACAGACACATGAAAAAATATTCCACATCACTCGGCCTCAGGGAAATACAAATCAAAACCTCAATGAGATACCATGTCACACCAGTCCGAATGGCTAAAAGTAACACATCAGAAAAAAACAAATGTTGGCAAGGATGTGAGAAAGGGGACCTCTCCTACACTGCTGATGGGAATGCAAGCTGGTGCAGCCACTCTGGGAAACAGTAGGGAGGTTCCTCAAAAAGTTGAAAATAGAGCTACCTTATGGCCCAGCAATTGCACTACTGGGTATTCACCCCAAAGATATAGATGTAGTGATCCAACAGGACACCTGCACCCCAATGTATACAGCAGCAATGTCCACAATAGCCCAACTATGGAAAGAGCTGAGATGACCACTGACAGATGAATGGATAAAGAAGATGTGATACACACACACACATACACACACACAATGGAATATTATGCAACCATCAAAAATGAAATCTTACCATTTGCAAACACATGGATGTAACTAGAGGTTATTATGCTAAACGAAATAAGTCCATCAGAGAAAGAAAATGATCATGTGATCGCACTAATATGTGGAATTTAAGAAACAAGGCAGAGAATCGTAGGGAAAGAGTAAAAAATGAAACAAGAAGAAACCAGAGAGCAAGGCAAACCAAATATGGTTTTAACTATAGGAAACAAACTGAGCATTGCTGGAGGGGAGGGGATTAGGGGATGGGTTAACTGAGTGATGAACATTAAGGAGGGCATGTGATGTAATGAGCACTGGGTATTATATAAGACTGATGAGTCACTGACCTCTATCTCTGAAAGCAAGAATATATTATATATTGATTAATTGAATTTACTTTTTAAATTTTTTTTTTAAAAAGCATGTATTGGGTATTGTAAGTATAAAGGCATTATAAACACAAATGCAAATGAATGAGTGAAATTTTGGTTTTGAGCTGATCTGGATGATCAAAAGTGCTTTATGATGAGTTATTATTTTTTAAGATTTTATTTATTTATTTGACAGAGATCACAAGTAGGCAGAGAGGCAGGCAGAGAAAGAGAGAGAGAGGAGGAAGCAGGCTCCCTGCTAAGCAGAGAGCCCGATGTGGGGCTCCATGCCAGGACTCTGGGATCATGACCTGAGCCGAAGGCAGTGGCTTTAACCCACTGAGCCACCCAGGCACCCCTATGATGAGTTTTAAAATTATCTTGGGAATGAAGCCAAAATTAAAAAAAAAAAAATAATAGAAATTGTGTTGACTTCTGAGGAAAAAAAAAAACTTAAAACAGCACCTCAAGGTTTTCTATTATAACACCCACTGGACAGAATGAGAAGGCTGAAGTTTTATGATTTCCTAAATTCATATAAGCAATCAGTGATAGAGCCAGGGAGTCTGTTACTAGAACCTAGATATACCAACCATATCATATAAAGAAAGAAGACAAGTAAGACCATTTTAATGAACTTTATATTTAAGAATGAAGAAAAGCTGGGGCACCTCGTTGGCTCAGTGAGTTCAGCCTCTGACTCTTGGTTTGGGCTCAGATCATGATCTCAGCATGGTCAGATGGAGTCCTGCTTCCAGCTCAAGCTCCGCACAGGGTCTGCTTGTCCCTCTCCCTCAGCTCCTCCCCCACTTGCTCACTGACTCTCTCTCTCATAAATAAATACATACATATATACAATATTTTAAAGAAGAATGAAGAAAGGCCGTATGTTCCATAGTGTTTCAAGGCAGAAGCCTATTCAATAAGCAGCACAATGTTGAACCTTCTGATATCTATTCCTTCATTCATTAAGCATATATTTAAGGCTTACATTGTGCCAGACTGCATTATAAATATTCACAGTGGCAAACAGTTGCTTGATATCATTAGCCATGAAAAAAACGAAAATTAAACCACAATGAGATAAACCAGGAACACATACCAAAATGGCTAAAGTGAAAAAGACAAACAGTAATAAGGCTTGGCGATAACAAAGATGTGCAGGAACTCAAATTCTCACTTATTCCTGGTAGGAATATAAAATGCCAGTTTCTTTGGAAAATGTGGTAGTTAATAAAATTAAACAGACAACCACTCTATGACCTTGGAATACTACTCCTAAGTATATATCTAAAAAAAATTAATACACACATATAGATCCAAAGACTTATATAAGAATATTTATAGCATACATTAAGTACACAAGCCATAAGTGTACAGACTGATCAATCTGCAGAAAGTTCTCAAACCCATGTTTTTTCCCTTCTGTCACTAAGCATCCCCAAAAGTTACCACATAAAAGTTACCACTTGACTTCAAAGATGAGATTAGTTCTGCCTGGTTTTTTAATTTATTTAAAGGGACTCACACACTCTATACTCTTTTGTGTCTTCCTTTTGTTACTCAATTTTGTTGACTCCTTGATATAATTGTAATTATGGGTTGTACATTCTCATTTCTATATGCTATTCCAATGTATAGATACACATTTGGCCATTTTCCAAAGTAACTACAGAGTAAATCCAGATCTGCTAATACAGAGTCCAAGCTGGAACTAAACAAAAGGAATGGAAATGCTGTCATGCCTACTGCCCTTTAGGATGGGAGTAATGGAGTCACAGCTCAAGTCCATCCCCCAGGTAATCAAATAGGCCCACCCTCCAGTCATTTCCCAGCTTATAATAGAGACCATATACCCAACAGCTGAAAGAACCCCCACACTTCTCTCTGAACTGTGGAATAAGATCCACTATGGTGGGCAAGGTCTTGAAGAAGCCTCTGAAACTGACTCCATGACTCCTGGTTCTACCCTCTGGGAGGTCCTTCCTAGTCATCAACCTGCTTAGTTAGCCACTCCTGAAGTAGGACTGGGTAAAAGCCCTTCCTTGCATTCTGAGCAGCTTTTTCAGGAAGTTCAAGACCCAAGATCATTATGTATTGAGTCAGTCACAGGCTTCCTCCACCAGACTCCAATGCCAAATTCACTTTCCTAAACATCTCTTTCATATTTTGATTCTTCTCAAGTCTATGTCTCTAATTTTATTTTTCATTTTTTTTTGGCAGAGTTCTTAGAAGCACTACATACCTTTGCTTTCTTTTTTTTTTTTTAAGATTTTATTTATTTATTTGACAGACAGAGATCACAAGTAAGCAGAGAGGCAGGCAGAGAGAGAGAGAAGCAGGATCTCTGCTGAGCAGGGAGCCCAATGCGGGGCTAGATCCTAGAACCCTGAGATCGTGACCTGAGCCGAAGACAGAGGCTTAACCCACTGAGCCACCCAGGTGCTCCTCCTTTGCTTTCTTGACCTCAAGACTCCCTCACATAAATTGTGCAAACCTTGTTTATAGGTTTTTGTGGGAGTGCCTCACATTTTAGCTCTTTTCCTTGAGGCATTGAGGGGATTTACTGATCAGAACACATTTAGGTGGTCACCTACTCTGAAACATCTTTTCTCCTCCCACTGTTTTCACATCTGGAGAGTTTGACCCTTGACACAAAATTGAGATTTAATTGACTTTTATTCCCCAGAGGCCTTCTTAGTATTGGCTTTTGCTGGTTGAGGTTGAAAGCAATGGTCTCGTCCAAGAATAAATCCCAGAATTTTAAGACTTTCTCTACCCTTTTTCATTCCTGATTGCAAACGTAGCAATTATTTTCTGAGCTCATCTCTTCTGAATAATACCTTGCAAATTCAGCCATTAGAAACCTACATAAGCTTCTAATATTGTTTTCCCACGTCATTCCCTAGAGCTAAACTTCATTAGCTATATGCCTTCCAAGTTATTGCAAGGAATAGTTTCATTAAATCTGTCACCATTGCATAATATGGATTACCATCCTTCTGGCTCCAGGGCTCCTTCATACCCTAGTAGTATTAAAGAAAAAAATTACTCAGGATGATTTAGATTTCATTCAAGGGACCTGTTACAATAGGGTCTTAGCAGGAAGGGCGAGAGATTGAGCTGAACTCCGAGTGAGTAAGGGACAGGTGGGTCTAAGTAGGGAGAGATAGATAGGGGACAATGTGATCAGGCTCACAGAAATCCCAAAAATGTGGAGGTGTGGGGAAAACCAGAGATAAGGGAACAGACTGGACTACCCTGCCCTGGGGGGGGGGGGTCTTTTTTATGACAATCACCTGTAACCAACAAATCAGAACCAGACCCTAAAAAGGAAGTAAGCCATTGAAGGTGTTATCACTAGGCCTTGCTCAATGTTATCAGCAGAGATGTTAAAAGGATTTAAGTCCCCTTGTTAGTTTTCTATACAAGACCAATCCTAAAGGCCCATATTGGCAACCTTGTCAGGACCTCTATCACTTTTTTTTTAATTTTTAAAGATTTTATTTATTTATTTGACAGAGAGAGGGAGCACAAACAGGGGGAGCAGCAGGCAGAGGGAGAAGCAGGCTCCCTGCTGAACAGAGAGCCTGATGCAGGACTGGATCCTAGGACCCTGGGATCATGACCTGAGCTGAAGGCAGACACTTAACTGACTGAGCCACCCAGGCACCCCATGGGACCCCCTCTCACTCTTGAAAGCTTTTTCTTTATCTTCACTTAATAAACTTCTATCACTTTACTCACTCTCCATTTTCCAGGAGATTCATTCTGCAACTCCATGAGATAAGAACTTAGCTCTCCCACATCACAAGTACATTAAGGACAGGTGGAGGTTTACAGCCTAGAAGCAGAAAGGGGGTCAGTGGATGGAAAATTACTAAGAGGGAACATCACAGCTGGGGGGGATATTGGGTAAACTGAAACGATTTCTGCTCAAGGCAGGCAGGCCAGGGTGATAAGACATGGAGGGTGGGGAATAAAGATTTGAACAGATATCAAGGGTGGGGGATATGGGCTAAAATGACTCAGCAAGATTCTAGCTAAAACTGGACTAGGGATGCCCTGCTCAGTGGGTTAAGCATCTGCCTTTGGCTCAGATTATGATCTTAGGGCCCTGGGATGGAGTCTTACATCAGGCTCCTTACTCAGCAGGAAGCCTGCTTCTCCCTCTGCCTCTGCCACTCCCCCTGCTTGTGCTCCCTCTATGACCAAAAAAAGTAAATATATATATATATATATATTTCATATATATTTCATATATATATATATATATATATGAAAAGAAAACTGGACTAAATGGGCAGGGCCTCTGGATAAGGATGGAGTCCAAGGTCAGGGCCTAGTTAGAAAGAGGACTCAGGAGCCTAACTCAAGTTTGGTCAATGGAAAGAGTCTTTGTCAAACATACTGTGGATCCTCCCCACTCCCAAACTTTGAAAATTACGAACTTAGTCTTCTTTTGCTTGTATAAAATCACTCACTCTCAGATCTTTTTCATTGGCTTTCAAAGGTGTTCAGTGTAGGGGTGCCTGTGTGGCTCAGTGGGTTAAGCATCTGCCTTTGCTCAGATCATGATCCTAGGGTCCTGGGACTGAGTCCCACATCAGGCTCCCCGCTCAGCGAGGAGTCTGCCTCTCCCTCTGCCCCTCCCTCTCCTGCTTTGCCTCTGCTCCTTCCCTCTGCTTCCCCCCCTCCTTCTGCCCCTCCCTAACCCCCTCATGCTCCTACGCTGGCTCTCTCTCACACTCTGAAATAAATAAAATCTTTGGGAAAAAAAAAAAAACAAACGTTCTCAATGTCAATGTAAACAACAAAACTTTGTTGAGTCTACATATCTTCCTAGCAGCATCTCTGTTGCTCTCAGTTTTACACCTTCAAAGTCAAACCTCCCAGTTTTTCTCTATGCTCACCATCCTCACTTCCTCAGCTCCCATTCACTGAATAACATATTTCAGTCTTGCTTTAGCTTCCATTTCTACACTTAAACAGCTCTTCCTGAGTCATTAATGACTCTATGTAACTAAATTCACTGGACAATTTCTAATCTTCATCCTATCAGTCTTGTCTGCAACATTTAACACAGCTCTCCCTACGCTCCATCCTGTATCTACTCCTACCATCCATTGTAAAACACTCGTCTGACTTGACTCCTTTCTTCTCATTTGTAGCTTCACCGTTTTGTTTTGTTTTTTTATCTGCCATGAAATACCAGTGTTTCTCAAGGTCTCCCTTTCCTCTCTCACTCTACTTTCTTTAGGTAATTAATTGCACCCACATTTCACCTCCAAGTCCCATTCTTTCAGAGGAAACTCATACATTGACATCTCTAGCCCAGACTCCGCTCAACTCCAGACGCTTATCTGATTGTTTATTCAAGAGCTCTATCTGAATGTCTCAAAATGTCTCCACATGTCCAGAATTCATCTCATATTCTTGTTCCACAAATCTGGTCTTTTTTCATGGGTCCCTGTATCAAGTGAAGGCATCACCCTCCAGTCACACAACAGTTATCCTAGGGAGCCATTCTTTTTTTTTTTTTTAAGATTTTATTTATTTATTTGACAGGCAGAGATCACAAGTAGGCAGAGAGGCAGGCAGAGAGAGGAAGGGAAGCAGGCTCCCTGCTGAGCAGAGAGCCCGATGCGGGGCTCGATCCCAGGACCCTGGGATCATGACCTGAGCCGAAGGCAGCGGCTTAACCCACTGAGCCACCCAGGCGCCCCCTAGGGAGCCATTCTTTATCCCCCAATATTGTGTAATCACTCTATCCAATTGATCTCAATATATCAGGGGCTGTGCAAGTTTGTCAACGGCAAAAAGAAACCCAGAAGAATTTTTTCTTTCAGAAGAATTTTTAGATAGTAAATATATAAAAGAATTAAACTCAAACTTTATGATCCTGCAGATTTTTTAATGTGAAGAAATTCATGTGCATGTCATATGTTTCGCTTTCCCAAAAACCCTTTTTAGGGGCGCCTGGGTGGCTCAGTGGGTTAAAGCCTCTGCCTTTGGCTCAGGTCATGATCTCAGCGTTCGGGAATCGAGCCCCACATCGGGCTCTCTACTCGGCGGGGAGCCTGCTTCCTCCTCTCTCTCTGCCTGCCTCTGTGCCTGCTTGTGATCTCTGTCTGTCAAATAAATAAACAAAATCTTTAAAAAAAAAAAAAACCTTTTTATTCAAAGATTTTCATTTTTTAAGTAATCTCTACATCTAACATGGGGTTAAACTCACAACCCAGAAGAAGGGTAGTTGGAAGAAACTTAAGCAGGGACAAGTGGTCCCCACCCTAAAACGAAACCACCCTTAAAAGGATTTGACACCGCCCTGGAGGGAGCCCTCCACCCTTTAAGTAGATGAGCCTGTGGACAAACACCTGATCTGGTGATAGGCGCAGGGAGGGTTAATCAGCTTAAAGTAGCCTGCGAACAAGCCAAAAAACCACTGAAATGGCAACCCTCTCGGGGTTCTTCTCTGCTTGGGTGCTCTGTACTATTGCTCAATAAACTTTGCTCTGCTGCCTACCACTCTTCATCTGGCGTAGCTTTTCAATTTTTCCAGGCTGCATGACCAAGAACTGGGGGCACTAACTAAAGGAAAAGAAATCCTGAAACATGGAGATCAAGGGTCTCGTGCTCTATTCAGTGAGCCATCCAGGAAACCACCCCAAATCTTACTATATTAACTAAGTATCTTACAAAAAATTGTACTCACAAAGTATTTTTACACAGGGAAAACACTGTGGATTAAAAACAAGGATTGCCAGACTGGCCCCTATACCAGTAGACGAGCAAAGTCATATGGGGCCTGATGGTAACCATCATTCAAACCTTCTCATCAATGGCGTAGTGAGGGGAACCACGGCCCCAGGAGGATGGTCTGGAGGGAGACAGCAGGCCCTGTTCAGTTGGCCTAAAACGCCTAGTGCCCAAGGGCAAGTGTGTAGAGCAAACTACATTTTGCAGCCCACGTGAGCACCCAGGTACCCTGAGATCTGTTTGGAGTCTGGGACCCCAAAGATCAGGCCATCAGCAGAAACGTCTGGAGGACACACGTCCATGCCAAGATCCACCCCGCTCCCAAACTGTTACTTACCTCTTCTCTGGAGCGGGATCTCACCAGCACTCTCTGGCCTAGCCTTCCACAGGAAGTCCGCTTAGGAGAGACACCTAGGAGATCTAGAGCCCACGGAGGTCCTGTGTATCTTCCCTGCTTATAGCCAGAGGGGATCTGATCAAACCACCTTTCCCGCTCCAGCTCCACATCTGGACTGCAGCTCCAAGAATCCATAGCTCGGAGAAGATGGGCTGCTGAGCTGGGACGCCCACGTTCACACAGGTCTAGGGGTCGTGTGGCAAGCGCTTGCAGAGCGAACTGCAATTGCGCATGCACGTGTGGGCGGCCTCCCAGCTCCCAAGAATCCGGGCTCTTGGCGGTGGTGGAGGGATAGTCACAGTCACAGGCAGGCACCACTGGGGGTCGTGCAGTTCTGCCAGGGTCCATATGCACAAATTGAGAATCGGCGAATATAGGTTTAGGTATCAGTTCATTATTACGCACAGCCTCCACCAGTCAGTTCACACAAAGCAGGAACTCCCTTTCCTAACTAAATATATTGCCCAGCATCGGCCTGGTGAACAATCACAGATTGCGAATCTCCCTAAAAATCCTCAGTCTTTAGACAGTCCTCAGTGAAATCCAGGTAGCAATTCATTCTTATGTGTTAGCATAGCTCCTGACATCACTTCTGGCGCAGACAATGTTCACATACTACTGACACTGATGAGGGAACAGAAGGCTAGCTGAGGACAAAGCAGAAGCTAACACCCTGCAACCTCTCCCCACCCCCAACTCCTGAGTGGGACAGGTGTGACATTCTTCCTGGAATCTCCCAACTATCTCAATGTTAATGCCTTGCTAGAGGGGAAAAGCAACCTTAACTTGACAATGGCAAGGCATCTGATATCTTGTAAGTCTTCTTTAGCATATGAAAGTTCTTTTGAAACCTCCCCTTTCCTTAACTCCCACAACCCCATAATATATAATCAGCCACCCCTCACAACCCTAGGACAGCAGCTTTTTCTGCCCATGAGTACTGTCCTCGTGCTTTAATAAGCCAACATTTTGCACCACAAATGTCTCAAGAATTCTTTCTTGGTCATAGGCTCCGGACCTCACTTACATTCTAAAATTCCATCAACATTATCATCCGTAGTTTCCCATTTCCAAGGTCACAGTATGATACTCCTATAGTGTTTGTTGTTTTTTAAAGATTGCTTACAGGTCTCCTGTAGCTCTCTTTTCCTACATTTAGAATTAGACTCGGTTTTCCTTTAAGCCAAGTCAGAAGTCCACTTAAGAGTCATTGCCTTACAATATACTCAGAACCATTTCTCCTGGACAAGCTCTAGTCAGTCTCTGATTAAGTCTGTACAGTCATGCTCTCTATTAAGGTAAGTTGTTTGACCAATCTAATTGAGCACCTGGATGTTGGTTTTTCACTGTTAAACCATGCTGAAGGTGAGCTGTCTCAGGTGTTTGCTCAATGGGTCCCAAATATCTTCCCATTGGCCTCCCCAGATGTGTCTGAATCCTTAATGGGTAGCCATCTTCTAGACTCTTGTGCTTGGAGCCTCTTGTACTTACTGTAAGGGCCTACTTAGCCAGAGTGAGCCATTTTGTTGTTTATGCAGTAAACTTAGATTGAACCTGCCCCTTCCCCCAAGAGGAAAGCGCTTAGAAACAGAATTGGTGAAATACGGCCAAATAGCCCCCGATAACGGAGTCCCCTGATAACGGAGATTCAAGGACGTGTCTGGCCAGATGGAAATGTCCAATCAAGGGAAAGCGCACGTATTACCCGCCAGGGAGCATGAGCCCCTGCCTTTTGGGCACCAGACAAAGGCGCCAATTCTAGCCAAGGTCATAGGCGGAATTAGATGACTATCATGCGGTAGAATGTAATTCAATTGGCCACCTGTGTGTGGCCAGGCTCAACCACATGGCCTTTACTCTATAAAAGTTAGTCTGTGAGACTGGGAGGGGTCGCCTCTTTGCAAGAGATGGCCCTGGCTGGTCAGTTTGATTCTCGATGCTTGGGGCAAAATAAAGCTTTGCTTGACCTTCGCTTTGTATCAGTCTCGTCCTTTTGTCTATGGACCCGTTCAGTGGGGGCTCGTCCGGGATAAAACGGCGAGGACTGAGCCAGCATCAGAAAGCCTCCGGAGGTAAGATCTCAAGACCCCTTGAGATCCTATCTGTCTGTTTGTCGGTCTGTCTGTCTGCGGAGCTCCAGGGTAATAAAGCCCACCGGGGAGAAGCTGGACGCAGCATAGCTCCCAGGGCTGGAGTGGATGCGGGGATACCTCATCCCTCGGGGGCGGGGGGGGATTGCCAGGGGGTACGGGCCCTCCCAGGCAATCAGGGGACCGAGAAAATCCCCAACATTGGGTGCATCTAGGGGACCGAGAAAATCCCCACCAGCGAGTGCATCCAGGGGACCGGGAAAATCCCCACCAACAAGCATGTCAAGGGGACCGCAACCGTTGCGTTTATGGATGCACATAAGGAACTGAGAAAATTCCCCACTGGGTCAACGGATGCTCATAGGGAACCGAGAAAATTCCCTACAGCAGCAGGTTAAATGCCGCTGGGTCTGGTTGTAGGGGGCCAGGTAACCCCTGTAGGGTCCGGAAAAACCCCCACCCGGGGCAGGCTCTAGATGAGGGCCACTGGGTTTGCGGTTGTCTTTGTCTTGTCTTTTTGTTGTCTGTTGTTTGTTGTGTTTGAAGGAATGGGGCAAGCAGAGTAAGGGGACTCTGATTTTCAACTCTCCGTTCCTCATAGATGTGGGGCTTCTCCCTCACTCACTTCCTGTGTTAAGGGCTATAATTGGAGCCAACTGGGGTTAGTCTAACTGGAGAGAGAGACTTTAAGGAATATTCCCAAGCAGCTGCCAAAACTTCCTTTGTTTTGGGGAAGTTTCCCTGTCTTCTCTGGCCCGACTTGGACCGCTTAACCCCTCCCCCCTTGCTGGTGGAAAAGCATGATGTCTGCTCCACTCTTGGAGCTGATGAGCTCTAAAACTGGGAATCCTTTCTCTGCCTTCTGGCGACACTTTGTTTCCTCTGTCTCCCGGTCTCCTGTTTCTGCACCGACGTGTGTGCAGCCTGCATGACCAGCCTCTAGATCACGCACCACGGCTCCTTCTCTCTTCACTGTCAAGGAGCAAGAAGAGCAGCCCCTGGACCTAACACCCCCCACTCCAGACCTTCCCACCCGTGTCTCAGGTAAACATTCAAAGTGGAGTGGGCCCAGGTGGAATGTAAATCAGTATTTGAACTAAGTTAAGTTTGTTGGTTTAATTAAGATAGACATGTCTTTGAAGTTACAGCAGTAAATGTGAAGCTTTTATTCTATCAAAGTTTACTGAAGGTCAAATAAGCTCTTGTTATTTGTTAAAATTTGTTAGCAAAGAAATGACTAAACTAATGGTTAATTGTCTGTCTCAAAGTTTTAATGGGTAATTGCTGAGATAGCTTTCAAAATCTTTGGTAACCTGAAAGTTTAAAGTTTTGCTTGGATGACAAATGGAATTAAATTATGGACATCTAGGTCTAAACCAAATGGGATAAAATGCTAGAGTGCTGGTTGCTGGAACTAGGTTTGTGCTTTTGAAATCTGTTGGTAAACATGTTTTGTGCTTAACTGATTCATAAATTTGCCATCTGAAGAATTCTGTTGTAACAGTTCACAATTAGTTAATAACTGATTAAGGTGTTTCTAAGAGTACAAAATTCTGCTAAGTGTAACTAAGACTGATAGAAATAAGGGAAACAACTCTGTATGTTAAAAAGTAGAAGATATGTAATAAAGATTTAAGGAATGGGAATACATTTTGTTGAGGGTAAGAGAAGATAATTTTGTCCTAAATGAGATGATGGTTTGAAAGGAAATGCCTTGGGACAAAACCTGAATGCAAAGGAAAGTTGTAGAAGGTTTGTGAGGGGAAATCTTCAGAAAAGGAATTCATGGTCAGGATGGACTAAGAAAGAAAGAAAAACAGCCCCCAGGGTGATTTAGCCCTCTCCTGACATGCCTCCACATAGATTATACTTCCAAGTGAAAGGGCCATTTGGCCTTAAGAGATTAAGAAAGCAGCCCAACCTTGAGGGACTGAGAAAACACCGTTACCATCCTCCATTGCCTGTGGCCATAGAAACTCACTCTTATTTGTAAAGAGTGAAAGGGGAGACTGATCACCTCCCATTAGCCAGGGATACCCAAAAAGGGGAGGGTGTCCAACCTGTTTGAATCTGAAGAGTGCCTGACAGTGTGAATGTGTCTGTATGGCTCCACCGCTCGGCTACGGAGTCTGAGTGGGCTGCACCCTGTGTCTCGTGGGGTGTCATATGGCATAATGGTCATCTACTCCACGGAGTAGCCTGGTCTGGGGTTTATACGGACAGACCTTAGCTAAGACTCTCCTAAGTTCCCGCGAGGGACATGAGCAGGACAGCATCTGAAAGATCCCCCTCCCTTTGTTTGCGATGTCATTCACAATGGGAGGGAAACCCAGAAAACTCATATCTTAAGACTGCATGCTTAAAATAAAAAAGGGAAAGACACTGGTATAGAAAAGCTGGTTTTCTCTCTGTTTAAAAGGGCAAAGTTTTCTTAGGTTAATTGATCTGTTAAAAAGTGTAAATGGTTTTCTCTTTGCCTGCCCAGAAAATTCAGTTCCTATTTTTGTTTTATCAGGTGTTTAACATCCCTAATTATATTTAGGCATATGTTTTAAAACTTTCTAAGGTTTTAGCAGTTGTTGACAAGATTTAAACCAATGATAAACCTTGGGTTACATTTGGGTAAATGCTGTAACTATTCTAGAGATTCTATACATTTCCTAAAGTTTTAATGTTTTGATAAGGTCATCACCTGGTAATTTAACCATATCTATTCTGAGTTTTTGTCATTTGTAATTGTTTTAATTCCCTTGAAAGATAAATTCTGCCTTAAAGGAACTTCATATGGGAGACTTTCAGAACAAATACAGGTCTTTGATATATTAAAATCCTGAAATGGAAACGGGTAAGAATTTCCAGAAATAAAAGCTGCATTCGAACTAAACCAGAATTAGCAACATGGAAAGTAATATGGGACTAAATGAACTAAAAGATTACAGTGTTGTGTCTCTTAATGTTTTATCTTATTTTAAACATTGCTGGTTCTCTAATGTTTGCTCTTCCAGACTAGGGATACTTTTTCTTAAGTTATCTGTAACTTACAGAGAGGTAAAAGTATTGATTTGTAAACAAATCAAGGCATTCAACTTTTCTCTCTATCTGAACCCTCTGAAATCAGAAAGTCTCAGTAAGTATTCTTTCTTCCGTGGCAATCAGTCATTTGCATAAGTTCAATAAGAATCTGTTTTCCTTGTAACAGGACACTATTGGAAACTGGTTATTTTACCAAGGCTTTGACTGGAATGTCATATTTGAAAAGACTCAAATATGACCAAACAGTTTAAAGGAACTAAGGTTGACTTTATGAAACCTGGAGCCGTAAAGCCCTTTGGAACTGTTGGCCTGATACCTTGCTTACAGTGTTCCCAGCAGCCTCACCAGGTGAGTAAAGAATGTCACTCCTTGGTAGGTGCAGAGCCTCAGAAAGAAGAATTTGCCCAAGTCGACTGGTATTGCAGGCATGTCTGATGACAAGTACATGGCTTGGCTTCTGGCCTGGAGAGGCTACTAAAAGTTCAACCTAGAGATTCCTTATAAGAAGTTCCAGCAAAGCAGATTCTAAAAGATCTATATGATCACACTCACTGTTCTTGCTGAGCTTATGTAAATAATAGGCCAAATTTGTTAAAACTGGACTTGTTTTTCAAATAAATTAGTCCTGATTTGGCTATCTCTGGAAATAAGGGTTATTTTAGAGAGAAAAATTATGTTTTAATAACACACCTTTATGAATATTAAATTCTAGATTTGGTTGTCTTTAAATGTTTGTTTACCTAAGCTAGACAACTTGAGGTAAACTTAAAAGGAAGATTTAAAATATTTACAAAAATGGGTTAAACTAGACTATGAAGGGGACTAGGCTAAGACTAGGAAGAAATTAGTAAACCAAATACATCAGGACATTCATTTGGGGACATGCAAGCTTAAGGAGCTTATGGGCAAGCAGTTTCAGGTTTCTAAATTATGGCGTATGATTCAGGATATGGTTGATAGATGTGCTCAATGTCAGGCGGTAAATGCGAAAAGAACAAAATGGAAAGAGGGAAAAGAGATAGAGGTTTGGGTTACCTCTTGCGATCAGGTCAGACAATGACCCTGCATTTGTGAGTTCAGTCTCACAGGTATTGGCCAAAGCTATAGGCACTAATTGGAAACTACATTGTGCCTACTGGCCCCAGAGTTCCGGGCAAGTAGAGAGAATAAACTGGACTCTTAAAGAGACCTTGACAAAGCTAATTCTGGAAACTGGTGGTGGATGGGTGGCTCTCCTTCCTTTCGTCCTCCTCACGGTGTGATGTACACCCTATTTAAACAAGATGACCCCATTTAAAATAATGTTCGGGAAACACCCCCACCTACTCTGCCCTCGGCTACAAGAGGTTGCCTTAGCAAAAATGATTGGTCAGTCTGTACTCCAGTCACTGCAGGCATTACAGTCTGTCTAGCCCACACAGGGATCCAAACGGCCCACACTGAGACAGAGACGGAGCTGGAACCACATCCTTACCAACCTGGGGACTTGGTTTGAATATGTCATCACCAAGTGGGAAACTTGGAGCCTCGCTGGAAGGGATCTTTACTGTCATCCTGACCACCCCCACGGCAATGAAAGTAGAAGGCATCTGGGCCTGGATTCATGTGGGTCACCTCAAACGAGCCAAGGATCAGGACACCCCCCAGAGATGGAAGCTGCTGCCAATGGACCCTGCAGATCATGGACTAAAGCTAAGACCCAAAACACTATGAGTTCATTGTTGCTCCTATTGTTACCTGTTTTTATAAGAGCTTCTAAGTCACCTCATAAGACAGAAAAGTATAGGTGGGAAATTAAACAAACGGAATTAGGAAAAGTGGAAAAGTTTATACAAAGCAGTGAATGGCTAACTCATCAGCCGACTGTGCAATTTAATGTAACCTTATGCCAATTGGCACCCATTAACCCCTGTTTAGATGACTTATAACAGAAAAACATAGAACTGGCTAAAAAGTCAAGGATTTGACTAATCTCCAAAGAAAAGGGGGGAATGTAAGGGCCTACTTAGCCAGAGTGAACCATTTTGTTGTTTATGCAGTAAACTTAGATTGAACCTGCCCCTTCCCCCAAGAGGAAAGCGCTTAGAAACAGAACTGGTGAAATACGGCCAAATAGCCCCCGATAACGGAGTCCAGATTCAAGGACGTGTCCGGCCAGATGGAAATGTCCAATCCAGGGAAAGAACTCGTATTACTCGCCAGGGAGCGTGAGCCCCCGCCTTTTGGGCACCAGACGAAGGCGCCAATTCTAGCCAAGGTCATAGGCTGAATTAGATGACTATCATGGGGTAGAATGTAATTCAATTGGCCACCTGTGTGCGGCCAGGCTCAACCACATGGCCTTTACTCTATAAAAGTTAGTCTGTGAGACTGGGAGGGGTCGCCTCTTTGCAAGAGACGGCCCTGGCTGGTCAGTTTGATTCTCGATGCTTGGGGCAAAATAAAGCTTTGCTTGACCTTCGCTTTGTATCAGTCTCATCCTTTTGTCTGCGGATCCTTTCACTTACCTGCAAAATGAAGGCCGTTAAGCTGGAGGGTGAAAATACTAAAGCTAAAAGACACTGAGACTTCCTTATCTACTGTCTTTTTAGACTGCTGCTTACAATTTGTAACCTGGAAGATCAATTTAGTGGCTTCCAATCAGCATTTGTTAATAAATAGAATAGTTTTTAAAAAACAAGAAAATCAGGGCACAGCACTTAGCAAGGAGTGTGTCTTTACCACGAAACTGTTTCAGCTGTGTGGGTGTGTGTGCATACACCTGGTGTGTCCTGGGTCATGATATATTTATTTTCTTACTGACTGACATCAGTCTTTTTTTTTTTTTTAAATATTTTATTTATTTATTTGACAGAGAGAGATCACAAGTAGGCAGAGAAGCAGGCAGAGAGAGAGAGGAGTAAGCAGGCTCCCCGAGGAGCGGAGAGCCCGATGCGGAACTCGATCCCAGGACCCTGAGATCATGACCTGAGCCGAAGGCAGAGGCTTAACCCACTGAGCCAGCCAGGTGCCTGACATCAGTCTTTTAAAATAAGGTAAGTGTTGGTCTAGATCAGTGGTTCTCAAGTTATGGTCGCTATACCAGCAGTGTCAGCTATTACCTGGGTTCAGGTATTACCTATAAGTACAAATTTGGGGGCTTCATCCTAGAACCACTGAGTTTGAACCTTTAGGCATGGGGCCTGGAAATCTGTATTTTAAAAATCCTCCAGGTAACTCTGATACACACAGAAGTGTGAAAACCATTGAGCTTTATATGATATAGCCTTTCTCAATCACAGAAGTGGTTAGAGCCCTAGAGAAAATGATTTCAGTGACTTTTTTCTCATTTCTCCAAGTACGATACACAGAGGGTATTCTACATGCATACAAGAAAAGCTAATGATTACATACGCTGGATGCATTAGGGCATTAGGGCTTAATTCTCTCTTGGAAATGACTGAGAACAACTGTTCTAGAATAATGTCCCAAGTTTCCCTACAGTGTCAAATTCATGTGACTTTACCCAAATTTTCCAAAACATAAAGTGACCCAACAAAAAAAATTAAATACCATTATTTCTGCTTCAAATATATTTTATTCTTATATTTATTGTGTTTGTAAACAATGATATCATCTGATAATAAAGAAATTAACTCCCAACTATAGAGAACAAACTGATGGTTACCTGGAAGGAGGTGGGGGGGGGGATGGGTGAAACAGGTGATGGGGATTAAGGAGGGCACTGGCTGTGATGAGCATCAGGTCCTGTATGGAAGTGTGGAATTACTACATTGTACACGTGACACTAATATTACATTGTATGTTAACTAAATGGAATTTAAACAAAAACTTTTTAAAAAAGAAATTAAGTAAATAACTAACTGTTACTAAGAATTGGAAACTAAGATTTCTGAGGATATGCAAAATTACCATCATGTTCATTTATCTAATCATAATGGTCGTATTGATATGCTCCCCTTAGGACAGTGATTTATAGCCTTTATTCTGCTTCCACCCTGTTTTCTTCACAGGACATTGCCAATCAGCATTTCTCATCACAATGCTGTGATTCTCCTGGGGAGTTATGGCTGGCAGGGGGTGGGGGGGTGGGGGGGTTTGAATCCTTAAAGACTCTAATGCCTTATACCATAAAGAATCACTAAACTAGGATAAGAGACAAAGTTGCTAATAATAATCTAAGTCAGCAGAGAACATGCCATCCTACCAGAATAGCCTTGTGTTAAATAGGCATTGAATGAGTTCCAGGATGATACAAGAGCTCAGAGGATAATTCATCATTGTATACTTATTTATTCCTTTCAAAGAAGCACTTTATTCTTTCAGAAGAAAGCAAAATCTGGTCACAAGAAAGGAAAAATTTTCTTGTCAATCAAATAATCAACATTTTTATGCCTATTGTGTATGCATCAATGTACTAGACAATATGTAGGATATGCATGGTTTTATCGCAACTGGGTAGAAAAGATCAGAACATATTAAATAAGCAACATAAAAATATATTAATATATGTTAAATTATGAAGACTAATTATGAAAACTTTTGAGGTGGTTTTAAGAAAAATATATATTTTTAAGATTTTTATTTATTTATTTGACACAGAGAGAGATCACAGATAGGCAGAGAGGCAGGCGGAGAGAAAGGGGGAAGCAGGCTCCCCGCTGAACAGAGAGCCCCACGTGGGGCTCGATCCCAGGACCCCGAGATCATGACCTGAGCCGAAGACAGAGGCTTAACGCACCAAGCCACCCAGGCGCCCCAAGAAAAATAGATTTCTAAGTCCACCTCAGAAATGTTGACACAAGATGCATCAGAGGCAAGGCCCAGGAATCTGCATTTAAGTCCCCCAGATAGTCATGATAGTCAATCAAGTTAGGCACCACCACCTTAGAAATCCAAAGAGGAAAATTAATTTTAATCAGTGCAGTGAGAGAGCACCTTCTTTATGGGGCAGTGAAGCTGAACTAAACCTTGAGGATCTGGTAGAATGTGAGCAAAGTAGCAGAGAGAGTAGAGAGGATCTCTGTGCCTCGTCTGGAACAGGAATGTTATCTGGGATGAAACACTAAGGAATCTTTGAGAGGTAGAGAATGAGTGCCTAAGGCAGTCAGGGAAGGCTTCCCTCAAACGGAGTCTTAAAGACAGAGTTGCCAGTCAGAGAATGAGGGAAAGGGGATTCCAGGCAGCAGAAACAACTTGTACAAAGTACAGAGGAATGGAAGGGCAAGGTGTGTTAAGTGAATAGTAGAAATTCCATGTAACTAGTGAAAAGAATCAAACTATGCCACTTCGGCATTTGGATTATTTTGAGCTGAAGGCAACTGAGACTCAACAGTTGCAGAAAGAAGTCTCAGAGCTTCCAGTAGCTGGCTACAAACAGAAACTCTGAGAGACTAGGCCTGCCATTTATCCCACCCCTGGAGAGTTTTATGGCCATGAAGAAAGTTGCCACCAAGCTCAGTCTGCACAAACAAACCTTCCTAAAATAACCCTTATCGTCCATTAGTTTTCCCCATATACTCAGCTTCCCACAATTTACCACCCCAGGAGCTCCAATCCCTTCTCTCTGTAGTCACTTTCCACAATGTATCACTCATTGTTAAAATGGTATATAAATCCTCAAGTCTAACTATCTTTTGGGGGTTTTCACTTCTTTCCTGTGCAGCACCATGAACATTTAAAAAAGCAACATTAATAAAAATGTGTATGACTTTTCTCCTATTAATCTTTGTCAGTTTAATTTATAGGCCTCATTCATTAACTGAGAGTACAGAGGAAAAAATTTTCTTCCCCTACACTAGAATAGGCAAAGAAGAAAGGAGAGGAGCCCTACGAGAGGTAGGGTAGGAGAAGTGATCAACAGGATGAAGACATAAATGAATAAAAAGAATTGGAAATCTCAAACTCAGAGGAAGGCAAGTAAATTGCTGGGTATACATGTATATTCTACATTGTGTGAGTGATAGGATCCAAAAACCATACAGAAGTGGTAGGTTCATGCCAGACCTATAAGGGGCAGCTCTCTCAACCCAAGTCAATTGTTGCCTTCATGAGCAATAGGAGTTTGATGCTGCCAAGTTCTCTGTTTTATGTTTTCAAGAAAATCCAGCAATCTGCATTTTTAGATAATATCCTCAAACTTTTAAATGACTCAAAATTCTTTAAGATATTACTTAGGCCAAACAAAAAAAAAAATGACTCTTGGGCTGATTCGGACACTAGTTTATCACCTCTGGGCTAGAGTCTAAAAACTCTTTACTGCACCCAAATTAGACCAGTGTCTGTCTGGTTCACCATGTGCCTGATTTACATATTGGCAGGACATGGCAACTAGGCTGAAGTATCACCGGGTAGACAACAGAAATCAGGTTTGGAGCTTCTATCCACAAAGACCTAGAATAAACAAACAAACAAACAAACAAGGTGCCTGGATGGCTCAGGAGGTTAAGCTTCAGACTCTTGATTTCGGCTCAGGTCCTGATCTCACTGTTGTGAGATCAAGCCCCACGCTAAGGATGGAGCCTGGTTAAGATTCTCTCACAGTGCTTAGGGGTCTCAGTTGGTTGGGCATCTGCCTTTGGCTGAGCTCATGATCCCAATGTCCTGGGACTGAGCCTCACATCTGGCTCCCAGCTTAGCAGGCAGTCTATTTGTCGCTCTCCCTCTGCCCCAATACTCATGCTCTCTCTCTCAAACAATAAAACCTTAAAAGAAGGAGGAGGAGGAGGAGAAGGAAGGGGAGGAGGAGGAAGAGGAGGAGGAGGAGAATATGATTCTTTCTCTCTTTTGCGGTGCTTGGATGGCTCAGTAAGTTAAGCATCTGACTTTGGCTCAGGTCCTGAGATCAAGCCCTGGTTTGATCTTACTCAGCAGGGAATCTGCTTCTCCCTCTCTCTCTACCGCTCTCTCCACTCATGCTCTCTCACGCTCTCTCAAATAAATAAATAAAAAATCTTTAAAAAGGGGGGCGCCTGGGTAGCTCAGTGGGTTAAAGCCTCAGCATTTGGCTCAGGTCATGATCCCAGGGTGCATTAGGCTCTCCCCTCAGCAGGGAGCCTGCTTCCCTTCCTCTCTCTCTGGCTGCCTCTCTGCCTACTTGTGATCTCTGTCAAATAAATAAATAAAATCTGAAAAAAAATAATAAAAATCTTTAAAAGAAAAAAAGATTCTTTCCTTCTCCCTCTGCCCCTCCCCCTGGCGTTTTCTCTCTCAATAAACAAACCAACCAACCTAATTAATTAATTAAAAATTAAAAAAAAGAAAGACCTGGTTATATCATTTATATCATCAACACCTAAACCTCTTCCTCAAACACAGACAACATATTGTTCTCAAATTTTCTAATAGTCTCTTAAAACTGCCCAACTATATACTAACATGGTCAGAAATATACTAAGATAGACTATATACTAACTGAAAATATACTGACATAGCCAGGGGAATGATTCAAAAACAAGCATTCTTCACTAAAGTAAGAGTATTTGAGGGGCACCTGACTGGCTCAGTTGGTGCAGCATTTAACTGTTAATCTTGGGGTTGTTGAATTCAAGCCCCACGTTGGGTATGGAGCCTACTTTAAAAAAATAAATAGAATATTTAAAAAATAATAAAGTGGGACTACTTGAGACCCTATAAGATAAATTCTAAATGCAAATAGGGGAGTGCTGTTCTGCTGTGCAAGCTGAAAAGGACTTTATTTAGTGCATATACGAACTCTCATTTCATAAGCAACATGAACAAATCTATGGTCTTTATTTTTTCCTTGTTGGAAGGTTATTCTAAAGGAAATTTCATTAAAACTGGAAAATGCTGGGGGCGCCTGGGTGGCTCAGTGGGTTAAGCCGCTGCCTTCGGCTCAGGTCATGATCTCAGGGTCCTGGGATCGAGTCCCGCATCGGGCTCTCTGCTCAGCAGGGAGCCTGCTTCCCTCTCTCTGTCTCTCTGCCTGCCTCTCTGTCTACTTGTGATCTCTCTCTGTCAAATAAATAAATAAAATATTTTAAAAATAAATAAATAAAACTGGAAAATGCCGTTATTGTTCAAATTCTTTTGAGAAAGAAAAATAATTTATTTTAGGTGCCTATTTTTTGACTCTTAGATACTCTTAGAAGAACATTCTTTGACAAATGACAAATCTTATGTTCAAGTTTATACCTACTTCATTGCCATAATACAAGTTACCCTTTTATAGATTTTAGAATTTTCTAAAGAATGTCAGCTGCATGAATTTTTAACTACTATATAATTCAAAACTTCCCTTATAATACTCAAGATTATGACATAAAAAAATTTTCCTCTGAAAACTGAAATCCGTTTTCATTTCAGTTTTCCCTTCTGTATTTTTTTTCACAAGTATGAAATATGATTTCTCTTTACACTTCTCAAGAAAGTCTGGAAAGCCTTTTCAGAAAGGCTGGTCTTTAAGATCATTCAAGACTTCTACTCCCTAGGAAAGGCAGTGTGTAGGCAGAATGATGAATCCCCCAAAATTATCTGTGTCCTAATCTTCAGAATTTATTAATATGTTACTTTAGGTGGAAAAAGGGACTCTGTAGGAATGGTTTAATTAAGGATCTTGAAGTGGGGAGATGATTCTGGATTATCTGGGTTGGCCTAATGTAACCACAAGGGAAGGGTCCTCATAAGTGAAAGATGGGGAGGAGAGTTAAGAGAGAAGTTGTGACATCAAGGAAGCAGAGACTGGAGTGATGTGATTGTTGAAGAAGGAGAGGGGTCACAAGCCAAGGTATGAGGATAGCTCCTAGAAGCTAGAAAAGGGAAGAAAATAGCTTGTCCCCTAAAAACTCCAGAAGGAATGCAGCCTTGCTGATTTTAGGCCTGTGATCCCTTTCAGACATCTGACCTTCAGAACTGAAAGGTAACCAGTTTGTCTTGTTATAAGCCACTAACTTTGTGGTCACTTGTTACAGTAGCCACAGACAACTAAAACAGACAGCAACCAGCCCTCCCCAGGGATAGATACCAGGAGGGGTTTTAACTGGTATTTTACATTCTTTTTGGGTAAGAGACTAATCAAAGGTTACCAGGGTTCGTAAAAAGCCCTGTGCCTCCCTCCTCACAAGACCCTCAACAAGTCATCATCCAGCCTCTAGCTGAACACCTTCTACATAGAAAACTCATCATCTCTCATAAATACCTGATGGACTTCAGATACCTTTAAGTATTAGAAAATTCATTCCTGTACTAATCTGAGGCCAAAACCTGGGCTCCTTACTTAACTCCCAGATCAGTGTTCTTTTCATTCAGTTAAACTCAGCCTGAATGAGGTCTTTAGATAACAAGTTTACAATATAAAGTATTTCAAAATAAAGTGCACAAGATTCCTAGTAGATCCTATAGGAATGACAATATTTACTTTTTAAAGCATTGTTTTTATTGTAGCAAATACAAAATTATTTTTAAAAACTATGTTGGCTACCCTCAATTTAAATTAAATAATTTAATTGCATTAGAGAGAGAAGAAGAAATTTAGGAGGAATTATCACTTGTTCACTCACAAACATTACATGTTACAACTTATATCAAGTGAGTCAAGAAACATACCCTTATTTTCCATAGTTGAATTTGCATTAAGCATTACTTTTTGTTAGCATCTTCAACAACCCTAGAAGAATAATTCCATTTTCATTATAATTAGTATACATACAGACTTAAACAAATTCCACTAGCTATATCTTCCCATTTTATCATATCCTACGTATAAATCCTTATTAAACCAGTGAAATCAAATCAGAAGGAATATGGATTCACATACAACTCAGTCTCAAAATCCAGTTCCTTAATAGTCTTATGATTTTTAACAGATCGTTAAGCTTCTGAGCCTTAGTGTCATTATCTGTAAAATGGGAGTAAAACTTACACAGGCTTATGGTTGCGTAAAATAACATGGATCAAAGGGGTAATACCATGTCAAACCCAGGGTAGGTACATAATAAATATTAAGTCCTTTCCCCACTCCAGAAAATGCAAAATAAGGAAATAAAAAAAGGAGTACTGTTAAGAATAGGAGCATTTAGCCATTAGGACAAAAATGTTTGAGAATATAAAATAAAATTTACTGGCACAGTGTGAGAATCTCTAAATGCCTACACAATTCAACATTATGCCCACTCGTGGTTAAATGTAATTTTCCAAATGTGCCATCACTTTTGGAAGCAACTTTCCTCATTTATCAGTAATTTCTAAGTACATACCCAATCAATAACTGACAAGGAATCATAAGCTATCGTGAGTTGAATGTCACAGAGAGCCAAACGTCAAAAACAGAAAAGTTTACTCTCTTTAAATTGTGTGGATTTAAATATATGTTACTCTATCTTATACGGTATGACGCCCCACCTACCCTCGACCACCTCTTTAAAATGAGGACGCCTGGGAATAAGATGTCTGGAAAGGGCTTAAGAAATCAGGGAGAAAAAGCAACGGAATTAAACAACTTCCTGAACCCATCCGTGGCCACGGAAAGTTGCCGCCTCTCTAATCCCGAACTACAGCTACTGCGGTCACAAACGGCACGGTATCTGCGGATCTCGGCGCTGGCCAGTCTACGCCTGTCCTAAGAAAATAGACTGGAGTTTTCCTTTCTGCAAGACCCACAGCTCAGGCGAGAACACGCCAGCACGCGGCTGGCACCCACTCGGGTGACTCCCAGATATCCGGAGACTCCGTTTCCACAGCCAACACCCACCACGTCTTGAGACCCCCGCCTCCCCAAGCTCTTTCTGCGCCCGCCTCGCCCCAAGATTCGCACATGCGTACACCCAATTAAGAGAGGCTGGAGCGCTCCCCCTCGGTGTGAGTCCCCACGCCCATCTGCCACGCAGCCAGTCCTCCTGCCCTTCTTCGGGCCGCCGGCTTCGCTATTCAGTTCTACGCATGTGTAGGACGGTACAGCCCGGCAACCCTTTAGCCGGCGGGGGTGGGGCGGCAGGCAGGACCGAGTTTCTTGCGCACGCTCGGGACATGCGCAGTGCAGCGGCTGAGGCGCCAGCTGTCGATTTGGAAGTTCCGGGGAAGCAGCGCATGCGCGAGTGTACGCGTTGCCGGCGAAGAGGGGACCCTGACGACTCGGAAATTTGAATACCACAGTAGCATGGAGTGTGACCTCATGGAGACTGACATCTTGGAGTCGTTGGAAGATCTAGGGTAAGACTGCCAGGGTACGGGTCTCCTAAACCTCACACTGCCGGCCCCCGGGAACACGTCCTCCGCCCCAGTCAGGGACACCTGCCTCTGCACGCCGCACCCGGTGGCTCCTGACTGTCTCCTCCTTATGGCTCTGGGACCCCAATGCCACGTCCACTGTCAGCCCTGCCGGGCCGGGGCTCTCCTAAAGCGACGACCCTAGGCCTGCTGTGTGCTCCCTGCAGCCGAGTTACCCGCAGCGTTTGTCAGTCATGCGTGTCATTGTCTGGGCTCTGGGTTCTTGCCACCCCCCTCCCTGAGCTTCTCGTCTTGCTCCCCATCTTCTTGCCCTACCCCCTCACTGTAGAGGTTGCTAAAGTTGATTCTCTTTTTTTCCTAGTTGTCCTCCAAACTTCCTGCGCCTCTCTTGAGCCCGTATTCCTAAGCCACCCCATTTCTCTCTCCAAAAAATCTCCTTTGCCCAGTCATCTCTGCATGCACTCCGGCTTCTCTGAGCCACATGTGTGCCTCTGTTCCGCTAGCCAGCTCTCTTATGCACCTCACCTGTCACCACCTTCATGGGAACCATTCACTGGCTGTTTTCCTAAACAGTGACACAGTTCTTCATCGAGCCACCATTAGCCCTTACCCTATGAGGCATCTTCAGCCACCAAGTCCCTACATGTTTGTTGTGTATTTCGTCTATTCTGACAATTACCCAACCATAATTTAGTACCTAGAAGCTGGAAATAGGGCTTTTTACCTCACTGGGTCACTGAGATTAGTGTACTCTTTAAAACTTGAGAATTTAGGGGCGCCTGGTTGGCTCAGTCCTGAAGCGTCTGCCTTTGGCTCAGGTCGTGATCCCAGGGTCCTGGGATGGAGCCCCTCATGGGCTCCCTGCTCAGCAGGAGGCCTGCTTTCCTTCTCTCACTCACCCTGCTTGTGTTCCTGTTCTCTCTTTCCCTCTTTGTCAAATAAATAAAACCTTTAAAAAAAAAAAAAAGAAAAAACCCAAAAATGAGAATTTAGAACCTCTTGGTCCAAGTGTGTTTCCAGAAACAAATTGTGTGATTAAATATTTGTCTACAGGTAGATGGTGTCCAAAATATAGATAGATAGATTTAGCTAGCTATATTTATAAAGTGACAAGTCCTTTCTCAAAACCCTCCGCAAAAGTTTTTCCATGACATGGAAACCTTTGGAGGAACCTTTCTTTAGGAAGGGACACCGTCAGGTTCTCAGATCTGCCCATTAAGTCATTTGCTGTCCTGATGGAAGTTTTTGGGAAAAGAAGTGGTAGTGCTTAAATCTTTTTTCTTTTTCTTTTTTAAAGATTTTATTTATTTATTTGACAGAGAGAGAGATCACAAGTAGGCAGAGAGAGAGGAGGAAGCAGGCTCCCTGCTGAGCAGAGAGCCCGATGCGGGGCTCGATTCCAGGACCCAATAAACAAAATCTTTAAAAAAAAAAGTTTATTATAGTAATTGTAAATCAAGTAAATATTCAAGATGGGTTATAATGTAAACCCGTCAGATTTTCTGAAAACTTTGCTATAAATTTTAAGCCTAACCACTTAGTTTGGTGGGACTCAGTCATTAAAATTCAGGCTTTATTAATTGACATGTACTTTTAAAGGATTCACTGAGAAATACTAGAATTTTAAATGACTATCTTTTGTCTTTAATGTGGCACACGGTAGGAATTCAGTAACTACTTATAGACTAAACTAACAAATTATAAATGTGTAACACAAAGAGAGATTTTTAGGCCTAGTGTCTTTATTGCAGTGTCTAATTATATGTGGTTTGAATCTAGATGTCAGACTATATATAATCTCACTTTTTTTTTTGAAGATTTTATTTATTTATTGGACAGAGTGAGAGAGATAAGTAGGCAGAGAGGCAGACAGAGAGAGGGGAGGAAGCAGGCTCCCTACTGAGCAGGAAGCCTAATGAGGGGCTCGATCCCAGGACCCTGAGACCATGACCTGAGCTAAAGGCAGAGGCTTAACCCACTGAGCCACCCAGGCGCCCCTATAATAATCTCACTTTTTATGTAAGATTTTTTCCCACTCCATTCAGTGTATAAATACATAGGTACATTTTAAAAGAATCAAGTATTGTCATTTCTCTGACATCTCTATACTTCCAAACATCAAATTATCTTAAGTATATTTAATGTTTCACCTCCAATAACTTTTTATCAATATTTCACTTAAAAGTTAAAATAATCTTCTGGAAAATATATATTTTTAAATTACCCTGAAAATGACAGGATCTTTAGTTCTAGATATATTCTAGATATCACTATTGTCTTTTATGAATGTTTCGATATTTAATAATACTTCAGAATTATGCTTGAATCATTTTCAAAGGAATAGGATTCAGATATACCAGTTCACCTAGACATCAACTTGCCAGCAATTACTGATCTTTTAAATTAATCCAGACATTTCTCTTGTACTAGTATGTCTTAATAGCTTTAACTGTCATTAAATATGGTAAAAGGAAATAAATGATTAACTGGAAAGTTTTGCTTTTAAAAAAAGTATCAAAACAAAACTAACTTAATTGATTTCTGGAAAAATTTCTAGAAAAGGTAACTTAAATTTTATTTCTGAAATCGTATAGTATAATCACTTGTTAATGTTACAGTATGTTACTTGTTAATGGGGTTTTAATATTCAATTCAGTTAAGAAAACCTTTGTACAGCAAGAGCTTTCAGTATAATGTACAGAAGTTGACATAATTTAGTAGTATATATAATTCTTAAATATTCATGTATATTTTGAAGGGTGGAAATGCAGTTATGTAACTTATTTTTCTAATAGATTTTATTAGATTAAAATTTAAATTTTAGATTTAGTTTTCTATAAATTTTATTTACATTTTTAAGTTTGCAAAGTGGTTATCGTAACTTGTGAAATGATTGTTTATTCATACAAATAATGTATATAGTGTTTGTATAAAATATTAGGTGTGATTTTTTTTTTTTTTTTTATTCTGAAGTATAATTTTTTACTCACCAGTTACAAGGGTCCATTGTTGGAAGATGGCGCTCTATCTCAGGCAGTCTCTGCTGGAGCCAGTTCCCCCGAGTTTACCAAACTCTGTGCTTGGCTGGTGTCTGAATTAAGAGTGTTCTGTAAATTAGAGGAAAATGTGCAAGCAACTAACAGTAAGTAAACATTCAGTTTTAGATACAAAATATAAAAGTAAAATTGGGGTATTGTCAGTTGAACATTTTAGTACTAAACCTGAAGTTTTAAGTTTTTGTGAATTAAAAAAAAAAAAGATTTATGAAGAAACCCAAATACTTTCTTCCTCCATTATTTTCAGAGATAAAGTGATTTTGGAAGTTGAGAAAACAGATTATAGTTGTGCAAATACTAAAACACTGTAATGGTTGAAAAGACCCATTACTGAGATACAGAAATGGGAGACAAGTACAGCATATATGAACTTTCCATTCTTTGTGAAACATGGCCTGTTAGTTTTTTGTTTTTTTTTTTAAGTTATTTATTTATTTATTTGACAGAGATCACAAGTGGGCAGAGAGAGAGGGGGAAGTAGGCTCCATGCTGAGCAGAGAGCCGGATGTGGGGCTCTATCCCAGGACCCTGAGATCATGACCTGAGCGGAAGGCAGAGGCTTTAACACACTGAGCCTCCCAGGCACCCTGGCTTGTTAGTTCTTAAATCAGTGGCTAGAATTGGAAATTGGGATGTTTTTCTTAGATTCCAAAAGTACATATAGCATGTAAAGTAAATGCATTATAATCCTGTTATACATGGGGAGAAAGAGAACACTTTCTTAAAACGTTAGGAATGTATTGTCAGGTCTATCACAACCAGATGCAGCTCTATCAGATTTATGAGATAAATCTCATAAGGCATTGAGAGCTGTTTTATATTTGCCAATTTTGTTATTGTATTAGCACTAGTTTGTTGACTCTGCAAAAGAGACAAAAGCTTGGAACCCAACACTTCACCATCTGGTTTCCTCCTACTGTAGGTAAACCTACAATAGGAGACAAAGAAAAATGCTCTCTTGTTAACTTCCCCTCATGGAGAATTATACACATAATCCCTTTTTTTCCCCCCCGCACAGAATCCCATTTTGAAGAGCTCACTTTCTTGCATATTCAGGATATTTAATGTGTGCATGTTAGTTGCAGCCAGTTCAGATTACGAAGGACACTGTCAGGTTACAGTAATGACAGCAGCAGCTTACAGTTATTGAACAATATGTTGTAAGCAGCTTCCATTTGTTAAGTCATTTAAAACCTGAGGCAGGTTTTATTACTTTTTTTTTTTTTTAAAGAACTTCTTTATTTATTTGACAGATAAGAGATCACAAGTAGGTAAAGAGGGAGGCAGAGAAAGAGAAGCAGGTAGCAGGTTCCCTGTTGAGCACATAGCCCAATGTGGGACTTGATCCCAGGACCCTGAGACCATGACCTGTGCTGAAGGCAGAGGCTTAACGCACTGAGCCACCCAGGCGCCCTGGTTTTATTACTTTTTTATATGTTAAAAAAGGAAGCACAGCTAGGTTAAACTGCCTGAGGTCACACAACTTGTACGTGATACAGCCAGAATTCAACCCCAGCGGTCAAGTTTGGGAGCTGCCTCTTTACCTAACATTTATGAGATTGTAGGAACTTGTGAAAACACCTTTAATAGATGACGACTATTTGTAACCTGGAACCCCTTTGTTCAAACAAAAATGCAGACGCCAGCATACAAAACAGGTAACGGTGTACCTGTTTAGTTTAAGTTAAGAGAGAGTGCTTCTTACACAACTCTCCTCATCCTCCGCAGCTATTTCTGAAGGAGTTCTGTGGAATTTGAGTTCACAGAACAGCTTGCAAAACATTGATAATACAGCCTTCCCATTTTACAGATGAGAAGATGCACCCACGGAACCTGGTTGGCTCAATTAAGTGCCTTTGGCTCAGGTCATGATCCCAGGGTGCTGGGATCAAGTCCTGCATCAGGCTCCCTGCTCAGCAGGGAGTCTGCTTCTCCCTCTCTCTCTCTCCCTCCTGCTCACAGTTGCTCTCTCTAGTGCGTGCTCTCTCTTGCAAACAAATAAAATCTTAAAAAAAAAGAAAAAAAGAAAAGAAAATGTGCTCTCTCTTGCAAATAAATAAAATCTTTAAAAAAAAAAAAGAAAATGAACCCAGGTCAAGTTGATTTTTGCCCTTGCGTGATAGAGAACCATCAGAATAGTAAGGAAGAAGGAGCATTGTTTATTCTTGGTTCACAAGATGAACTCTGTACTTAAGATGTTTGGGAATATAGAACTACAAGTCCTATTTGCTAACTTTAATCTCAGTGGGAATATTAGGCACAAATGAAACTGGAGATTAGTACAGTAATTAAATGCTTCACTTTGCGGCTCACAGGGGGAAGAAACTATTGAGTATAACAGGACTTGGGGAAGGTCTTATCAAGGAGCCAATGGGCTTTGATGGAGAGGTGGGATTTGATAGGTGAAGGGAAAGTAGAGGGTATATCAGCCACAGGGAATAACTTAAATGAAGGCACAGAAGTGGAAATAACACTGTTCTTGGGACAGTGGGGAGACTGACCTGGCACAAATAGAATATGTATGGAGGTAAAATGTAACTAGTACTTACATGTCATAGGTACTACTATAGCAATGTGCGTGGGAAGGTGAAGCATAGAGGTTATGAAGAAATCTTTGAAGGCAAACAAATTATTAGATTAGATGGGTAGAAATTAGGAAATAAAGATTCTCAAGTAAGGGACTTATGTAATGAAAACTTTTTTTTTAAAGATTTTATTTACTTATTTGACAGACAGAGATCACAAGTAGGCAGAGAGAGAGGGGGAAGCAGGCTCCCTGCTGAGCAGAGAGCCCAATGTGGGGCTCGATCCCAGGACCCTGAGATCATGACCTGAGCTGAAGGCAGAGGCTTTAAGCCACTGAGCTTCCCAGGTGCCCCTGTAATGAAAACTTCTTAAGAAAATTGGCAGTGGTGTGAGAAAGGATGAATTAGTAAAGTAACTTGTGCTAGGAAAATACTATTAAAACTCTCCATTTGTATATAACTTTTATGCTAATGGGAAAAAGTCCTTTTTATTAAGGTTATTTTAATTCTTAAAAGGCCCAAGTGAAGCTGAAGAATTCCAGCTTGAGGTGAGTGGGCTACTAGGGGAGATGAACTGTCCGTATCTATCACTGACATCTGGGGATGTGACCAAGCGCCTTCTCGTTCAGAAGAACTGCCTCCTTTTGCTGAGTAAGTTCATGGCTACTAGAATGTAGCTATTATTTTTTTATTCATGTTTTCTTTGACTAATAAACTGTTACACTATTTCATTATGGATTTATTTCAGAATGCTTCTTAAAGAAAACTATTACATTTCCAACTTAGAGCTAGTGGAGGGCCTGTGCACTGGTAGCAGCATTGTTTCATAATTTCTACTCTTCTATCATTTAACTTTGCTGGTACTATTGTGCGTCACCTAATATGACCAAAGTTAGCGCCACGGTTCAAGTGTGTGATCATTAAACCTTAGCATTCTAGACTGGAAACACATTTTAAAATAGACTAGGAAGGTAGTGTGGGAATGATGAAGATTTTTTAGTAAAATTAAAGTGTTTTATATTGTGGATATTTCTTTGTGGTTGGGTAATTGTTTGGAGGTTTTGGTTTTGTTTGTAAATATATCAAAATTACAGTGTAAAATTTTCTAGAATAGTATTTGAATTGTTCCTGTGCTTACTGATCATTCTGGGAAGTAAATTGTTATGAAAATTCTTTCCTTCCATGTTTTTTATATACTAACTACTATTTCTTTCTTCACCCCGAAAAACAGTAAGTAAACTCACAAATTTTATTGCCTTAAATGAACTCTCCAGCAACCACAACCAATAGTCTTAACTCAGAATTTTTATAGCAGCCTGAGACACATTCAGAATAAGCTTTGGTTAAATGAATATTATAGTTCTTATGTGACAAACACAGTACAGAGGATTTTTAAAATACTGTCTTTCCAACTGTACTGGTTTCGGAAAAATGAGACAGCTCCCATTTTGAAGGTTCAGTTAAAAAAAAAAAAAAAAGAAAATGTATTCATTGCCATTATACCAAGGCACCGAGTTATTCCAGAGTCACTTAACATAATTTCCCCTTTGTTGAATGATTATGGAGGATGGGAGGTGGATACATAGGTCAGATACTGCTTTAAATACTGATATTGCTGCATGTTGTTCTTACGCATGCATTCAGTATCCTTCAGATTGTGTGATTTCTGTAACTGGCTCAGCCACAGTGTACTCACTTATTCTTCCTTTGTAACACTGCTTACCAAAACCTAGTATTTGACACTCAGGATATGTTATCTTACATAGGAAGATAAGAACTTCATGGAAGACTTGCTAACGACCATGAATAACTAATTTCTTTCAAGGAGCTCAGAGTTTGGCCTGTTTAGTGTTCCGACTTACAAAGGCCACTTTGAATATGAATCTTTATAAAATGCCTCTGACTCCTTCCGGTTACTTAAAAGGACTGCCCTATTATTTTGGATTTGGGGTTACAATTTATAGACTTTAATAATTTATCGCCTCAGTAATACACAACTATTTGCTTCTCAACTGAATGACTAAAACCAACTAAAGGTTATGCTGCTCTTGGAATTCATGGACACGTACACTGTTCACTTCTCTTTTTCTTTGCTTTTGGCTGTTTCCCTTTTAAAATGTTTCCCTCAGTTTGTATTCTCTGTCGTGCTAGTATTTATGTGCTCATTCTCTTATTTTCTCTGTATAAATATTTCTCATCTTTCCAAGTATCAGTTGTCACCTTTTGATGCTATAATTTCACTTATTTCTCCAGCACCCTTTACCTTACTGATTTGAATCTTTTAGTATGTTGTTCCAAGGGGGAAAATAACCAATCTCATTGAATTGTCAGTAAAATAGAATAGTCTTTGAATGGGCGGCAAAAAACTCTTTTGTGTCTGGTGAAGAAGTTTTGGCTATTTATTGCCTCCCTGGTTGTCAGATTATTTCCCTTAGGTTAAAAAAAAAAAAAAAAGTCAGATATCTGAGTTCCTAATAGATGAAGAATTACTCATCATGAATGTGTATATTCTTTATTCCTAACTAGATTGTTAGTAGAGATCATCTGTTTTGTTTGCTTTATATTATATCTCCAGTGTCCTTCCTGGTACTTTGAACACATCAGTAAGAGATAATGTTTTTTGATGGTAATTGTATTGTATTGGTGAACTAATTTTGTGGATGCCTGAGTTAATGTGGTCCCAAATTTAGAGAACGAGTTTATTAAATCATATGATTTTCTAGAACAAGGGTTGGCAAACTTTTTCTTTAAAGGTTGGGACAGTAAATATCTTCAGCTTTGTGAGCCATAGGGTCTTTGTCACAACTGCTTAACTTCCACTATTGTAGCATATACTAGCCACAGAGATTATGGAAATGAGTGTGGTAATGTTCCAGTAAAATCTTTAGAAAAACAGTGGTTATTTTCATGACAGTGGTGTTTTACTTTTTTGATCTTTTAACTCCTATAGTTCGCTATGCGGAACACACTAAGATTTTATCAAAGCCATTTAGAATGATCTTTGCAGAAACTTAGCTGTATTTATTGTTCTAGCATTACACCTTAGGTGTAGGAAATGAGATACTCAAGCTGATCATTCTTTTGAACTTTTAATAGGACTTAAGAGCCCAGAAAATATTTTTTCCAAAGCTATCATTCTAATGTTATCAGAAGGTTCTCACTTTGTCACATAACCTGAAGTCCTAAGATCCCTTTAACCATCTTTCATAAAAATTTAAATGTCCTTTCATAAAAATTTTAAAGTTAAAGCAATAAGATTGGATATTTATACCCTCAGTTACCTGAAGCAGATTGCAGCTGTCATTATGCCTGGCTGAAATCAACACATGAGGGGATGATATTGATATCATTGATATTTTCTGTTAAGAAAAGATTAGAAAGTTTTGTTGATACTATTTTTCAGGAGTGGGGGGAGAGTGAGGAAGGTAGGAAGAAAGGGAATACTGAGAAGAGTTTTTATAGATGAAAGAAAAGTTTTCTTTAAACAGAGAGGGTGGCATTAGGCTACTGGAAGCCATGAGAAAGGAGCTTTGGGGAGTTTCGTGTCTTCCCCCTTTTGTAAATTAAGTTTTGACCACTTGAAAATATTTTATGCCAGTTCTGAACAGACTGCTTAAGTATTGGAAGGTAAGAGAACAAGAGAGTTGTATCACTGGTGCATGTCAGTGGTGAGAAGTAAATAATAAAAACCGGTTCCAACTGTTGCTGAAGTTGGCTACCTTCCACCTTTTGTAAAGTTGTTAACAGATGCCAACCCCTGTTCTGGAGTTCCTAAATAGTGGGTTATAAGAATCCAGATTTTTAGATGTGATCTACCTTGATACTTTGGTTTCAAAGAAGAATCACTTATTTATAAATTACCCTTTAAACATATATTGATTAAATACCTGAATTACAGAACCAGTTTATATGTTATGTCATTTGCAGGTAAAAATGGTTTTCTTTTCTTGTTTTTATCCATTCTTGCAGCTTTAAAAGTTACGTATCATTAGGTCTATAGAGTTGTGACTCCAGACTTATGATTATTAACTGTAGCTGTATCTCATTTTGAAATCTTATTTTGTTTACTTCAGCATACCTCATCTCAGAACTAGAAGCTGCCAGAATGCTCTGTGTGAATACTCCTCCAAAAAAAGCTCAAGAAGGAGGCGGTAGTGAGGTCTTTCAAGAGTTGAAAGGCATATGTATTGCTCTAGGAATGTCCAAACCTCCAGCCAATATAACTATGTTCCAATTCTTCAGCGGGATTGAAAAAAAAGTAAGACCTTTAGTACCAGATTGTAGTGTATTAAAGGCATAGTCCTACATTTGTTTGAAATGAAGCAAGTTAATTTCTCTTAATGGGAACCTAATGTGCTTATTATTCATTGTACTAAATGAGTTTTGGGTTTTAAATCCTCAATACCTTAAAGAGAAATTAGTATTTTACTATTTTTAACTTGTTAGCATGTTTCTTTTTCAAAAAGGAAAATTTACACTTTGATTTATAAGCTGAAATAAACTAGGTATAATGTAAAAAGAATGAAGACTTAAGTCCTTTTTAAAATCTTATCATTGAACTTTGACGCAATTTTTAAGTACTCGATCATTAAATGTTACCACCCTCTTTTCATTGACTGGACAGAAAGGGATGTAAATGTTTTTGGTTTTTAATCCAGTCATTTGAATCTTATGTTTCAATTGGCAAACTAGGTTTATTGACTACTAACATAATCTAGTATGTGAAAATAAGTCAGAATTATTTTTATGCCACACATTAATAGTTAAGAGGTTTTTTAAATATAATTGACTAGGAAGAAGCAACTTTAATAAATTAATGACTATAAGAATGATATTTATTATAGCAGAGTTACTCTCTGTATGCATATCTGCTGGACTCCAAGAATTGGTACATTTGCATTGTGGGGTAGATGGACACCATGATGCACAAATTTGGCTGAACTCTACAGGGGAGCAGCACTGTATCCATAGTCCATATTTTTCTGTGTGTTCATTCATCCATTCAACAAATACACATTGAGTGCCTACTGTTGTCAGGCACTGTTCTAGGTACAGTGAAGGAATCATGCTTCCTTAGGCACGTGAGGAGTGGGACAAGTGAGTGTCTTTATCGTGTGGGTCCTGTACATTTCAAAACATCCTCCACCTTTGCCTCTGTCAGGAATCTTCTTTTGATGGCAAGATATGATGGGAATTGGGAAGATGAGGAGGATATGTTGTACTTTTAGATTTGTTTATTCATTCATTTATGTGTTTGTGTCAGTTAAAGGAGACATTAGCAAAAGTTCCACCTAACCATGTGGGAAAGCCTTTATTGAAGAAGCCAATGGGACCAGCCCACTGGGTGAGTAGCAGTCATCTTGAGTACTCTTGGTAAAGAACCACTTACCTATCTCATGATGTTGACAGAGTTTGTGCTGTTGAGGTTATGTTTTCCAATATGTAGTTTCCTAGGTGGACATTCTTAGACTCCATTTTCGTGAATCTGAAGATTTATTCAGAATAATTTTATTTGTGGAAGGTTAGAAACACTTACCTCATAATTTGTAAATATTTCACATAGCTGGTCAAAATAAATTGAAGTTCAGTATGTTTTTAATTGCCAAATGGGTTGCCTTCAAGCCAAAAACGTCATTGGGCTCAACTTCACATGGCAAATTATGGGAAGGCTAAATAAGAATTCTCTACTTAATCTTTATTATGTTTTGAGGTATTATTTAGCCTATTATTTAATCAACTTATAATAACTTTTAGTAGTATATTAAGTAATTTGTTTTGTGTTAAGTGCTGGGGAATCAGTTATGAATAAAAGAGACATGGTCTCTGCCCTTTTGAAACAGTGTGTCAGGCACATTTAAATTCTAACTGGTCTTTCAAATTTCCTTTTTAGGAAAAGATAGAAGCAATTAACCAAGCCATAGCCAATGAATATGAAGTTCGGAGAAAGCTGCTAATAAAACGTTTGGATGTCACTGTCCAGTCTTTTGGCTGGTCTGACAGAGCTAAGGTACATATTAAATATTTTATTTATTTATTTATTTATTTATTTATTTATTTATTTATTTATATTTAAGAGAGAGTACACAAACTAGGGGGAGGGGCAGAAGGAGAGGGTGATCGGAACGGGAAGCCTGATGATTTACTGCTCCATCCCCGGTACCCTCAGTTCATGACTTGAACCAAAGGCTTCTGCTTAGCCCACTGAGCCACCTAGGCACCCCATAGTAAATATTTTTAAAGAGCAGAATATTTATAGACATGAGACTTGAACATTCATAGCACAGGTTAGATACAGTGAAGACTAAAGAGAAATGCATAGGAGACACACAGGAAGTTTTCTTCAGTGAGTTGTTGAGTAGCAATTCTTTCGGCCTTCCAGGAATAATGAAAACATTTATTTTTCACTTTTTAATATTTTTTAACAAAATGATATCTTTTAGACCCTACTGGGAGGACTTACTTGTAAGAGAAACAGAGTATTTGAAAATCACTAAGACTAAATATCACTAAAATAATTTTTTTTCACTAAAACAATTTTTATATTACTCATTTACTATACTTAAAGCTAACAGAATTAGAAATACTGGATTTAGCAAGACCAGATTTCTAAATATTTATAGAGAATTGGAGAATCTAGTAAGACTTCAGTTTTACTTCAGACTAGATGAGATAATCCAGGTAAAGATCTTGGTCATTCAACAGGTATTTATTAAGTATCTACTGTATGATCAGTGAGCAGAAAGTAATTGGTACAAATGACTTCACATCCTTAGGACCCTGAAATGGAATTAATCCTTGAACTTATGGGGAGGTTGGTCCATTTGTGTATTATATGTTCCCTTAATAGTGCATTCATGTTTGAAAACAGATTTTTTTTTTTTGACTCCCCAAAAAATTTTTATGTAGTTTTTTTGTTTTTTAAGATTTTATTTTTTTTAAGAGGGAGAGAGAGCTTGAGAGGGGAGGTCAGAGGGAGAAGCAGACTCCCTGCAGAGCTGGGAGCCCCAGGTGGGACTCGAACCCAGGACTCCGGAGACATGACCTGAGCCGAAGGCAGTCACCCAACCAACTGAGCCACCCAAGTGCCCTATGTAGTTCTCCTAAATAATGTTATTTTCGCCTAAAATCTTTAAACGTTGGCACAGACCTGTTTGGCTGCAAAATTGTTGGGGAAGGTATTTACCGAATTACAATATTTCAGTGTTGGAAAAGGGTGTTTGAGATCAGTCTTAACTCCCCTCATTTTGCAAGTGAAAAACAAAACAAAAAAAACAACTGGAGACCAGTAAATGGGAGGCTTTGTCTGAGATCTCACAGCTAGTCAGTAGCAACACCAGGAGCAAATTGTTCTCTCCTGTGGCCCTTGTGTAGGAAACAGCTGTCCTTTTCCTATGTTATCTTTGATAGAAACAATCATTCAGAAACAAGAGTCTGCACCTCTTAGCTAAAAAACTGTCTACTTGATACTGTGCAGCAAGTGAGGCAGTAATACTGTGGTTCTTAACAGCTGTGTCTTAGGGTATTTCTTGACTAGGTAGGAACAATGGTGAGTATAACTTTTATCCTCCCATCTTAAGCCTAATAACTATTATTATCAGACATTTTGGAAGTCTTTAGCTTATTTAATATCAATGTTTCTGGGGCACCTGGGTGGCTCCATTGATGAAGCGTCTGCCTTCAGCTTGGGTCGTAATCCCGGGGTCCTGGGATTGAGCCCAACACTGGGCTCCTGCTCAGTGGGGAGTCTGCTTCTCTTCCTCTCTCTCTCCCTCTATAAGAATGCCCTCTCCCTCTGTAAGGCGCCTGGGTGGCTCAGTTGGTTAAGCAACTGCCTTCGGTTCAGGTCATGATCCTGGAGTCCTGAGATCCAGTCCCACATCAGGCTGCCAGCTCAGCAGGGAGTCTGCTTCTCTCGCTGACCTCTCTCCTCTCATTCTCTTTCTCGCTCTCAAATAAAATCTTTTTAAAAAAGAAAAGAAAGAATGCCCCCTCTCTCTCTAGCTCTCATTCTCTCTTAAATTAAAAAAAAAAAAAAAAAATCAGTGTTGTCATTTTGAAAATTGACTTTTGTCTTTGAACACTTTGTTTCAACAGAGTCAGACAGAGAAATTAGCAAAGGTTTATCAGCCAAAACGTTCAGTTTTGTCTCCTAAAAGTACTATTTCTGTTGCCCACCTTTTGGCTGCAAGACAAGACTTGTCGAAGATTTTAAGGACAAGCAGTGGCTCTATAAGAGAAAAGACTGCCTGTGCCATCAATAAGGTGATTGAAGTACCTTTAATTTTCTTTCAGATACATTCATTTCTATTTATAAAATACAGTAGTTTAAAATAGTTTTCTTATCCCATAGGTGTTGATGGGCAGGGTGCCTGACAGAGGAGGTAGACCCAATGAAATTGAACCTCCACCTCCAGAGATGCCACCGTGGCAGAAAAGGCAAGATGGCCCCCAGCAGCAAGCAGGAGGCCGAGGAGGAGGGAGAGGTGGTTATGAACATTCCTCATATGGAGGACGAGGAGGTCATGAACAAGGAGGAGGGAGAGGTGGACGTGGTGGCTACGACCATGGTAGCCGAGGGGGAGGAAGAGGAAATAAACATCAAGGAGGCTGGACAGATGGAGGGAGTGGAGGAGGAGGTGGCTACCAAGATGGTGGTTATCGAGATTCGGGTTTCCAGCCAGGTGGCTATCATGGTGGTGGCCACAGTGGTAGCTATCAAGGCGGTGGTTATGGTGGCTTCCAAACATCAACATATACAGGAAGTGGATACCAGGGTGGTGGATATCAGCAGGACAATAGATACCAAGATGGTGGGCACCATAATGATCGAGGCAGTGGTCGTGGAGGGAGAGGGGGTCGCGGAGGCCGAGGTGGACGTGGAGGCCAGGGAGGAGGTTGGGGGGGGAGGGGGAGCCAGAATTATCACCAAGGGGGACAATTTGAACAGCATTTCCAGCATGGAGGTTATCAGTATAATCATTCTGGATTTGGACAGGGAAGACATTATACTAGTTGAGGCTACAAAACCTTATACTTTTGCTAGAGCTCAAGTAATAGAAACTTAGTTTCAGAATCCTGAGTCCAGCATCAATTTTGAATTAATGTGAGCCCACAGGTGGCAGGCAGATTCCTGCTTGGGATAAGTATTTGTAGGTCTTCATTCAGTTCAGTTGGGTTTGTTTGTGGGTTTGTTGTTTTTTTTTTTTTTTTTAAAGGACTTACATAACGAAGTTTGTTTGAGAAACACGTACAACATCTCCTTTATATAAAGAATTTTTTAAAAGGTAATTAAAATTGCCTTTAACTGACCAATAGACTAATTCCACAGTCAGAACATGCATACTTTTTTGGGAAGAAATTACTTGAATAAGTAGTTTTCAAAAAAGGGGTTTTTTGGAAATGAGGATTCTCCTAGATTTTTTTAGATTTTCAACTAGGAAACCTTCCTCATATTAACAGTCCATTTGTATGTGTTTTCCTGAAAGTATTCTAACACCTATTTTCCAAGCACAGTTCTGCCCTGATTGGCTTTTTATTCAGAGGTTATGCTACATTTGCTTCATGATAGACTAAGTCAGTTCCTATTAAATGAGCTCTTCTGCAGATAGCACATTCAGTAGCCTTATCCTTTTGATGGAATACTGTACCATATGCTCAATTCTGAAAACCTTGAACATGGCCAAAATCCGTAAAGATTATAAAAGCAAAAACTAAGTTGTGAACCTATAGTACATGTAGGCATTTATATAGTATAGCAATTCAGACTGACCTGCATCCATTCAAAACAAGTTCCTCCTTAAACCTTATTTTTACTTGAAATCTGTTAGAAGAAACAGCAAACTGAAATTTGTTTTATGCACGAGTTAATACCACTGGCTCAGCAAACACAAGTTAGTTTGCCTTGGGCAGGAGACTTTTTTTGTAATGGAAGAAATGCACTACCAAGTAAGAGGACAGATTTTTGCTTAGTGCAGGAGGCCCTTTATTATTGCTGCAGAAAACAAAAGCCTGGCTGAGTTGATGTTTTACATTCTCCTTTACTGAAACCAACATGAAGCTTCTTGCTGGGTTTTTGTATACATAAACATTGTCAAGCTGTGAAAGAAAATGGCTGGAGGTGTGCTTTGTGTGAAAGGTGAGCAATAAAGTATCTGTATGTTCTCTCTCTGGTTTGAGTTTTATTTTAGCTACTTCTAAAAACTGAATTCATGTTTCAAGCTTGTTTCAAGCTTATGAGCCAAGGCATCTGCCCTCCCCCCACCCCAAAATTCTTGAGTGTTTCTATAAAACAATTTGTAATGAAAGATAACCCTTACCCTACAACCGTAAATAAATCAAAAAATCCCTATTTCTGAATTTACCTTTTACCATAACATTATAGCTGCAAAACTTCGCTACTCATTTCTGGCCACTGGGTGTAGCTGTTGTTACACAATGTATTAGGCAAAGCTAAATTAATGACCCTAATCTTTCAGCATGTTTTTTGGTTTTGTTTCTCCCTTTTTCCTAAGAATGAGGGACATTTCTCTTAAAAGGGTGAATTAAAAATATGTTTGTAAAAACAGAAATAGTATTTCCTTTTCCTACTAATTTAGGCCTTTTAGAGTAAAGAATCAAGTCATGTCTTACCATAGAATAGCAATATTCTATTTGCTATTGAGATAAGCACATTCTTTTGGTACCTAAAAACCACGCTGAAAGCCTGCCTTGATCATTTTGTTAATTTTACTTGTATATTAGATTTTTTTGGCTAGGCTTCACCATTCTAAAATGTTCAAACTTGAAGAAAATTTAAAATACTTTTTCTTATTATTAAAGATTTTAAGGTCTGTCTTGAAAGTTGTATTAATCTCCATGCTGTTAAATAAGTTTAGTATGTATAGGAGTTTCCTATTAGAGATAAAATTGACAAGGTTTCATATCTTAGAATGTATTCACATTTACCTTAGCTTTTGCTTTAATCTGTTTTGTAACCAAAGACTCCACAATATAGCTAATGAATATGTTTCATTCTTTTGACAAATATAATTGATTTATTTTCATGGTTAATAGATTGCGTTTCAAATTTGCACATATAAGCAAGCAAATTACACATTTCTCCATGGTGGCTCAAATTTGCATTTCATTTACAGTTTCAAACTAGAATCCCCCCACCCCCCCCATTATAATCCCAAAAAAGAACTCTTACTTTCTCCTCTTTTGACACAAATTAAGTTCTCAGATAGGATTTCAAACCACCAGTTAGTTTGTTATTATATCAAAATAAAGTTCTTATATTTTGTGTAGAACGTGTCTGTTGATTTTACACACATTCTTAACTTTAACTTGTAGTAAGTAAGAACTTACTGGGAATGTGGGAATTTCTTGGAGAAACAGGAAAACAAAAATTTTAGGAGGGAATTTTTGGTATATGAAATCTTAAAATGCTATTACTTGGACAGATTGAGAAAAACAGTACCTGTTGTTAGTGCTTTGCTTCTTCCCTATACCAGGAACTAAAACAGGATGTCAACATTCTCTATGAAAATTATCAGAGAGATGCCACTATCATTTTCATTTCTTGCTCTGGATCCAAACTGAGCTAGTGTCCAACTATGCTGGACATAGAAGAATTAAATAAATTCTTGCTAAGGGAAAGCATTTGAAATCATTTCTATGTATACCTAACCTGTCTTCCCACTTCCCAAATCACTTGTATTCTTTTTATTTTAGGTAGTGCCCTACCTACCTTCCTGGTAGGTGAAATAGTGAATATGAAGTATTATTTACCTGTATTATATACCCTTTTGAAAATAGTTTTTGAATGTATGTATATAATTTAACTCTCAAGTACTTTGAATGGTATTTGATTAATTTTAATAGGGCCATTGGGTTTAATTAAAAAATACATCACAGGGTCACCTAATGTTGTTTATAAAATGTCTTTTTCCTGATCTTTTTGTTCAGTGCTCCATTTCCACATTTGGATACATTAACATATGCCCACAGTTCAAACCCCTGATGAAAGCAGATATGCATTTCAGTGTTTGAACTCACTCATTTACTGCAGATACTTTTAGTCACCTGTAAAAGTATGTTGGTAAAGATGTTGCATAAACACAGCTGTTGGCATGAGTACTTCCCCAGTATATCCTTTTCTTCCAACTAAATGTAAATGAAGAGACTGGGATGGAACTGGAGTAAAACATTTTTTTCACATGTTCCCCAGGAATTTGAGGGGAAACATTAAAAAATACAAAGGTAAGTTAGAAAGTCTTGTCTTGGAAAATGTGCAGACCCAGAAACAAATAATTATCGCATGAAATAAGAAAAAATGAAAGTTATGCCAGGGACCTAGGGTAGCAGTGTTCAGTATTGCTCATATGAGATGGAAATGGGCAGAAGTTGGAAAGGTGGTAGAGGCTGGTTAATAGGAGGCTCTACCTGGTTTATGTACCTCAGTATACCAGGGTATGCAGCATGGTCAGATCTGGATTCTATATAAATCATTGGCCAGAGGAGAATAAATTTAAGGAGGGACAAAGACTGGAATCAGAAGCATAGAGCTTAAATGTATATAATGTATATAAATGTATATATATGTATATAATGTATATAAATGACAGGGATGGGGGATGATTTCAACCTGAAACTTGGGGAAATGTCTGGAGACAGATTTGGGAATGATCAGCATCCAGTGATTTGCATTGGAATAATCAGAATAGTGATTCTGTATTAAATTACCCAAGAAGGGGACAGAGCACCAGACCGATAAGATCTTGGGGAATCATTTAAAGGCTGATGGAGCAGGGTCACAGAAGCAAGAGGAAATCAAGAGCAGCATGGGAATCTAGGTTTAGTAGTAAGGGCAGTAGTCTGCTACATTTCAAGAGCCTTGTGTTACCCCAGTTTGACACATAGAATAAAGCCCAGGATGGTTGAGTAGACTGTCCACATCCATGTAGCCAGTAAGCAGGGAGCTGAAACCAAACCCAGCCATCTGGCTCCAGAGCTCAGTAACCAACAATTCCAGATGCTACAGAGATTCAGCAAAATATCCATTACATCTTGTGATCTTTTCAATAGAACTTTCGGAATAAACTAAAGCCAGCTTACTGGAGTTTAAGGAAGGAAAGACATGAAAGTAAGTTTAGACTTTCCAGAAGCTTCACTGGAAGAGAAGGACAGAGTAAAATAATAACGTAAAGCTTAATGGGATGAAGTGTATTCTGAGAAGTTACAAAAAGGCAAAGAAATTTTCAAGAAAATAGAAGTTAATATCCACAAGAACCCAAGATAGTCAATTGCACAGTTCTCTAGGAATTCAAAGCAATCCTATCTTTCATTGATTATATCTTAATGCCTTTTTTTTTAATTGAGGTATTTACAAGATGGTTGAGATAAATTAGATTTTCATGGGGAAAAGTTGTGAAAAGTACAAACAATTCCTCAGAACAGATGGGTTTACTCCCAGTTTTGCATAGTTTCCAGCACTCACCACAGCCTTAATCAGCACTGGCTCTAATGTTTCCTAAGGCATTCCTGCTTCAGAATCCTCTCAATGGAGACCAGTTGTGGGGTATAGAAGATCAATCACAAATCAACCTCATTTGTAAACTACAGAGAAATTTGTTTCATTCTAACTGATCTTCAATTATCAGAGATTAGTGAAAAAAAAATCTTAATGAAACAAGTAGAAAGTAAATCCCAACGTTAAGGTGAGCTATTTTGTAATCTCATTTACAATGATCATGAGATACAATAGTTTTAAATCTTCCAGTGCTGAGAACAGTTGCCTTCCTACCCTGTTAGTTAAGTGCTTACCATGGAAAAACAAAAGTAATGGAAAGCATGTTTCCTTCTTACCAAAATACTAGCCAATAGGATCCAACAGTACATTAAAAGGATTATTCACCACAACCAAGTGGGATTTATTCCTGTGCTGCAAGTTTAGTTCAACATCCACAAATCAATCAATGTGATACAATACATTAAAGAAAAGACAAGAACCATATGATCCTCTCAATAGATGCAGAAAAAGCATTTGAAAAGTACAGCATCCTTTCTTGACAGTGTAGGGATAAAGGATACATACCTTAATATCATAAAAGCCATCAGCGAATCATTCTAAGTGGGGGAAAAACTGAGAAGTTTTCCCCTAAAGTCAGGAACATGGCAGGGATGTCCACTATCACCACTGCTGATCAACACAGTACTGGAAGTCCTAGCCTCAGCAATCAGACAACAAAAAGAAAAGTCATCTGAATAGGCAAAGAAAAAGTCAAACTCTCACTCTGCAGATGATAGGATACTGTATGTGAACAACCCAAAAGACTCCACCCCAAAACTGCAGAACTCACAGGAATTCAGTAAAGAGTCAGGGTATAAAATCAATGCACAAAAATCAGTTGCATTTCTATACACCAACAATAACAAGAAAGAGAAATTAAGGAGTAAATCCCATTTACAATTGCCCCCAAAACCATAAGATACCAAAGAATAAGTCTAACCAAAGAGGCAAAGGATCTGTACTCAGAAAACTATAGAAAACTCATGAAAGAAATTGAGGAGGACACAAAGAAATGAAAAAATGTTCCATGCTCATGGATTGGAGGAACCAATATTGTGAAAACGTCTTATGCCACCTAGAGTAATCTACACATTCAATGCAGTCCCTCTCAAAATACCATCCACTTTTTCACAGAAATGGAACAAATAATCCTAAAATTTTTATGAAACCAAGAAAGACCCTGAATAGCCAGAGCAATATTGAAAAAGGAAACCAAAGCTGGTGGCATCACAATTCCAGACTTCAAGCTCTATGACAAAGCTGTAATCATCAAGACAGTATGGTCCGGGCACAAAAACAGACACATAGATCAATGGAACAGAATAGAGAGCCCAGAAAGGAACCCTCAACTCTACGGTCAACAAATATTCAACAAAGCAGGAAAGAATGTCCATTGGAAGAACAGTTTCTTTAACAAATTGTCTTGGGAGAATTGGACAGCCACATGCAGAAGAATGAAACTGGACCATTTCCTTACACCACACACACAAAATGGACCCAAAATGGATGAAAGACCTCAATGTGAGACAGGAATCAATCAAAATTCTTGAGGAGAACACAGGCAGCAACCTCTTCAACCTTGGCTGTAGCAACTTCTTAGACACATCACCTAAGTCAAGGAAAGCAAGACCAAAAATGAACTACTGGGACTTCATCAAGATCAAAAGCTTTTGCACAGCAAAGGAAACAGTCAACAAAACCAAAGACCACCGACAGAATAGGAGAAGATGTTTGTAAATAACATATCAGATAAAGGGCTAGTATGCAAAATCTGTAAAATCTAAAAAGAACTTATCAAATATAACACCCAAAAAACAATCCAATCAAGAAATGAGCAGAAGACATGAACAGACATTTCTGCAAAGAAGACATTCAAATGGCCAACAGATATGTGTAAAAGTGCTCAGCATCACTCGACATCAAGGAAATACAAATAAAAACCACAGTGAGATACCATGTCACAACAGTCAGAATGGCTAAAATTAACAAGCCAGGAAACAACAGATGTTGGCGAGTAAGTGGAGAAAGGGGTACCCTCCTACAGTCTTGGTGGGAATGCAAGCTGGTGCAGCCACTCTGGAAAACAGTGTGAAGTTTCCTCAAAAAGTTGGAAATAGAGCTACCCTACAACCCAACAATTGCACTAAGGATTTACCCCAAAGATACAAAGGTAATGATCTGAAGGGGTACCTGCTCCCCAATGTTTATAGCAGTGACGTCCACAATAGCCAAACTATGGGAAGAGCCTAGATATCCATCTACAGATGAATGGATAGAGAAGATGTGTACATATATACAATGGAATATGATGCAGCCAGAAAAAAAAAATCGAAATCTTACCATTTGGAATAACATGGATGGAACTAGAGGGTATTATGATAAGCAAAATAAGTCAATCAGAGAAAGATAATTATTGTACGATCTCAATGATATGACGAACTTGAGAAACAAGACAGGATTATAGGGGAAGAGAGGAAAAAAATGAAACAAGAAGGAACCAGAGAGGGAGACAAACCCTAAGAGACTCTTAATCTCAGGAAACAAACTGAGGGTTGCTGGAGTCAGGGAGGGTGGAAGGGATGGGGCCTCAGGGAGATGGACATTAGGGAGGGTATGTGTTATACTGAGTGCTGTGTATTGTGTAAGACTGATGAATCACAGACCTGTATCCATGAAACAAATAATACATTATATGTTAATTAAAAAAAAAAAAAAAAGCAAGCATGTTTCCCCCAGAGACAGTTCTCTGTAACAAACTAGGGCAATGAAATGTGTACCGAAATCAAAACTAAAAAGCAATGTGTGGATACAACAAATACTTGCCTAACAATTCACTTAGAGCTCCAGGAGACAGGTGATCTGGATTCAGAACTCTAGCGCACAAGCCATTACCTCCCAACCTGTACGCCTTCATAGGATAGCTGTGCAGATTAAATGACAATCTATATAAAATGCCCTCCATGGTGTATGGTACATAATATGCACTCAGTGTTCAGCTACTGTCAATAATTACTACTCAGGAACATGATAAACAGAACCTTAGGGAGACTCTCCTCCCTTCCTGGATCAGGTTTGGAATAAATGTTGCAAAGAAGTTCATAGCATTCAGTTCTCCTTATTACAACCTCAAAACAGCCTAAAATAGCTTGATATCCCACATATGTACAGAATCTATGATCGACAATCTTCTATGCATCCTTTTGTTTCTTGATTCTAGTTTTTGTCTGATAAGAGAATCTTTTCTTGTGCATTTGTGTGGAGCAGAGCAGCTTTGCAACAAAGGAATGAGGTGAAGGTTAGAAGGATCATTCTTATTAAATATCTGTCAAATATTCTATTTGGGCACTTTTTTTTAAAAAATCAAGAGCATGGTAAAATAAGAAGTCGGATGATGCCTCTGATATGGCATAGGGTTTTCCAAAATGGAATTGGCAAGAATATGCAGTCATTGCAAGGGAAATGCTACTTGAATGGATTGCTCTAAGCAAGGGAATGAATTCCCAATCCTCATCTTCCACAAATACTCTTTCCCAAAACTAGATGAGAAAACCACTTTTTCCACTTTGCCAAAAAACAAACTAGCAAACCAACAAAAAGTCCACGATACACCTCTGACATCTTCCTCTTGCAAATTGTGCTAGATATAAATTCTTTTGGATACCAAACACAGAGACCGTAAGATATATTGGTTCAAGGAAGCCTCCTTTAACACCTGTTTAAAGCATTCCAGCCCTCTAAATCCCTTTGTACTTATTTCCTGTAAGGATCAAATTGGCCTGTCTGGGGATATTCTGAATTCAGAGCAACCAAAAGAGTATTGGTTATTTATATGGATTCCTTTAAATGTAACTGGACTATTTTATAAAAATCAAATCAATTAAGATACATTGGATAAAACTTAAAGAAATGTTAAATGATTTCTTTCAGAGTCAGAGGTCCTTTATCCAATAAGATAGTTAGAACCTATTTTACCAAATCATGTCATGAGATCTTTATTCCTATCACAGTCAGTGCTCATTTCATTTTATAGCAACCAAGGAATATTTAAATTTACAATGAAACATTTTATATTATACCTGAAAATGTTCAGGTGAGCAGAAAGGCTTAAGGACCACTAACTGGTAAATATCTTCATGTATGTATGTATGAGGACTACTTCACTAATAGTGCAGTGTCCTACACCAGAAATAGCTGTCTGCATGTTGTGCACAAGACAAGCCTCTTCTTGAGAATATAATCTCTATAATTGGAATGTACAGAACACTCCTTCTGGGGTCTTTTTTAGCTATGGAAAAATCAAGAGTGATGGGGTATTGTACTGAAAAGAATGCTAAATTTGGAATTTCTTAAAAAATTCTTACTAATTTTGAATAGATAATACATAGCTCAAAATTCAAAATGTAGAATGTAGTTATTCAGTGAAGTCTCCTTAATTCCATCCCTTTGCCACACAGTCCTCCCCTACTCCTCCTCCCCATAACAGACATCTAATTTGTTAGGGGTGTGTATGTGTCCTCTTTCAGAGATATTTTAAACATATACAGAGAATATATTCATTTTTTCCCTACATTTGTACATAAATGACGGCATGCAATAAGTTACCCTCCTCATTTTTACTTCTCTTGTGCCCAAGTCTATCTTGAGAGGTCACAAGCAAGAGCCTGATCTGACCTGTATGGTTGGGGTTTGATTGGGCCTGTTAAGTTTTCTGTGCCTCAAGCTTCTTATTGATAAGAACTCAGGTTACTGCAGAGAGTCAGTGAATGGCCATATACAGAAACTACTTAGAATGATGCCTGGCGTAGAGTAAATGCTGTATTAGCTGCCGCTATGACTGCGATTGTTACTATCTATCATCAGCTGTAGGATACATTCCCAGACACTGAATTACTAGGTCAAAAAGGAAATCCACATCGAATTTTGACAGATGTTGCCAAAACAGTCTCCATCAAGGTTCCGTAAATTTACATTCCCAACAGTGATGTGTGAATTGAATGTCTACTTTCCCATACACATGCCAAGGAAGTATTTAAATTTTTTGAGTCTGATGAGTGAAACCATTACTACAGTGTAGCTTTAAGTTATATTTCTTTTTAGTGAGGAGGGTAACATATTGTGTGCTCTGGATTTCTTTTGGCACAAATTATCTGTTGAGTTCCTTTGCCCTTTTTATTTGAAACCTGGAATGTTAATTCATCTTAATGTACTTGTAGCTCTGTGTACTGTGTCATACTTAAAAAGGCTTTCCCTATCCAGATCATAATTTAAAATATTTATCCCATAGTTTATAATATCGTTTGATTTTTTTCCATTTAAATGTTTCATTCAGTTGGAAATCATTGTGGTGTAAGTTTTGAGCTATAAATCAAAATGTATTTTAAGCTTGCTGCCCACTTGTCCCAAATTATTTTACTGAATATTTTCTGAAATATGAGATGCCTATTTATCATATACTCAATTATCATAATTATCATATTGTTTCTTCTATTTCTGGACTTGTTATTCTTTATCTGTCAATTCATACCCTTGTAATATTTTTTTACTTTATGTTTCAGTATCTGATGGAGCTAATTTGTACTCACTCATTAGTCTTTTTCAGATACTGCCTAGCTATTCATGTTTGTTATTTCCTCCCATGAACTTCAAAATCAATATGTTAATGTAAAAAAAAAAAGTTTTTCCTCTTAGAGTTTTTTACAGATTGCAGTAAGAAATTCAAAGGTTCATTTGAAGAAAACCAAAATCTTTTTTTTTTTTTTTTTTAAAGGAGAGAGAGAGAGAGAGCAAGAGAGAGCGAGAGCCAGTTGGGGAAGGGCAGAGGGAGAAGCAGACTCCCTGAAGAGCAGGGAGCCTGATGTCGACTTGATCCCAGGACCCTGGGATCATGACCTGAGCCCAAGGCAGACGCTTAACTGACGAGCCATCCAGGTGACAGAAAACTGAAATCTTATGATGTTTTCTTCTTATCCAAAAAAGGAAATAGCCTTTCCATTCATTTTAATCTTCTTTCATGTTTCTTGGAAGCATATTAAAGTTGTATTTGCTTGTTTTCCTTTTTTTTATCATTATTAAGGTTTTACTTATTTATTTATTTGAGAGAGAGAGTGCATAAGTGGGAAAAAGAGAAAAAGAGAATCTCAAGATCTCAAGCAGACTGTGTACTGAGTGCAGAGCCTAACACTGGGCTCAGTCCCAGGACCCTGAGATCATGACCTGAGCCAAAATCAACAGTCAGATGCTTAACCAACTGAGCCACTCAAATGCCCCTGCTTGCTTCTTATTAAGTTTTTTCCTTGATATCTTAACTTCTTTCTGTCACTCACAGATGAGGTCTTTTATCTTGTTAGATCTCCATATTGCTGTCTGAATTCAGGAAAATTATTTCTGTCTTTAATATCCAACTACCTTATTGATTTTTTTGTTGTAGTAAGTTTTCAGTCGATTCTTTTGGGTTTCTAAAAATAGAGTCATATCTTAATAATGATTTTACCTACTTTTAAATGTTGATATCCCCAGGGCACCTGGGTGGCTTGGTGGGTTAAGTAGCTGCCTTGAGTTCAGGTCATGATCCCAGGGTCTTGGGATCGAGCCTCATGTCCAGCTGCCTGCTCAGCGGGGAGTCTGCTTCTCCCTAGCCCTCTGCCGTTCCATCTGCTTGTGCTTTTGCTCTCTCTCTGTCAAATAAATTAAACCTATAAAAAGAGAGAAAGAAAGAAAAAAGTTTACCAAAAAAAAAAAAAGAATAAAAATTGATAACCCTATCAAATCAAAGATTTTTTTTTCTATTTGTATTACCTAATACTTCTCAAAGCAATGTTAGGTAATAGTGAGGATAGCCCTCCTTTTTTTTTTTTTTTCCTTTCTTTTAAGGCCTTCTTTTTTTTCTTTCCTTTTTTTAAAGATTTTATTTATTTATTTATTTGTCAGAGAGAGAGCGAGCACACAAGCAGGCAGAGGCGGAGAGAGAAGCAGGCCCCCTGCTGAGCGAGAAAACGGATGCGGGACTTGATCCTAGGACTCTGGGATCATGACCTGAGCTGAAGGCTGCAGCTTAACCCACTGAGCCACCCAGACATCCCGGACAGGCCTTCTTCTTATCTGAGATAAGACTTTAGCATAAATGCTTGTGGTGTTTCCTCACTAGGAATCATGCTGGTTTTGGGGTTGAGATAGGTAAATTTTAATCACATTCAGGAATTTGATCTATTTTTATTTTTAATACTATTTACATTGAAACATGTTGAATTTTTCAAATGTTTACTTAGCATTTATTAAGATGATCATATATTTTCACTCTTGATTTATTAACATAATCACATATTCATAGGAAAATGAATATTGAACCATCCTTAAAACTCTAGTATGAACTTTCATCTGCGATTATTCTAGTTTTCTTATTTGGGGCAATACTTACTGAGTTTGATTGCCAATACTATGTTTGCTTAATTTAAAAGATTTTAGAAATTCTTTTCTTCCGTTCTAGAACAATATAAGTTATTCTGAAACTATACTTTAAAAAGTCTGATAATATTTTCTAGTAGAACCATCTGATGATAACTTTGAACAGTAACTCTTCAACAATGCCATTTTTTTATTAAGCCAGTTTTTGCAGATTATATTTTCCTAGAAAATTATCCATTTTAAGTAGGGTGTTTTTTTTCTAGATTTGAGCAAAATGGCCATTTATTTTACTTCCTTAATGACTATTCATGTATTCATGTATTTAAGACTTTAACTTTCCTTCTGAGTACTGCCTATGCTGAATTCTGTAGACAGTTTGTACAACGTTTTCATTCACATGTGTTAAACTTTCTTCAATTTCAATTTCCTCTCTGAGTCAGAAATTGTTTGAATGATTTAAAGAGGTGGGCTTTGTATACTTTTGTTTTAATTTCTGGACTTTAGGGACTTTATTTTTTTGGTTTTGCCAAAGAATTCTAATTTTATAGTATTACGATAATTATATCTGTATTATTTCCAAATTTTTAAAATCTACTGACATTTTCCTTGTGACAATTTTTCCTTGGTCAATTTTATGTTTCATTGAAGAAGATAGAGCAGGAAATATATCTATGTTTTCCAACTACAACCTCAATATATTAATGTATCATTTTTTGACATCATGATTTAGAGTACCGACTCTGAAGCCAGACTGACAGGATCCAAATCGCAGATTCACTATTGGGATCTTATGCAAATTACTTAATTTCTCCGTACCTCAGTTTCCTCATCTGTAAAATGGTTGTAATGGGAACATCTACCTCTTAGGATTGCTTTGAGGATTAAATGGGTTAATATGTACAAAGCATTTATTTCATTGTCTAGAATGAAATACCATAAATGTATTAGCTGTTATAATTATGTAGATTTACCTTGTTAATTAACTAGTTCATCTAGAGCAACACTGTCTAAATGAAATCTAACACAAATCATGGATGCTATTATTTATTTTTATTTTTTTTAAGATTTTAAGTAATCTCCACACCCAATGCAGGGGCAACTCTGAGATCAAGAGTCAAATGTTCTACCAACTGAACAGGCGAGGTGCACCCATGTATGCAACTTTTTTAAATCTTAAGATAGCCATGTTAAGAAAATGAAAAAGGGGGGCATGTGGGTGGCTCAGTGGGTTAAGCCTCTACCTTTGGCTCAGGTATGATCTCTGTCAAATAAATAAATGTATTTGGTTTTTTAAGAATTTATTTATTTATTTGACAGACAGAGATCCCAAGTAGGCAGAGAGGCAGGCAGAGAGAGGAAGAAGCAGGCTCCCCGTTGAGCAGAGAGCCTGATGTGGGGCTCGATCCCAGGACACTGAGATCATGACCTGAGCCGAAGGCAGATCCTTTAACCCACTGAGCCACCCAGGCGCCCCATAAATAAATAAAATCTTTAAAAAAAAAGTGAAAAAGGTAAAATTATTTTTAATACTATATTTTAACCCATTGTATCGACATGTAATCAATATTCAGAATTTCTTAAGTAACATATTTTACCTTTTTTGTGTGTGCTATCTTTGAAATCAGGCATGTTTTATACCTACAGCACATTTTATTTTGGACTAGCAATGTTTCAAGTGCTTGATAGCCACAGTGGGTAGTGCCTGGTGTTTTGGATGGCTTAGGTCAGAACTTATTTTCTGTGTACTTGGTACTTGGTCTATCATGAACTGAGGAGGTGAAAATAAATGTCTTATACCATTAATACATTTCTGTGTTTTTCTTGTTAAATCTCCTATACTTTTTGGTCTATAAATAAATGTTGGGGCACCTGGGTTGCTCAGTGGGTTAAGCCTCTGCCCTCGACTCAGGTCATGATCTCGGAGTACTAGGATTGAGCCCCACTCTGGGCGGGGGGGGGGGTGTCTCTGCTCAGCAGGGAGCCTGCTTCCCCCTCTCTGCCTGCCTTCTGCCTACTTGTGATCTCTCTCTCTCTCTCTGTTAAGTAAATAAATAAAATCTTAAAAAAATAATAAATAAATGTCGGTGCTCTGTAATTTGGTGAAAAAAGTTTGTAATTATTATATTTTCATTGTGGGCTATATTCTTTAGCATTAAAATAAGCCTGCCTTTGTCCCTTTTTGTGTCTTTTGCCTGGAATTTAATTTTGTGTGATACTATATTTATGAGTAATGTTTTATCTTTGTTTTCATTTACCTGATATATCTTTGCCTGTTTTTTAACTTTTCAAGCATCTGAATCACTTATGGCCAGTGTCTCATACATAGCTTAGAACTGGATTTTTCTTTACCAGTCTGAGAATCTTTTTACTAGCTGAGTTTAGCCCATTTACATTTACATGACAGATATATTTGAACTTAGTTCTGTCTTATTATTTTAGGATAGGTTTTCCATTTTTATGACTTTTAAAAGTTATAAGGTCTCTTTGCTTTGTTTTTGTATTTTGGTATATAGATATTTTATTTTGTTCCAGTGTTCACCTTTTTAACTATGCAGAACTGCCTCCATATTCCATTTTTCTAGAATTACAAAGAAAAGTCGTTGGAAATCTGGAAATAAAGCCAAAGATGGCTTCACGGCTTTTGGGTCTCATTCTAAAGTATTGTCTAACAAGCATAACTAAGGGTCATCTGACTTTCCGGAGCAGTGATTCGCACATGCTATATCCAACTAGCAGTATCAGCACCAACATCACCTAAGCAATTAGAAATGCAAGTTCCCAGCCCCTAGTCTGGACCAGCAAAATCAGGAACTCTATGGACGGTGCCCAGCCAAGTGTTTGAGTAACACCTGAAGATCATTCCGATGCATGGGTCCTGTTTCTCCGACAAGAGCAATTCTGCCCCATAGAGAACATTTGGAAACGTCTGGAGACATTTTGGGTTGTTACAACTTAAGGGAGAAGAGGGTGTGCTCCTGGCATCTAGTGGTATTGCCTGCAACGTACAGGAAAGCCCTCACCCCTTCCCCCCCAAATCATCTGCAAACTAAAGTCAGTCAAGCAGGGCTTGAGAAACTCTCTTCTAGGGGAATAAAACTTTGTTTGCTATGCTATTTATTATGGATTAGGACCCAGACACCAACTTCTGGAAAACGTGATGAGAATGATTTTTATCTGATAGATTCAACTTATTTCTGTGCAGTAGAGAAGATAATCTAAATCTTAGGGTTGGACTGTCCAGCAAGATAGTGCCTTAGTTCTCTATTATTGTGTAACACGATACCCTAAAACTTAGTGGCTTAGAACAACACTAAGCATTATTTTTTTAATTTTTTAAAGATTTTTATTTATGTATTTGACAGACAGAGATCACAAGTAGGCAGAGAGGTAGGCAGAGAGAGGAGGAAGCAGGCTCCCCGCAGAGCAGAGAGCCCAATGTGGGGCTCGATCCCAGGACCCTGGGATCATGACCTGAGACAAAGGTAGAGCTTTAACCCACTGAGCCACCCAGGCGCCCCTAAGCATTTATTATTATCATGGATTCTGTGATTTAGGAATTCATTAAGGGGCTTTGATATGTGGAGAAACAATTTTCAGATGCTCTGTAACAATGTGGCTTGTTTTCCGTGAGAGGTCTTCTGACATTAACTATCCTTTTCCCCCTCCTCTACTATGCCCCTGGGGGTTTTGTTTTGTCTTAACTGTTAATTTTGAGCTTTTATCCAAAATTTGTGCAAAGTTTATTTAGGGAAGGAGCCAGGATGATGTCCAGGCCAGGTGAAATTTGTCATGATCCTGGGTTTTGCATGTAAATTCAATTAGCAAAGCCTAATTGGCAGAGATTGGCAATTGTGGATTTTTTTCCCCCCACCACAAAACTGTAGCACTCTGCTATGGTAGAGACAGATGGTTTTCTTGCAAATATTCCATGTCTGTGTGCTCTGCTTCTCAGAACAAACCAGGATCTACTATCTCCTGCCACTGGCTGGTTGGTGCATTCCTTCTACTGTAAACAAAGGATGAGGCTAGTACTTCTGAATGTGCCTCTTTGTGTTGAGAGGGTTTTTGTAGTGGTCTTTGTAATCTCTCTACTACAGCATCTTCTCTCCAGGCTCTCCTGCAAACCTCTGATCAATCTCTCATGTTTTGGGCCCATCTTTCCCGTTGGGCCCAGGATTTCAGATCCCTCGTTAGTTGCTCCGCAAGTGGAATTTGTTTCTTGTTTTTATTCTTGTTGTTGTTTTAATGATTTCCAGTAGATTAGAAGTAATGAATTCTTTTTCTCTAAATTTTTTTAGTTTTTTTTTGTTTTTTTTTTGACAGGGAGAGCCAAAGAGCAGAAGTGGGGAAAATGGCAGAGGAAGAGGGAGAAGCAGGCTCCCCGCTGAGCAGGGAGCCCGATACAGGGGCTCAATCCCAGGACCCTGATATCATAACCTGGGCCAAAGGCAGATGCGTAAATGACTGAACCACTCAGGCGCCCCTTCGCTACTTTTTTTTTTTTAACTACAAAACGTCAGAAAAGCTGAAGATAGTACAATGAATATCCAGACTATTTACATAGATTTAACTGTGGTTAACATCTTGCCACATTCGCGCTCTCTACACATTTTTTCTTCACTGAAAATTTTAAAGTAAATACAGATATACTTCAACCCTAAGTACGTTAGCAGGCATTTCCCAAAAATGAAAATGTTCTCTTATGTAATCATAAAGTCATTATCACACTGAAGTGAATAAACTTTCATTCAGTAAGTTATTTAACATATACACTATGTCCCCTCAAAGGGAAATATGTTCCAAGAGCCCCCTAAAACTGCAGATAGTACTGAAACCTATAGATGTTACATTTCCTCCTCTACATAGGTACCTATGATAAAGTTTTATTTTGTTTTATTTTATTTTATTTTTTTTGTGAGAGAGCGTGTGTGCACAAGCAGGGGGAGCAGCAGGCAGAGGGAGAGATAGGCAGGAGAAGCAGCCTCCCCCCTAAGCAAGGAGCCTGATGTGAGACTCGATTCCAAGACCCTGGGATCATGACCTGAGCTGAAGGAAGGTGCTTAACCCACTGAGCCACCCAGGCATTCCTATGATAAAGTTTAATGTATAAATTAGGCATAGTAAGAGATTAACAACAATAACTAATAACAAAATGGAGCATAACAAAATAACTGTAATGAAAATACGTGAACGTGGTCTCTCTCAAAATATCTTATTGTGCTGTACTCACCCTTCGTCCTCTGTCACATGACAATCTGCCTCCATGATGGTGAGAGGAAGTGAGGTGACGCCTGTGTTGTGAGGCTAAATGTTGCCGCGTCTGACGTCCAACGTCCAGCGTGTGACGTTGCATTAGGCTACTATTGACCTCTGACCTTCTGACAATGGGTCAGAAGGAGAAGCACCTGCTTCCAACAGTGTTGCCTGCAGGTGACTGGAACTACGGAAATCAGAGCTGCAGAGAAGGGGGACTGCTGACGTCCGTATTTAAATTTCCCTAATTGCTGCCCCCAAAGTGTCTGCTTTATTTATTTTTTGATCCAAAATCCCATCAAGGTTTACAACATATGGTAGCTGTTGTGTTTCATTTGGTTAATGCGTTTCATGTGATCCAGAACTGCTCTGTCCCTCTTTTTTTTTTTTTAATATTTTATTTATTTGTCAGACAGAGATCACAAGTAGGCAGAGAGGCAGGCAGAGCGAGAGGAGGAAGCAGGCTCCCTGCGGGGCTCGATCCCAGGGCCCTGGGATCATGACCCGAGCCGAAGGAAGAGGCTTAACCCACTGAGCCACCCAGGCGCCCCATGTCCCCCTTTTTTTTTTTAAATTACATTTTATTTTTGAAGTTTCAGGCCAGCTGCCTTAGAGAATGCAACCAAACAATGCTTTCCTTATGCTATTTTGTATAAGCTGCAAGTCACTTCTTTTCTGAATAGATATGAGTTCCAGTGTGCGTGTTATTCACATTTTAAAAAGAAAATAGATACTTTTATTTGAGATCTGAGTACGCTCTAGACTTCAGGATGCAAGTTTTGGATGCAACCTGGAGGAAGCGATTTCCTGATGATCTTTAAATCCCAAGTAATTTCCTACCATTTCCACCCTCAGCTGGTGTAAAATAGATTCTGGTTATCAAATGAATGGTGTACTTTCTATATTAAAAGTTAATTGTTTTCCTCTATTTTTTTTTAAGATTCTATTTATTTATTTGACGGAGATCACAAGCAGGTGGAGAGGCAGAGGAGGAAGCAGGCTCCCTGCTGAACAGAGAGCCCGATGCGGAGCTCGATCCCAGGACCCCGGGATCATGACCTGAGCTGAAGGCAGAGGCTTAACCCACTGAGCCACCCATGTGCCCCTTGTTTGCATCTTTTAAACTAAATTCCTTCAAGAGCCAACAACCTCTTAACCTATATTCCTCTAAACTCTAAAATCTAAATATAGGGTTAACCTATATTCCTCTAAACTCATTTACATTTTACCCATTTTGTTTCTTAATCTAGCCTACCTATTTTTCAATCAGAGAGAGAACAGCCAATGTTAAGAAACAGACCAGAGTTAACCCTCCACACACATAGTGCCAGGAATAAGAAGAAGCCCTTTAAATATGTTTCCATTTATACTTCTCCATTTAAATAATTCCTTTTTGATACAGAATTTAGTCAAATGTTGGGTTTGGAGCCTCCAAAGTACAGAGTCATGTAAATCCATAGTCTGGGATCTTGTTGACAATTTTAGAAAAGAACTCTGCTTGACTGCAAAGTAATGTCGACTTACTTATAAGGTCTTTACAAAGTATTTTTACATGGACTATTCGACCTTACCTTTCCAACAGCTCTGTGAAGTAGTTGAGGAAGGTGGTGAAATCTCTTGTTTTCAAAGAAGGAAATTGAGCCTCCAACAGATGTACACGACTTGCCCAGGGTTTCACAACTCTAACTGGCAGAGACGGGATTTATTTTTTTTTAACTTTTTAATTTTTTTTCAGAGACAGGATTTAAATCCGATTGCGAATTATATGCCAGAGGCATGTTGCAATATCTCTCTTGACCGAATTTACCTCCTTAATCAAAAATCAGTGTGTTTGTTTTAGGAATGCTAAGGTTCCTACCATCATCAACAGTTGGGTGCTCCCTTCTGTAGGAGTCCTGCCTTCACTGTTACACAGCAAGACCTTTGGACCTTTGGAGAGACTCCGTTACCCTGGACATGTGGGGACATAACTGCATCAGGAGGCCACCATTAACATAAAGTGTTCAACACCAACTAGGCCTACCCTCTGATTAGGCAGATCTTAAAAAAAAAAAAAAAGCATCAGTCCAATTTGTACATTCTTCAAGGTAGTCCCAGTTGCAGCATCTAACATACTCTCTCCTGGTATCTAATGACAGTCTCTGTTGAGAGTCTGGTTTCACTTTTGCCTTTCACCTAAAAGGTATTAATGATCATTAAAGCTACAAAAGAGAAGTCCGGAGGGACCAGACGTCATAGTTCTTTTCCCTTCGCTATGGGTTTGCCGAATTTATTTATCTTACTGCTAATGGGAAACTGACAGATCGGAAACCTCAGAGTCACCATTGATTGTGAGTAAATAATGTAACCAACATTACAAAGCAGCTTCACTGTGGACACAGATTCTTCTTTAGCAAAGTCATAACAGTCGTGTGTGTGTGTACCTGTGTGTGTATACACGTATGCACACAAATATCCATTTGTTTCATTTTCTTTGTTGTTCATATTTATTTCTTTTTTAGTTGAAGTACATTTAGTATCTTTGTGACAGGAAGGCTGACACTATAAAACTCTTCTTATATATGAAAACTCAAAAATAACCCAAACTAAGTGACGAGTGAAATAATCGCTTTGAGAGGAAAAAGAACAATCCAAGTTTTCTTTCTGAATTTTCTTAAAATTAAAAAAAAAGAAAACAAGAATGTTTCATGTACTTCAATTGCCATTTTCTGTTTGTATTTCATTGCATTTGTGACTAGGAATAGATAATATATACACACAGAGCCAACATTGGGGATGGCTGCTTGCTTTCTGAGGTGCTTTGCAAATGGTGAGTTCTCTTATTACATAGTTTATTCAAAGCTCCCTCAACTAATAACTCCAGTTAATTTGCAATATTTCTGCAAATCGATTCCTCAATCTGTTTGGCACAATTAAGTCCGTCCTAGCAAATCCAGAAGTGTACTTTAAGGTACCATCTCTCCAGAGGGTAGAAATCAAATGTTGCTTTTCTTTGTGCATCTACCACAGGACCTGCCCCAAGCAGGTGGTCAAGTGTTGGGTCAGTAGAACTGTCCTTAATTTTATATAATGGAAAAAAAGAAGAAAGGTAATTCTTTACTGAAGTGACTGCGTCAAACAGAAATAAATTCAGTCTTGTATGGTAGACACATCTGAACTCCCATTGAACCCCAGTGCACTTCCGTGGGTACAATTTCTCACTGGCCACATGGCAGCAGGTCATTCCCCTTGTCCAGTGGCTCAATCCATTTTCCCTATTTGAACACCCTGAACTAAGTTCTTTGTCCTCTAATCATGTAAAAAACAGACCCATGCCTAGTTGTTTAGGTCAAAGGGAGACACTGAAAATACTGATACTTTAAAAGCTGAAATGAAATAGTATTAATCCAAGGTGGTTCCTGATGATTTGATTTCTATGACTATTCTTTAATTATGGATGGCAATTTCTTAGGAAGAGGACAAAAGCTCTCTTTTATAACCAAAACTTTTCGTTTTTAATAAAGTTCTTAAAACTGTTTTGAGTTTTTAAAGAATTGCTGGTTGTTTTTCATTTCACTAAGTGGTTTGCTTTTCTCCCAAATTTTATTCCCCGAAAACTTAATTGATTTTGTAATCACTATCCACATTTTTTTACTGGCAATCTTAACAGGAGTCTTAAGAAAGACGGCTAAACCTAGTCAGCTAAGACAAGTACACTTAATTTTCCCTCACGACAATTATAAATATCAGGAGAGTTTTCATGGCTGTGTCATAGCTTCCTTATGATGCAGAACTGGTAAGACTTATGTGAATATAAATGTATGACTTGTTACACATTGTAATAGCCACTGTAGGGTAAGAACAATGTAAACATCTCCTTGTGTTAGAAGAAACACCTCATTCCAGGACCTAAAGAGCTTTCTTGTCCCTCAAGAAAATAAGCCCTGGTCCCATCCAAAAAGCACAAAACAACAACAACAACAAAACCCCTCTAAACTGACTCCTCCTCCACCAAAAGTTTACAAAAATACTGAAATAATATTCTCACAAAAAAGTAGAGTTTAAAGAATGTGTATCAAGTACATGCAGAAAAGCTTTCACTTCACTCATACATAATTGGGAAAGATACAGGAGACATCTACCAACTACATCACCCAGACCTGGTGACACCTGAACTAGGGCCTGGGGAGGAGGAAATAAATAGTTCATATGGTAAATCCTCGGTCCCATAGTCCAATCAGGGAAACCCCATGGAGTCATCAGGCAGTAAAAGTCCAAGATATCTTTTCAGATAACTTCCTGAGTTGGAGAATTCTTCAGACTTTCTCATCTTGCTCCTTCCAAATGCTGACATTATTGCCTCCAGTGTCCTCAGCCCGAAGTCAGCCATCCTGAAATATGAATCAGAATCTGTTGTAGGGCTGGGTCACATTTAACCAAACAAGAATATTCTTAGAAAGTGGCTTATCAGTTACATTTGAGGGAACATCTCAAATCATCAGTACTTTGTACCCTTAAGATTTAGAGGGAATGAAAAGACCATGTAGTCTATTTACCCAGCTAATGAAATCTTAAATCTTATGGAGTCCAACAAGGTCCTTTACATTAACGCTCCCTAAATAAGGTGCATCCCAAGACACTGGTCTATGAAATGCTTCCTGTTGAAGTTTCCCTCTTAGAAATCCACAGCATAAATCTGTATAAGGATACTGAGAAAATCTGTAAGGGAAAACAATATGGATCTGCATAGATATATAGAGAGATACATAGGGAGAGATATACATAAACATATCAGACTGTTTACTCCAGGATTTCCTAGCCTTTCTACAATATTTGTTAATTAGATTTAACTTAACAGAAGATAAGGGAAAACAAAGAAGCATTATAAGGAAAATATACATGTTCTTACTACCAAGAGCAATCATGACCTGACATTTGTCCCTGCCATCCAGCGCCTCAGTGATCATTGGTGAAATGATATGCATAGTCACAAAAAATGTTCAGACCCTTTAATTTTAAAATGAGTTTAAATCCTGGAACTCCACCGAAGGAAATACACAGATTACAAACACAGCTTTCTTTTCTGTCAGTTTCTCATTTTTACTCATAGGACTCACAGACATTATCTGAGTCTACATAATAAATCTGTAAATCACTTCTCTGAATGCCACTCATTGCCTTGCCTGTCAGAAAAAAGTTCTTAAATATGAAAACTCCTTTGTCTACATATTCAACTCTGATGTAATTTCATCACATTTTTTCCTTTTTCCTTTTTTTCCTCAACAAGGGTAATTATCTTTTCATCTGTTACTGATTTGGATGAGGACACTGTATACTATATGCATTACATATACAAACATATTGTGTTCTTTAATTAGCACACATGAAATTAAATACTAGTAGTCAGTGAACCATCTCTATGATTTATGACATGAGAAAATTGAAAGGATAAGACAATACTTGAATATAAATATTCAATTTTCAAAGAACACAATTAAATTTTAAAAATCCAGATCTTTGTCTCTATTTCCTTATAAAGACTGAAGATCAGGAAATCCTACTCATGTAAGTGATTGTCCTACATCGAACAGGCCGAGAATTTCTCCTAGTCCAGGAGCAAGGTTTAAGTACCCTGAACAGTGCTAGGAGAATAGAAGTGAGCTCATAGCTCGTTTCACTGTTTATTAAGCAAAAGCAGGTACTCCCCTGAATTCAGAGGTGGTTTACAAGGTGAGCACCATCTTGAAAGCTCTAGGTAGGCATCCTATGACTCTGCCCATAGAATCTCTTGTTTTTCCTGAGATTTTAATTATAACTACATTGCTCATGGAAACAGCCTCTATAGGCTGAGGCGGTAATGGAATGACTAGCACTATTTCAAAGAATCTTGCACAGCAATTTCTCACTTTTTTGGGGGGGGGTCATAGACCCCCTTAAGTATCTGCTCAATGCTGTGGACCCTTTTTCCAAAATGCGCATATGTCCATAATTTCACATAAAATATAATACAGTTTCATGAATTCCTTGAGGCCCTTCTTGAGACTGCAAGTTCAGATCTCTTCACCTAGAATATCTTCTTCTGTCATAGTATCAGGAACATTTTCTTTCTTCTTCTTTTTTTTTTTTTTAAAGATTTTATTCATTCACTTGACAGATCACAAGTAGGCAGAAAGGCAGGCAGAGAGAGAGGAGGAAGCAGGCTTGCCGCTGATCAGAGAGCCCAATGTGGGGCTCGATCCCAGGATCCTGAGATCACAACCTAAGCCAAAGGCAGAGGCTCAACCCACTGAGCCATCCAGAGGCCCCAGGAACATTTTCTTATTCACCTTTATATTCCTAGTTTGAACTATGCCAGGCCAGTAGAAGAAAGGGAAGGATAGGACTGAAATATTTGCCAAGATGATCACTGAAGAAATGTTAAAAATAAAGTTGGCATTGCAAATCTATAGGGACAGAGAGTAAATTAGTGGGTTGCTTAGGGCTGGGATGAGGTAGGGGAGATGAGCTGTGACTGCTAATGGGTACGTTTGGAGATGATATAAACGTTCTTTTTCTTTTTTTGAACAATTTATTTACTTATTTTAGAGCGAGAGAGAGCACGAGGGGGTGGAGAGAGGAACAGAGGGAGAGGGACAAGCAGACTCCAAGTGAGCATGGAGCCTGATGTGGGGTGTGATCCCACAACCCTGAGATCATGACCTGAACTAAAATCAAGAGTCTAATGCTCAACCAACTGAATGATCCAGGCACCCCCAGGGGATGATATAAAAATTCTATAATTAGATTGTAACGATGGTTGCATATCTCTGTGACTACTGAAAACCCATGAATTATATATACACTTTATTTATTTATTTATTTATTTAAAGATTTTATTTATTTATTTGACAGAGAAATAGAGCACAAGTAGGCAGAGAGTGAGGCAGAGAAAGAGAGGGGGAAGCAGGCTCCCCACTGAGCTGAGAGCCCGATGCGGGGCTTGATCCCAGGACTCTGAGATCATGACTTGAGCCGAAGGCAGAGGCTTAACCCACTGAGCCACCCACCCAGGCGCCCCTAAATGAGTATGTTTTATAGTACATAAATGAGGTTTCAATTATGGTGTTTTCAAAAGTTGGTGTTAAAAGAAAGGAAAAAGAAATGGCTCAGCAGGAACTTACAGTAAACTGCCTAAAACTGAAGATAAATTGTGGCCTCCTTATTAATTGTCTTCAATGAGGAAGGAACTAGAGGAATTTTGGTTAAAGGTCATCGGGGTTTTTCTCATGGTGGGAAACCAAGGAGACTGTGTGTTTAGGTGACCTACAGAATGGAATGCGGAGGACCACCCATAAGAATAAAGAGTACTGGCTTGATCCAGTAGGATCTCTGCCTAACCCAATAATTCTGTTTATGACGACGACTCCATAGAGAGGCGATGGCTGCCCTCCATGGCACAGCTTGAAAGGTTAGGAATACGACACCAATTTCCCCAAATCTTTTTTCTTAATACACTACGGACTGTTGACTAATAAATTTATCTAAGTCTATCTTGAATCAATTTATATTTTCAGCTTATTCTAACAAATTCCATATGCTTGGAAGATGTGACTGTAACATTTATGTGGAGCCAGATCCTGGCTTATAGAACCTTGAGGCGCTCATGTCTCTGCTTCTCACCACCCCCTTCTCCATGGTGCTGTCAAAAGCCTTTTTTTTTTTTTTTTTAATTGAGGGCAAGAGTTTCTAATGCTGCTTCCCTATCTGCAAATCTTTTGCTTCCACTGCCCATCACTCTCCCTCCCCGATCCCGAGTTTGGCCCTGATTCTAGCTTGGAGAACTACACTGGTTGGTACAGGGCACTGGTCTCTTGGATACACGCAGTAAGTCATGGATCCCTGGGACATCATTTCAGGACCCAGAAATGGCAGCCTCACTAAGCTTTAGAACCCATCTGGTTCCATTTTAGACATGATGAAACTGTGGTGCAAAGAGAAGAAATCATTTTCCTGGGATCACAAAACTAGCCAACGGCAAGATGAAAAGTGGTATGTGTTAATGCCCAACCATTCAGCTCTCAAAACTACGAGGCTGTCTCCTGGACTCACTATAATGCTCATTTCAGCCCCTCTCCTCCTCTTTCTTGTGATATTACTTGTGGTTTGACCCAGCACTGACCTCACCGTCCTGTCTCGTCTCACCGGCGTCTGCTTCATCCTGGTCAGGCTCGAACTCCGTGCCCCGGTCAACAACATCCACGCCAGCCTGTACTCTGGGCTTCTCGTTTTCCCACTTGGCAAAACCTTTGTCCTTTGCTGCTTTGTCATGGAATTTGGATTTCATTTTGGGGAAGGTGTGGGACCCTGAGTCCCCCCAGCCGGCCTCAGACCATACAGGTTCGGTCTGGGTGGCCTGGCTGGTGGTAGCCCGCTGCAGCCGCACGGAGATCTTGCGAGAAGAGCCTGTGACCAGTGTGATGGCTCTGCTGTCCAGGTCTCGGTGTCCAGCAGCGACGCCAGGGAACTCGAACACCTCATCCTGCACTGGAGGGGGAAAGACTGTTGTGATTATTTGACATCTGATCACTTTAGAGCGAACCATCAAAGTTGGGGCAAACAACAGGAGTCTGATGGTCCCTAGAGGGACAGACCAGAGGCAGACCCAAACGGGCTGCAGGGGAGTTGCGTAGAAGTGAGACCCGAAAGCAGAGAGCAGCAAGTGGGCGTCAAGGCTGTAGCCATAACTACTCACCCTGAAGTAGGTCTTGATGTCGATAATGACACTGACCAGGTTCAGATCCAGAACCCAATGGAAGCCCAAGTGCAAGAAGGCGAGCAGAAAGAAATCAAGGTAGAAAAGAAAGCAGAGGCTATTACCTGGGGGCAGCGAGGGACTTCCAGGCAGTGACCCATGACTACTACCCAAGGAGGGTGCCCGGGTAAATCTTCTGCAGGCCAGAACCAGGAGGTCTTTGCACTGTTTGTGACAATTGGCTCCACAGTCTGAAAAATTCCACAGTATCACAGATGATTAGTGGGAACTATGGGCATCGGGTGCTGCCCGGGTTTCCCGGGTGCCACCTGAGCTGCCAGCTGTGGCCTCCCATCTCCCTTCCTGTGTTGACTTAGAGTCCAGCCAAGGCCTGCAGGGTGTGGCCAGGGTCTGGAAAAGGACCAGTGGGGCTTGTTAGCCTTCTTGGGATTTCTCGCACATTTCCTCCACTTCTTCCTCTGCACAATTCACTGAGGTGCTGGGGAGCAAACAAGCAGGGGACAGACCTACTGGGGAGTTGTCTTTGCCCCAAACCGAATGTAAATCCCATGGGACGGGGGTTCTCTCCCAGGCCAAGACAGATTCTCCACCAAGAGGCTCCCTGAGCCAGAATGAGGGAAAGAAACCCCAGCTTCCAGTGTCTCCCAGGACCAACAGCCACCTCTGATCAGTCAAAGCGAGGTGTTCATTCAGTATTCACTTGCATTTTTTAATTCTTCTTCATTCCTCCAAATCTTTTCCAGAACAAGTGATTTTATCTCCTGCTTTCTTTCTTTGCCATAGAAACAGAAAACAAGGTGGGCTTATGCCCAGGATCAGGTTCCAGATTTGACTATGGCTTTGAAACAGCAGCAGACTGTGAAAAAGTCCCATTAGATCACTTTAGTTAACAAAGTAGACTATTAATTGCTACTTGGGGTAGAAAACTTTGGCTGCTTTGGAAAAGAACAACACAATTATTTCCCATAGAGGGTCCTACATTTCTCTTAGAATTACTGAACAGATAGGATCAATTTAAAGAGCATATTTCTCGCTCACTATCAAACAGGACCTTTCTAATTCTTTCCAATACTTGCTTTTCCCCCAAATGGTCTTATTTCAAATGCTCTTGTAATGACATCATGGAAAGACCAAATTATAATGAAATGTTCAATCTATTTTAATTAGGTTTTTCATTCCATTGCCTTTAAGAGAACATACTGTATATACAAAGATGTTCCAAGGGCTTAATTGATTTTGGTCTTCATAAAAGTGTGTGTGTGTGTGTGTGTGTGTGTGTGTGTGTGTGTGTGTGTGTGTCTTTTTAGAGGATAAGGGTCAGAAACCAGAATAAAACTATGGCTAGGGGTGTGTGTGTGTGTGTGTGTATGTGTGTGTGTCTTTTTAGAGGATAAGGGTCAGAAACCAGAACAAAACTATGGCTAGTATCTTTGCAGCTTGCAAGTAAAAATCCAAGTTACACTCAGACAACAAATACCAGAAATTAAAGGGAAGGTTTTTGAGACTAAAAGATGGCTCCCATCTAGCTTCAGGGAACTCTGTTCATACAACACAAGGGCCAAATCCTGAAAAATAGCTAGAAGGGGGGGAAAAGGCACCATAAAGGAATAGTATTAATCTGAAGGCATTCTGTGATGAAGATGTTTCCTTTTGTAGCTATATCTTTCAAGAGCATTGTCAGATTCTTAAAGCCACCAGTACAAATAATGTGCATTACCTGTCCAGCAATTTCGTAAACACCAGTAATAAATGATGATCATATATGCATACACAGTAACAAAGTCCTGAGTGCTTATTGAGATGAATCTGTATTGCATTTATCAAGTATATATTTATACTTGATATACTTGATTGATATTTATATATCAAGTATATATTTATTTGTTTCTAAATTTCAATTAAATGGGGAACTATATGAACAAATTCACTGAAAGGGACAAAAATAAGTTTTAAGGCTTCTCTTCTTTTCTCATCATCATCTGTGATTTGGTGGAGATAGGAAAATCTACCTATGAGAGCAGAAAGAGAGGCATACGAATTATGGGAATGAGTGTCTCCTTATTCCCATGAGGGACAAAGTTCTTTTATATGGTATTTTGGTTAGGCCTGTCCCACTCCAGAACCCCCACCCTAATTCTGTGCTGAGGATTCATAAGTCATCCTAGAGATGAGGCCACATGTATGTGGGTTGATAAGGGTGGTTTGCTTGCTCTTGCAACAAACTATAAAATTCCAATTGGGACTCTCCAAAACTCCAGGTTGTTGGATTTTTCTTCCTAGACGTGTTATCTCTTCCGTTGTCCGTGGCCCAAAGAACCGAGTTCTCCATGATGCCAAGAGTTTTTGTGGTTTCATCAGACAGATTTGATTCCTGCCCTGAATGTCACATTTTAAAATTTTACAAAATAACATTGATTTACCTTTGCATTTATATCCTTGCTTGATTATGCCCCAGAGCTGTAACAAGAGACAAAAGAATGTCAGAGAACCTGAATTAAAATCTGGAAAAAAACAAAAACAAACAAACAAACAACCGCCCCCCCAACTCCCCCACCCCTCTACCCCCCCACCCCCCGCCGCCGCCAGAGAAAGGAAGTAAGTCCTGGGAAGCATGATGGTTGGCGGAGCACAAACAGGATGTAACTGATCCTGACACCCTTCCTGTCAGACAGAAGTTCACTCCAGCTGGGGTGATAACAGCTTTGCTTCTTTTCTTTCTGGAAGCCAAATGGGAGCCGGGATGGGAAACTGACACGGGTACATTTATTGGACTTTGGTACAATGCACTCTCAGCACAATGCACAGGGGGAAACTCTCCATGTTTTTGGAAGCCCCCAGCTCCCTCTTCCTTCTTTTGAATCACTGCAGCTGCTCTTGGCGCCCCCTACAGGAAATTAGGCAACGGATGGGACGTATATCCCACTAAAGCATTTGCGTGGCACTAGGTTCTTTTCCAAAGTAGCATTTGTATCTTGAAAGAATACAGAAAACGGAAAAGATCTATTTGTTCATGCATCCATTCTCTGATTGCTCAGTGTTTGGCCTGTGTCAGGGCTCAGGTTGATGCAGTTAAGGCTGTGATTCTGCCAACCACGTAGGAAGCAGGATGTAGGAAGTGAGGAGTGTCTCAGGAGAGATGCAGGGGCCCACAGTTTAAGAAGGGCGGGTGTTTGCCCAACTGATTCAGAGGATCATCCTGCGGGTAGTGTGTTCGCCCTCCTGACACACCGTGTTCTTCCTCGTGTCTCCTTCAGCATGGCACATGGGTCCCCCAGACAGAAACATATAATATTGATGAATTCAGTGGGCTTAACTCAAGCTGGAAGAACTCCCGTTTTTAACCTTTTAGTGGTTAGGTTAGGTGACTGATATCTATTTAATAAAATGATTTTGAAAGAAACAGGGCCGGTGGCCTACTGGGGCTGCGGGGGGTGTCATTTACACATGTGATAGGGGAACAATGCCCTGAGTGGGGTCATCACTACCCTCCCTGTAGGAAGAATGAAGACTTGCCAGTGTGAAGTGACTCGAGGCATCAAGAAGACTGATCCTTACCCTCTGACCTGGAAATTCCACCAGCAGAAAGTGATTCCTTTGAGTCTTAAAAGTTATCGGGGTCCTGGGATGCCTGGGTGGCTCAGTTGGTTAAGCCGCTGCCTTCGGCTCGGGTCATGATCCTGGGGTCCTGGGATCGAGTCCAGCATCAGGCTCCTTGCTCTGCAGGGAGCCTGCTTCTCTCTCTGCCTCTGCCTGCCACTCTGCCTGCCTGTGCTCTCTCACACAAATAAATAAATGCAATCTTTAAAAAAAAAAAAAGTTATCGGGTCCTTCAGAGTATATTATTAAGATGGAAATGTGTCCTGGGAAGGAAGGATTATTAAGACAACTAACTGGAAGCAAGGCCTCAGTAGCTCAGTGATGGGAAGAGGTCAGGAGCAGTCTATACAGAAAAGGGAAGTGGCATTGGGGTAATCATATCATTCAGAGATTCAGGGATCTTCAACGTAATCTAGTTTGCTTCTCTCACATAAAAGGTGAGTAGGATGGTCCAGAAAATTAAATAATCTGCAAGGTCCCACATCTGGGAAACTCTGCAGTGATAAGACTGTTTCCTCACAGAGCCCTTGATGGTAGAAATAACTGTAATAATGATAGCTAACATATTGAACTTCTGTTGTGTGAGAGGCACAGTCTTAAGCTTTTTATGTGTACTCATTTGCTGAATGCTATGTATGTATAGACTGGGCTCTAGAGAGGTGAAGCCACTTGGCAAGGTCTTGCTGCTAGTGAGCAGGGAACGAAGACTTGGGTCACAGGAGGGAAGGACAGGAAGCCACTGCTCCTGGGTGTTTTGTGTATGAGTAAAAACCACCGATTTAGGACAAGGAAGGTTAAGATTTAAGAAGAATTCTAATATCCAGATATGGCACATTATTAGCATAGTTGCAGGAACTGCTAGAAAACACAGAATGAAGCCTGAGTCCTATCAGGAGGGACACTGCAGGCACTGTTTGCTAATGCTCCTCAATGGCTAGGAGACAACACAAGGCAGGAAGGGGCTCTGGGTCAGTGTGCCAGCCACGACAGGAGACAGGGACCTCATGGAGATGGGTATATAGGACTATTTCCTACAGTCCTTTGATTTGAGAGCTCAGGTTGCTTTAGGATTTGGAGGGACTATGGTGTGAGGAGCACTGGACTGGAAGTCCAGGGCACATGAGTGTGCATGACTCATGATCCTTCTGCTAATGCTCCCTGCAATTGTACAGAAGTCACTTACCTTCCCAGACCCCAAAACAAGGGAATTAGCAAAACTCGTTCAGTTTGGGAACTCCAATTCTAAGATAAATATACTTCAAATAGTGCTTGTTTTGCTTACCCCTAAAATGGAATTTATCTTAAAGGCAGGTGGTCCTGGCACAGAAAAATGATTCCTTGCCTTCACCCGCAATTCTTTCAGCGACACATCTAAACTTATAAATTCCCACTGAAAACCAATGAACTTGTGTGTGTGTGTGAAGATTAAATCAAATCACATCCATGAAATTAAATATATTTTGAAGAATAAACAGGGCTATTAAAACTTTAAATGACTTAATTTCAGTTAAACTCTAAAAGTAATCATGGAATACTTTTAAAAGAGAAGTATTAACTCTGAGCATGCTTGATGTCATTTAATGATCGTAACAACATGGTAAGTTTTTTTAAGATTTTTTTTTTTTTTTATTCGAGAGAGCATGAGCAGGGGGAGGCACAGAGGGAGAGGGAGAAGCAGACTGTCTGCTAAGCAAGGAGCCTGACATGAGGCTCAGTCCCAGGACCCTGAGATCATGACCTGAACCAAAGGCAGATGCCCAACCTACTGAGCCACCCAGGTGCTCTACGATATGGTAAGTTTAAACCCCCTTTCACAGATAGGAAAACAGAGATTCAAAGATGATCAGTAATTTGCTCAAGGACAAAAACTTAAAAAGGGCAGACTTGAGATTCAAAGTCAGGGTCCCAGACTCCAAGTCCAGAGCTTTCTACCTTATCACAGAAACATCAAGAACCTGATACCAGCAAACCTGCTCTGATGAGTCAGGAAGGGGAGTATGGAAGCTCCTGGGAAAGATCCCTCGTTGTTGCTTCTATAGAACCCGTGGTTCCATAGAAGGAAGAGATACCCAGAAGGACTGGAGGGCACGGATAGACCTTGAGATTTGATAAGAGCCCGCCAGCTCTCACACCATACCAAAGAGCAGATGTCTCAACTTGACTTTGGGTGGAGCTATCCCACGGCCTAACAGATTCCCTGGGCCCTGGTCTGCAGAAGAACTGCACGTGGCCCTATCCCATGTTAGCATTTTTCAGATCTAGATACAAACAAAAACTCCCCTCAGAGGAGAGAAACATGAAAAAGGGGACGTATTTGTTGTATGATAAAGTGGTCAGGCAATAAAATTCCAGTGGTTAAGCTGACAGAAATAGAATCTCTCCTTCTCTGGGGTGGGCAAAGACAGCTGGTTGGGCTGGCCTTGCCCCTTGACCACATCAGCTGCAGTGAACCCCTGGGGCCATCTTTGAGGTGACTACTGCCTCTTATTTACCCATTCTCGGTGGGGGGGGGGGTGTGCTTGAACACAAACTCCTGTCCTTCAGCCCCTCAAAGCCAGTCCTTCCAGCCTAGGATGGGAAAAGTCTAATTTTTGCAGTAGTATATAATGGAAGCTTTGAATTCAAATGGGTCACCAGTGGAAACTGATGGTTGAATGAAGCTAACACAGCTGAGCTTTGGCATCTGGACAAAAGAGCAATCGTCACATGCTGGGTGCTGGGCCACCTGCATCTGGAGAACCACATTTTCATCTTCTACAACTTGGGTAACAATTCGACTTTCAGGACCCATGACTCTTGGTTCAATATCAGGGCCAATGCTGCCCTTAGCTGCCAAAGAATTACCAGATGTGGGGAAACAAAGTGTACGATCTTCATTTGTGCTATGGTATAGGTAGAGCAAGGGATTTAGAGTCAAAACACCTGCATTTGAGTCCTGGCTCTGGTAATTACGGGCTGTACGATCCCTTATCCATCTTCTCTGGACCCCTTTGTCTCGATAGGCAAATGGAGAGAATGAAGTATTCACCTCATGAGCTAGTTAGGAGGATTAATTACACTAATGTGCATGGAAGTACTTCATTACTGTCAAGTGCCAAATAAATGTGATTTATTATTATAACCATCTTCTCTCCAAAAAGATTTTTTTCCCCCTTTGAGTTATAAATCATTAAGCCATGCCATGATGGATTTCTAGTGACTGACATCACATGAAACAAGAACTGGGAGGAACTGGCTAAGATAAATAATCCCCCTTAATTGCACCTACTATGAATATTAACGATGAATGCCAAGGCTCATTGGGCAGAACCTTTCATTGGCAGGGATTAACAAACTGCTCTCCTGAGTTAACAAGCCTCACCATCCCTTCCTGTCACCAGCCCAGCATTCCTAGAAAGAACACACTGAAACCTGCAGATTTTGCTTTTGTTTTTAACTTAATTTTTAATTTCAGGGAGCCATCATAGTTTACTTCTGATCTAAAGCAGACAATGAACTCAGTTGGGGTATCATCTTCCTATCTTCTCAGAATGAGGCACAAATAACTACACACAAAAGAAAACAATAGAAAAGGGACTTACAAATCCTGCACAGTGTTCACAGAAGGTTGGCTTGAGATAGGTCATCTCCTGAAAATTGTGGACAAATCCAGGTCCCATTTTACAGTGTAATTGGGACTTAGCTCGCAGAAAGTAAGCCATCATTTCGTCTTTACTAATGAGGCCATCCCTGTGAAGAGAATCAGAGAAGGGAGGGATCTTTGAAGACCATGTTGTGAGGTGGCTGACACACTGTAATCACCCAACTCCCGAAACCTTTGTGGCCAAAAGCAGGTGGGCAGTGTTTATATCTCTGTTCTTTCTGAAAGGAGAGGACCTCGAAGGACAGCTTTTGGTGCAAAGGCTTTCTTAGTAAGTAAAAGAGACGTATGTGTATCCTGTGGTCCACAGCATAGAACTCTCCTTCATTACCAAGGAAGCTTCTAGAAGGAAATCTCCTTTATCCCATCCCTTAGCAACAGGGTGTGCAAGAATCAGGCTGCTGGAGAAAGGCAGAAAACCGTAATAACTGGGCCCCTCATTCTCAAATTCATTCAGCCTGACGTCATCTGGGCCACTGCTGTCGGTAATCTTTCATTCATGTCTTACTGGCTTAGAGACTATCTGCTGGCGCCATCCTTTCAGATCTTCACATAGAACCTCTGGTTACACCCACCAGCACACAGCCAGACTTCTTGTTTATCAAGAAGATCAAATCCACTTGAAGCACGTGGTCTTCATACCACTTTCTCTCCACGTCAGCCAGCGCCAGAGCATGTGCCCTTCTGTGCCAATTCAGAATGCCTTTGGATCTCATCTGTCCTCTCTTGCGTCCTCCTGTCTCTGAGGAAGTCACGCTCCTCTCCCCCACTCCGCAGTCTCCCAGGACCCGGCTCCTTCCACATTCCGCTCAGTCTCTTTGCCCACTCCTTCCTCTGTGTACAAATACGCTCACCACTTCCCCATCTGGAAAATGTCTTTCTTTAACCTTGCTTCCGTCCCTGGCACACCTGTCTTTTCTCTCTTCCTTTTCTTACTCCCAAAGTTTTCAGGAAGAATGTTCTTTAAAGGTTTTTTTTTTCTTTTCCATGTCCTTCAATTACTTTTCGGTCCATATGACCAGGATTCTAACCCTACTGTTCCGTTGAAAACTGTCACGGTTGACGTCCTCAGTGGTCTTTCCTCACTTCTTTTTTTTTTTTTTAATTTTTTTAAAGATTTTATTTATTTATTTGACAGAGAGAGAGAGAGAGAGAGAGCTACAGAGGGAACACAAGCTGGGGAGAGGGAGAAGGAGAAGCAGGCTTCCTGCCAAGCAGGGAGCCCGATGTAGGGCTTGATCCCAGGACCCTGGGATAATGACCCAAGCCAAAGGCAGATGCTTAACGACTGAGCCACACAAGTGACCCACTTTTTTTCTTTTTTAAGATTCATTTATTTATTTATCTGACAGAAGGGAGAGAGAGAGCGCACGCAAAAGCAGGGGGAGAAGCGAGGGGAAGGGAAAAGCAGTCTCCCTGCTAAGCAGGGAGCCCAAAGTGGGGCTTGATCCCAGGATCCTGGGATTATGACCTGAGCTGGGGACAGACGCTTAACAGACTGAGCCACCCAGGTGCCCCTTTTTCTCATTCCTTGACGTTGTCAACCTCCAGGCTGCATGTGACACGCAGGCAGGTTTCTTTCCTTTTTGACACTTTCTCCTCCATGTACCCGTGTGATTCCACACAGCCCTGGTTTCTCTCTTGTCTCCCATGTTCCTCCTCCTCTGGCTTTCCTGTAGGATCCAGTTCTTCCTTTCAGCTGAATGTGGGCGGAAGAGGCCCCAGGCTGCAGTCCTGAGGCCCTGAGCTCATGTGCCTTTCAATTTTCCCATCAGAATTTGCTCACATGCCCAGGACTCCAGCTTGCATGGCTGGGCTGAAGACCTAGAAACCAATATCTCTGATAGCCACAGCTTGCTAGAATCTCCTCCGGAATGTTCTACCCCCCTTTCAAAATCAACATATCTCAGCTTACCTAACAAAAATCACGTAAGCTACGAATATTTCAAACTTTCATTTTTAGAAAAAAATAAAATTTATATATCTTTGCCAGGATAAGTGTCAGGTCTATCAACGAACCAGCAGAAAAAAGAAATGAAGAGTAGGGAGTGATTTTAAGTTCATGTCTTACCTACATGTCACGGATAGAAACGAACTAAGGGAAGTGGGTAGTTAGCAGGTAGTAACTTGAATTTTATTTTGTAAAAGAGGTTCATGTTTCTAATAATTTAATTATCTTAAAAGTATTCTTTGTTCTAGATATACAATAAAGATGAATTAAGGTTTTAAGATGTTATGATAAAATATCAAGGCTTTCCTTGGTGTGTTGAATTACTTATAGATTTAGTTTTTTAAAAAATCCTCACACCAACAAAAACATTAAAGAATTCTAAAGTGATATGATTTGGACATTTCATCAATATAAAATCTAGCAACTCATTACAGATGATTTTTAAACTAGGAACTAAGCTCACAGAATTAAAGATGAATCAGTCAAATTTCTAAGGCCAGTGTTTCTCTTATATATATATATTTTTTTTTCTCCTATTGTTTCATTTTCCACTGTTTTCTACTGAGCTAGATCTTAGCCTCTAAGTTCATTTAATTTTCCAGGAATCATTTGAGACTACAGAGAAATGTATGTTTACTTCATTTATCAAAACAACCTTGAGCTAGGAAAGAGAGAAATAAAGAAAGGGCACTTCTTGGCTATCTGTAGATATTACCTGCTCTTCTGAAGACTGTAAGTAATTTAAAATAATTTTAGTTATTTGGTGAGTTTTAGTCTTGCCCTCAGGTCCACTGATGCTGAGGACTCTACCAGCTTAGGTGTAACGATATTTCCCCTCTACACTTTTTGATGAAGGTTTGGGGGTTGCTGAAATAGCTAAGCAGAAGTAATGTGGGGATGGAGAATCAGCTTCATTTGCAAATGGGCACTCGGACTGAACGCTGATGGTGTGGTCTGCCCTGTGATTTCACCCAACCCGTCATGTTTGTGGACACCAAGAAAAAAATCAGCGAAATATTAGACTTGTCTCATCAGTGCCCTAGGATTGAAGCTGTCCAGATGTACATTAAAGGTTCTCCTCTGACACCAATTTTCTGCTTCAGGACAGTTGCATTAAAATATAACAAAATGAAAACTTACTGATCTTTGTCCAACACACAGAAGGAATCCAAAAAGGGAAAATTGGCAGCTATACTTTCAAAGTCCTCTTGGGAAATGTACCCATCGTGGTCATGGTCATAGTTTCTAAACACAGACTGCAAAGGAAAGACAAATATTTATGGAAAAACTATTTATGAGGCAGGCTCTGAACTTGTCATTGGGAAAGCAGTGATAACCAGCATATTGTTCTATCGAGGAGCTTAGAATCCAGTGGGAGATAATGAAATCGAGAAGCCTTCATGATATAAGAAGATAAGTGCAATGGTGAGGATAAAAATAGGGTGTCATGGGGCACCCAGGTGGCTCGATTGTTAAGCATTTGCCTTTGGCTCAGGGCATGATCCAGGGGTCTTGGAGTGGAGCCCTGCATTGGGCACCCTGCTCGGCAGGAACCCTGCTTCTCCCTCTATCACTCCCCCTACTTATGTTCCCTCTCTCACTGTCTCTGTCAAATAAATAAATAAAATCTTTAAAAACAAAACATAGGGTGTCCTGGGGAGGAGTGGAGATGGGAGATTTTAAAAAGTTTCCTGAAGAAAGTAAGGCCTAACTGAGACCTCAGTTTTAGTAAGAGTTAAGCTTGGTGAATTCACAAATGCCAATACCAGCCGATAGAAAATGAAGCTTTAGGGGCGCCTGGGTGGCTCAGTGGGTTAAAGCCTCTGCCTTCGGCTCAGGTCATGATCTCGGGGTCCTGGGATTGAGCCCCATATCGGGCTCTCTGCTTAGCGGGGAGCCTGCTTCCCCCTCTCTCTCCCTCTCTCTCTCTGCTTGCCTCTCTGCCTACTTGTGATCTCGGTCTGTAAATAAATAAATAAAATCTTTAATAAAAAAAAAAAAGAAAATGAAGCTTTAAAGTGTTAAAGTATCCAAAAAAAATTCAAGAATATTTTTAATGCAATTCCAATAGAATTCCAGCGGGAATTTGTTTTAAATAAACAAACTGATTCCAAAGTTCAAACAGAAGTAAACATGTTGAGAATAGCCTAAAATTGTTTAAGATGAGAAGTAATGAGGGAAAAGATGTCCTATCAGAAATCAAATAATCTACAAAGTTACATTAATCGAAACAACATGGTACTTAACTTACTGCAGATAGCAGAGTCTGGAAATAGATCTATGTTTATAAAGGAATTTAGAATATCAAAAAGTATCTTTTTAAATCCACAGGGAAGTGAAAAATTACCCAATAATTGCTGTTGAGCTAAATGGCTAATAATCTTACAAAATCAATTGCCCCGAAACTAAATTCTAGATGCATTAAATATTTTAATGGAAAAAATTATAGCGGTGCCTGGGTGGCTCAATGGGTTAAAGCCTCTGCCTTCAGCTCAGGTCATGATCTCAGGGCCCTGGGATCAAGCCCCACACTGGGCTCTCTGCTCAGCAGGGAGCCTGCTTCCTCCTCTCTCTCTGCCTGCCTCTCTGCCTACTTGTGATCTCTCTCTCTGTTAAATAAATAAATAAAATCTTTAAAAATAGGTAAAGCTATAAAAGTATGAAAGGTAAATAGACAAAAATAATTTTTATGTTTTGTTATCTTTGAGTGGGAAAGGCCTACCATGACATCAAAGTCAGCAGCTCTAAATAGAAACATTTTATTACATAAAATGCAAAATATCTGAATCAAAAAAGTCCAGCTGATAAATTTAAAGATAAATGACAGAGAAGATTATCTGCAATATACAAGAGAACAAAGACACAGAAAGGAAACCAGGAGATCACAAAGTAAAAATACAAATGACCAATACATTCGTGGAAATTGCTCAATTCTGCTAATAATTATAGAAACGCAAAGAAAATTTTTTTTCCTCCAACCTTTCAGATAGGAAACATTAAGATCATTGGTAATTTCCTAGGATATGAGAAAATAGGCACGCTCAAAGTAGTTGATGAAGTCAATAGCCACAGTCTTTCCGGAGGACAGTCTGCTTACTCTCTGACCCAGTAGTTCCACTTAGGGGACTCTGTTCTAGGTAAATAGGTGAACAATGTTACACAGAGGCATATGTGGGCGTGTGTGTTTATGGGGGGATTAAGTCATACAAGATAATTTACAAATTATCAGAGTTTATCCCCAGAGAGCAGAATTCCCAAGGTCTGAAAGCAAAACTTGGATTCTCTCCATTTTATGAAAAGTCTGCATATGTACAATGATTCTGACTTTCTTTATAATCAGAGAAAAATAAAAGGAATCTTCCAATGCCCTCTGTTAAATTGGGTTTTCAAAAAGGTATGTTACGCTCTCCCCAGAAACCCATCTATGCAAGCAGGTAATGATGAGTCTTTCTCCCTTTTCCTGATGGTTTCTGTCTATTCTATTTTATCCATAGTGCTCGATGTTGCAAGCTCCTTCAGGAGTATTTTGAGAGATGGGCAAGGTATAAATGAACAAATTACTTAATTAAAAATATGACTGTTTAGCACCTATTGTGAGTTTATTTATAGATAACTGAATTGTGCAAAATCCTAAAACATTACCTTTTTTGCAAGTCCCAATATCTGTATTTATCTACAATCAAAATTGCTTAAAACTGACCATTGTACCATGCCTTCTATTTATAGGTAACATCCATATTTCTGTTGAAAATACAATCTTTTTGTAGAATAAAATTGAGTTTCCAAATTTCGTGATAAAACCCAGTCTTTTATTTGATTGAGCTGAAAGTAGGCAACTTATCCAAATTGGCCAATCTTCTCCCCTATGAAATTGGAATTGGAGAGAAAATAGGAGAGATGGCATCAGAGTGGAGAGAGGGAGGGAGAAAGAAAGGGGGAGAGAGTGAAATAGACTCCCCACATGGAACACAAAAAGTCTTTCAGCAGGTAATGGAGTGAGCATTCAGAGAAAAGAGTGGGAAAGAGAATCATTCTGTCTTTCACTTCCTGGCTCTAGACCTTCCTGAGCTGCCACTCTGTCCTGCCAGGATCCTGCCCCCCCCCCGCCCCCTTCCTTGGCTCCACGTTGGGTCTGTGACCACAACATCAACACATGGCCTCCTCCACTGGACCTTATTTGACTAAACACCTTCCCGCATTCTTTCTGACCTTTCCTTGCCGCCTCTCATGCTCCACAGAACTTTTCTTTCAATGCACTGTAATTCCCTGGATGATCCAAGATGTAGAACATTCTTTCTTTTCCTTTAAACACCCATCACCAACAAAAAAGTTCATTTTATCCCAAGATGCAATCCTATTGCATCATACCCACCCATTAAAGCAGATGTTTTTAGTGCCAGGTATGTTTCCATTTTCCCCCCACTGGCACTCCTACCCTTTCTGTCTTCCTTCCTTCTTTCTTTCCTTCCTTCCTTTCTTCCTTTCCTTCCTTCTTTTAAGATTTTATTTATTTATTTTGAGAGAGAAAGAGTATGCACCTGATGAGGGTGGGGGGAGGGGTAGAGGGAAAGGGAGAAGCAGACTCCCCGCTGAGCAGGAAGCCTGAAAAGGGGCTTGATCCCAGGACCCCAGGGATCCTGACCTGAGCCGAAAGCAGATGCTTAACCAACTGAGCCACACAGGTGCCCCTCTACTCTTCTTTCTATGTAGAAAACTCTGATGGAGACTTTCCCGTCATTAAGTAATGTTTCTGACCTAGATGTCATTGTGCTGCTATGTCACAGACCCCCAATACATACAGCAAAAGAAACTATGCAACCTATAGGATCTTTTCCTACCCGCAGGCAATCAATTTATTGGGCATTTTATTGTGACCCATGTAGGTTTTTCATGACTAGATTCTAATCCCCAAACAGCCTTTCAAGTAGCAGGGGCAACAGTAGAGGTGTCAAATGCCACTGAAAGAGAGTTGGGAGTAGCTGAGGGTATTTGGGCAAATGAGAACACGAGGACAAGAAGGGGAGAGGGGGCCCTTCTGGGATACTCTCCCCCAGAGGCCAATGCCAAGTACAGAGAGAGTCTGCTAAATTGCTCCTACCTGCCAGAGGCCTGTTTTCATTGACTTCAGTTGATTCTTGGCAATGACAGAATATTCTGGAAAGAGAAAGGGGCCTTCTAGTGCTCAATCTCCACTCTCTCAACCACTTACCTCAACTAACTTCCTTATGTGCTTATTGATGACTGTGGGGTCTGGCTTTGGCATCACTCCTGATGCCCACTCCAAGGGCACCACGGGCTTCGTGGGCGTCGTAGGGGAGGTAGGCTGCTGACAGAGAAAACACATTTTTTTTTACTTTATTTGAGACTTTGAACAATTAGGGGACACTGAGAAGGACATGTACCTTCTATATTAAAAATACCAGTAAAAACATATATGTAGCACTTAAATGTTCTGAAAGCAAACATCTTCTATCAATGGAATCTAATCTGTGACTAAATATATGTGTGGATAGTGTATTTTGTTTAGCAATAGCCTAGATTCCATTATTCTAAATGGAAAAAAAGATATTGCTCTTCCAGCCCACCCAAAAATTCTATTCATGTTCCCCAAATATTACTAAAACAGCTTTGAAACTTATTTAATACTCCAAACAGATTTTTGTGTAATATAAAATATATAAAACACCAGTTGTCTAATTCTTTAATAACTGGATTGCTGATAAATTAGTAGATGTGTGCAGTGAATGGGCCCATGAGAATGGTCAAGTTTATGTCCTCAAGCTAGCATCTTTCTTAATATGCTTAATCCCTTCTCACTGTTTGGCTAATTAGGTCTTTCTAGCCTCTTTGGTGGATTTGCTTTCTCTATGTTTTTCCACGTTCTTGCAAGACATTTTCACTAAATAATGTGGAGGAGATGGTGGTGATAATGTATTACATGTTCACGCAACACAAGGGAAAACACAATCCCCTCAAGAGACTAGCCAAGAGTGCTGTGCACTTATTTCCTCTCCCTGGGACTGTCATATAATGTAAATATCTTTGTTGGTGCATGCATGCAAACTGTATTGGGAGGTTTTGATACTGAATTGGGGATAAATATGTTTGCAAGAGGAATTAAGGAGTAACTATACTGGATTTAAGCCCCTCGCAATGTTGTGAGAAGAGAGAGCAGGACCAACAATTACCCGCTGCCTGATGTGGTCACCAAAACACAGACTCACTCCCATACACATCATACATATCCTGGCTCCTTCTTTCAAGCTTTTCATTTTGTTCATCTGATGAAGGATAAACGCATAGTTCCCAAAACTGTATAACAAGGTGCCCCACTGGGAACATGGCAGTGGACTCATATGGAGGTACCAAAAGAGATTTCAAACTTCCAAGGGAAATAAAGCAGTACTCCATATTTGACAGACACCATGTGAACTACCAGCTTAAAGTAGTTCACAATTCCCCCATTAGATCCCACTACATTTCTTCCAATGTTATCATATCTTTCCAAAGCAAAAAATCAGTGTGGAATAAGGAAAAAGGTGGCAGTATTCAACCTGATTCCAAGATTTAAGAAATTGTTCCATGCCCAACAGGCACACCCATCCATTTGTAAGTAATTGTGGTTATTTAAGAATGAAATTAAAATATTATTTTTATTTCAACATGTGTTATTTTTTCAAGTGGGTTCTACATCATTAGAACATTAATATATATTACATTGTTTGGCCCTAACTATCCTAAAAGTGGAATTGTGAGGTATTTCTTTTGATCTAGAGGTAGTCTGAAAAAACTGAGACACAAAGTAAAACACAAAGAACTAGTGAGACACAAAGGGTGCGCTGTGCAGAGCAAAGGTTCAGAGGGGGACTATGCAAGGTCCACCGGCACCAACCATAAGCACACTGAGTTACAGGCTCCTGGTGTTCTCTGACAGGAGCTTGTTCTCTAGTGTCAGCATATGTCAAACCTAAACACAAAACAGGATGACAAGAGATGAGAAAGAATTGGGGAAATGTGTTCGCATAGATTCAGAGGCTTTTAGTCTTTGGAAGGGGCTTTGAAAGCTTCTGCTTTTATAAAAGATAAAAAAGACTACGTTGGATGGAAATGTCTCCTACAATTGGCAAAAATTCATCCTGAAAATAAACTAAAACAAATCTAAAGAGCACAAATCAGGCAAGTATGCTAACATGGTCATTCCTACCATGTTTCTGATACAAGGGTGGCAGGAAAATGATGGGCAGCATCCTGCGGCAGAAAAAGCACAGAAGGGGTGCCTGGGTGACTCAGATGGTTAAGCGTCTACCTTTGGCCCAGGTCATGATCTCAGGGTCCTGGGATCAAGCCCTGCATGGGGCTCTCTGCTCAGCTGGAAGCCTGCTTCCCCCCTCTCTCTGCCTGCCTCTGCCTACTTGTGATCTCTCTCTCTCTGTCAAATAAATAAATAAAAATCTTAAAAAAAAAAAAAGAAAAAGAAAAAGAAAAAAGCACAGGAGTTGAAAACAGACAGGCCTGACACCGCCTCGCAGTTCTTCCACATACGGGCTGTGTACTCCATGGGAGACACCTGTCCTCACCAGACTCCACCTCCTTAAGAGTTAATGAGATACAGATGCCCCAGCAGGTGCTCAACAACCAATGGGTAGCAATTAAGGTGGCTGCTTATAGGTAGAGGAAGGGGTGAGGAGGTGGAAATACCATGTGCACATGTAACAGTTTGCCACACTGAAATCAGTGTCCTCCCATCAAAGCCAAGGAATGAGAAAAGAGCTCATGAATTCCTTTTTTCTAATAACTTTGCCTTTCTCTCCAGCTCTTAGGCATGCTAACTTTGCAGAGTCTAGCTCTCATTCTTTCCTTTGGCCTGTATCTGGCCACATGGATCTATTCTTTAGTGTCCCCAGGAGATGGGCCTCTGGGGACTGGTGGGGAGGTGAACATGCTGATGGAAACACCACACTCATGATCGTAAGAACAGATGCTACCAGGTCAACCGACTCAAGCTCAAGTGCATAACCTCCCAGCACCTCACAGTCATTCTGCCTCTTTTGGGCTGATGCTTCAGAATCAGAATAGAGGGTCACACTTAAGGGCCACACCTCTGGCAACATGCCACAGAACTCAGTGGGTAAGGAGGTAAGGCATGAAGCCTTTATCAGAAACCTGATGTCAGGATAAGAGTCTAAGAAGCCAACATAGACAGTTTTTCCTTCAACATGTGAACCCCATCCTCACTGTAAATTTCAAATTCGCCCAGGTATTTTTTATTAGCACAAAACATATCTAAGACACAGACAACTATTTCAGTTTGCTGCATAAAATACTCGATAAAACTAATGACCAGTGCAATTTCCCCAATCTCAGCATAGAATGTTTCTTTACTAAGAGTCAGTGATCCAAAGTGATACTGAAATTCTGAGCTGAGTCGATCATTAGCAGGGAAATTTGTGAATTATGACCAGGGTCTTCAAAATTTACTACACTTAATTTCATACTGAATGGGTTTTATATTGGAGAGTCTAAATGCTGTTTAACATTAAGACGAGTTCTTGTTTTGTTGGCAGGAGGGCCTATATGTACACAAATTCTCAGATGGGACATAGCACATAGAAGATAAACAATGAAACGGAGTAATTGGGAATAATGTTCTTCTTTATTAGCTTCTGATATGAAGAAATAATCCCAAGCTGTCAGAGCTCAGCTCTTCCATGGGCAAAATGGAATAATACGGATTTTTAAAATTCTTCAATCTTCAGATCACAAAGCATCACTGGAACAGGCATCACAATAAAGGACAAACAACAGTATTTGGCCCTGATACTTAGAGAGAAAACACCACCTACCGATTTAGAATTTCTAGGCTCCAGCACCAGTGACAGTTTGTAAATATCGTCTTCTGTGTGGTAGAGGTCCAGAGAAAGCTACAACAAATTAGAAGGGATAAATGATGATGTTGGATCACATTTACTTATTTATTTACATTGCTGAAATATTTTTCAAACTCAATGTGTAACCTCAGTGTCTAATAATTTGAGAGAATGCAGAACATTAAAAAGATAGCATTTGGAGGTGGAACATGAACTTTTAAAAAGAAATAGTGAAACCTAGTATGGCCATCGGCCATACTATGAATTATGTCATATGAGTTATGTCAGATGTGTTTACATCAACAAAAGGCAACACGCTCAATGCAATAGGGATTGTTCAGAGAGGTGACAAATACAGCAGAGGGAGAGGTTCTGGAGTCCAGTGGGCCTGAGTTCAAGTGCAGAGCCTGCTACTGCTTAGCCCCGTCACCTTGAACCAGTTATATCTTCTCTGATACTCAGTTTCCACATCTGTAAAATGGAAATTATCTTAAAAGTCCATACTGAATTGCATTTTGATCAGGATCAAATGGAATACCTCATGGGAAGTACTACACACAGGCCTTGGTACACAGTGAAATGTCAAGAAAGGTTATTTGGTATTGCCATATCTTCTCATTTGTCAGAAGAATCCAGAAATCTGAAGTTTTATATGAAATACTCAATTTTTAAATATTAGCAACTAATTTTAAAAATTTAAGATTCCATGCCAGCCAAATAAAGCCCATCTGCCATGGGCAGTTGCCCACCATTTTGTAAATTCCACAATGGAACACTCTACTGGCCTTTAAGCCTCAAGAAAACAGGCAGCACATTCGTCTTTTCTGCCTCTGTAGCCCCACCCATAGCTCGCTGCCTTGCATTGTGAACGCTACATAAACAGAAAGAAAATCAAGTGACTTCTTACTTCTGAATTCTTTGTTAACCGGAGTTATTCTGGACTTTGAAGAACCTGTTCCTGTCCTCCTAATTAGGTCTCTAGTGACTGGCACTGACATCTGCTGGAGAAGGGATGACAAGAGTGCTAGAACATCTGTCCAGAAACCCAAATAACCACATGCTATGGTGGGGAGATGCTCTTTCAAAAGACACAGAACATCCTTGAGTATTTTCATACAGCTCATGGATAGATACCAGATCCTATGATGGAAATATCTTCTCCAAACCTTTGCTCTCTATTAGTGGTATTGTGAACCTGGGCAAGAAATTAACCTTCCTGAGGCTCAATCTCCCAGTCTATAAAATGGGAGGCATAAATAATAGGTCCCTCCCAGAACTGATGTGAAGATTAAACGAGCTAACATGTAACCATTGGGGTTTGTTTAGTGGGCCATACCGATAGGTTTCCAGCCAAATGCCACTGCACCCATCCGTGAATGTGGAGCTGCCCCCTGGGTTACTCCTGCCAGCTCTCTGCTTCCCCAGCCATGATCCTACCTCCATGCATTCTCTCATCTCCTCTGGGTTTTATGGTCCTGCGTAGAGTAACCTGTTGTACTTCCTAGATGCCTGTATTTTATAATTATAGGCAGTGGAATTTCAGGAATGTTTGCTTGTGTCTAACATATTTGGAGTCTCACTGTTTTTGAAATATGTCCTGAGTCACTGTTTCCATTTGTTGCATTTACATCGAAGTCTATCAGCAAAGATGGCTGTGGATTTACTCCGTACATTAAGACCACATTGCCTTGATTAGAGAATTATAAAATAAAACACACTTGGTCATCAGACTATCGCCATTCACCATTTTTGCAATTCTTCTTCTTCTTTTTTTTTTGGAAACTGTAAAAATACAGGGGGCTTTCCAGATATTTGCATATACTCAGAATGGTAAAAGTAACTGATAGATCTAAAAATACTATGAAAAGAATCAGACGATTTCATATGCCATGAAGCAAGAAGCATCAGCTTTTAAAGCTTCTGGTTCTAGGACTGGGAGGGATGACAATGGAAGATGCCTTCTCTAGATCTTCCCTGAAAAGGGGAACAATTCAAATCCCAACAGTGTAGTGCTGGGGTCCTAGTTCCTTCACGTGCCAGGTACATTTCAGGGGATAAGTTTACAATGATAAAAATGGCATCACAGTATCTGACTCATAGATTTGGTTCTGTAATTAACTCCTTCTCTGAACACCCATGAAGAGGGAGAGAGAGACTATTTATTTTTTTTTAATTTTAAGGATTTTATTTATTTATTTGACAGACAGAGATCACAAGTAGGCAGGGAAGCAGGCAGAGAGAGAGAGGAGGAGGAAGCAGGCTCCCTGCTGAGTAGAGAGCTCGATGTGGGCCTCAATCCCAGGACCCTGAGATCATGACCTGAGCCGAATGCAGAGGCTTTAACCCACTGAGCCACCCAGGTGCCCCTAGACTACTCAAATTTTTACAGATGCAAAATAAAATAAATGTCAGCAATGTTTCCACATTACGGAGTAAGTGTCCATGGTTGAGGAGAGGAAGAGTGCCCCCACCACTCCATAGCGGGATTCAGAAGTTTGCCATTTGCAAGCCTCTTGTCCTTCAGAAGTCTGGTTCTTTCTTTGTAAAACACAAAGGGGCAGGGGTTGAGGTTACAGGCTCCTGTCTGCTGAGGCTAGCTCCTAGAGTGTCTGTGAGAACCTACCAAGGAGAAGTTCATGGAAGCGCTGTGAAAATGCAATCAATTATTACAGAAAGTTCAAACACTGCTATGCAGCTCCCTGCATGGGGCAGACACTCAGTAGTTCTGGATCCATTGAAGAGTCCTAATTTGCTGTCTTCCAGGGCTCTCTATTATGAATTGTCTTCCTCACCTAGGGCCGTGTTTAGAAGCAAACAATCTCTCTGGGCAAAAACCTGACCCAGAGTCTTGGGGCTTCCCCATGCCTTCGTATGCATTTGGGTAGCTTCTGTCACTCAAATGGTTCTAATCCCAACACATGCGTGCTCTGTGAAATGCCCACTAGTGTCCAGGGAACCCCTGATGGGAGTCTCCTCTATCCGCATTGAAGAGATTCATCTGCCAGTGGCAGGAAGATGGAATGTGTGTTCTTGTGCCCTGAACCTTCTCCTTGGTGGTGGGGAGAAGAGGGGGATGTGGGCTCTAAGCAGGACCTGGCTTGCTGATGGGTGCTCAGAGGGGAAGCTGTGCTATTGCGAGGAACCACGGGGCTGGAACCACAGAATCAGACTGACACTGGCTGCCTTAGTCTCCAGGCTCCCCCCATGCTTATATCTAGAATCACAGAAGTTTAGAGCTGGAAGAGATCTCACAAGGAGCACGGAACCCTTTATGAAAAGTCCAAAGTCAAGACCAAACGAAGTAACTGCACACACAGAGCTAAAAAGCTAAATCTCCCATCAGGGATCCTTGCCCCTGCAGTACACTGATGACACTGCTCTTCCTAAACATGGGGCTTGGTGGCTCCTATATACTCCTTTAATGGCCGAGAGAGAGTGAGAGAGAGAGACTGAGTTGGCGTCCTCTTTCTTTTTTCTTTCCTTCCCAGCAAAAAACTGTTTTCTTCATCCTTATTTCTGGAGTTCAAATTTTCCATTTGTACCTGAAAATTTTCATTCAAAATTCTCTGATACCTCCCTAAACGGCTGTCATTAGGGTGCTTGCTGCATTCGTGACCCAAAATGTGTTCCCCTCCTCCATCACTGTCTTTTTTTTTTTTTTAAGATTTTATTTATTAGCCTGAGAGAGAAAGCTTTTGTGAGAGAGAGCATGAGAGAGGAGAGGGTTAGAGGGAGAAGCAGACTCCCCGCTGAGCAGGGAGTCCGATGTGGGATTCGATCCTGGGACTCCAAAATCATGACCTAAGCTGAAGGTAGCCACTTAACAGACTGAGCACCCAGGCACCCCCCTCCATCACTATCTTTTGTGTGGATGAGAAAACGCCCGAGCATGGGCACCTGCTCTATGATGCTCTCACAGAGCCGCCTGGACACAGACATGGGGAACTCAGGCCAGTCTGCAGATATCACCTGGGTCTGTGGGTTTGCAGTCCGACTAGGGCTGCAACTCTGGTCACTTATTCATGGAAACAGATTTACATGGCAAATGATTAATAAATGCAGGTGCCTGGTCTATCGTGAGGGTTTTTTTCCCCCAATGGCGAACGTCTGCGTGTTTACTGTTTGTCATACAAACTCAGCCCCAGGAGGTTCATGTCTCTGTGTGTCGCCCACTTCTGCTTTATACTAAGGTACAGCTGGCTTTACGACGTGCATTTAGGGGGTTCTGTTCTTTGGTAAACAATTACGTGCTCTAGGAACAGTCTGTGAAAGGTCTAGGAACCAATGCTCTCATTCCAATGTAGCAGTAGGGGATTTCAGCTCTCAGAGCTTCAGCAAGTTATTGTTTTCCTTTTCCACGGTCATTACGGGAAAATAGTCAATTCAGTGTTGCAGCCACGGGTCAGAGGCTTCAGTGTTATAAACCCAAACAGGGAAGTTGCTTCTGCATTTGTGAAACAAGGGTGAGAGAATTTGGTCATGCCTCCGCCCCCTGACAAAGCAGCCACCAGGGGAGAAGGCTCTCTTCTCTACACCTGTTCTCTCTAAAAGCGCTAGGACCTGGCGACCCACCACAGAGGACAAAAAGTATGATTACTGGGTGAATGTCTTCTGTCTGAACCACTTCATTCCCAGATACAGTGTTCATCTGTTGAGCACCTAAATATGCCAGGTACTGTGAGAGGTGCTGGGGATATGGACTGTGTCAGGCAGGTGAACAGGAAAAGAAATCTATTACCAAGTGATACCACCTATGGTTAAGAAAGCATAAAGGGCAAGAGCCACACACGTGACCGATGTGTTACTGCTCTGGAGAGGAAGAGAGAATGCTCCAGAAAGACGGAGGCTTTTGAATTTGAGCTAGTCACAGGGGTGGGTAGGGAAGGGATTTTCCAAGAAAGTGCAAAGGCCAGGAAGCAGAAGGCAACAGTTCACAGTGGAAAGTCCAGTGTTCCTCAAAGTCGAGCATGTTGTGGGAGCAGGTGATGGCAAAACAGGCTAGATAGACAATGAGTCTGGAAGGGTCTCCAACACCAGGCAGCTTTGGGGAGGTTGGCGGTAGGGGCACGGAGATGATGGAGGAGGTCCTGACATTATCCCAGGCTTCAGCTACAGTTGTGCTGCGGGGGCAAAGGGAGGCAGATGAGATGAGCCATGTAGAGGGAGAGGATGAACGAGACAGTGTGAAGAGGGAGAGTGAGGGGCTGAGAGCGGGAGGGGCTGAGAGCGGGAGGTCTGAATGCGGAGCTGGAGGGGTGCTGATTAGGCTCCTCCAGACAATGGGAAATTTCTTGGCCCCAAGATTGCAGTCTCAATTCATGCTGCTTATGGGGCTGGGCTCCCCTGCCCTCCCCCACTCTTGCAGATCTCTCCATGTCCACTGGCCCAGCATGCAACCTGGTGAGTGACTGGCCCGGATGTTCCTTTACACCCTGTGCAGGGAGGCACGGAAGAGCCCTTAGCACAAACCCGGTCCCTTGAACTCACTGTGAGCAGGTTGATCAGATCCATGTTGGGTTCTAAGTGGTGGGAGGCGTTCTGCAGGGACACCAGTTCACTCAGGGTCACAGAGAGCTGGTGCATTTTTACAATGTTCACTTTGTTGTCCTCCGTCCAGTCTGGGAAAATGACGTGGACCGCTATCAAGTCTTTCAAGTGCACGCCGAGGATGGGGATCTTGAAGCCCTCGCAGTCTGCAAAGGCCCTGCGGTAGCTGCAGTAATTGCCGTTGGAGGAGACCAGCTCTGTCATTTCGTGCCAGTTCTGGGAACGGACGGGAAAGGAGAGGTTTCAGTTTTCCTGTCCGCCCACCCCCGTGTGCATCTGCTGTGTGCAGCTAGGACATTCCTCGGCCACTGAGAGAAGCATCGATCGAACCAACACTGATGCAGGGAAATATTAACCTGGGAAAAGAAAATTAGAGAAATGCACTGGGCCTGGCTAGGAGTGGGGCAGCCTGTTCTATTTCACTGCAGAGCAGAAACCTCCCTGCACCTCTACCTGCCTGCTGGTGATGTCAGGATGTTAAATGACATCAAATAGCTATAAGTAGTTAGCAATTCATGGAAATCTTACAGTCCACAAATATAACCATGTATCCTATTAAAATATAGTAGGTACTATATTGGTGTGTCCTAGTTGTTCTAAGAAAGTTGCATTCATGGTATTACTTGAAGGTTAATCTGGGACAGGATGGGGTAGGAAAAGCCACACTTAGGTGTGAGATAGCTAGGGGTTTGGGACTCTGCTACTAACTACAAGTGTGACCTTGAGCAAGCAACTTCATTTTGAGGGGCCTGAGTTTTCTTTTCTGTAAGAAGGAAGAATTCAAATAATTTTCAAAGATACACTGGTGGTTCCAAGCCTCTAAGAGCCTCTACTGAATTCTTACTCTTCACAACATGTAAATTCTTTACTTGAAATTCAGTACAAAGACAAAGGATATTAAAACACTTAGATAACGAGCCCCTTTATGCTTTGAATGAGTGTTTTAGGTCAGACAGCTGTGTATCTTGGCTTATATCCTGTTGTTTATTGTTAGTTGCCTAACAGCAACCAGACCTTTGTAATAGACCTCAATTTCCATGGGGCTATACTTTCTCCAAACAGCCCATGTGACTCAGATGGAGCTGCCTCCATTCCCAAGTCCAAGGATGGGTTCTAATTTACCATCATCCCAATTCTATCCCCTCTGGTTTGTGATTGGTTCAGGAGCACAGACCTAAGCCAATCAGTACATTATATTTCTCTGGCCACTGTGATTGGCCCAGTGATGAGCATGGAACTTGAGGTGGGCCAAGCTGCCTAAAAAGAAGGTCTTCCATTCCACCGGGCAGGGTTGAAGAGAGTTTTCCCTATCTCCAACTTTCGTGAACAAGAGCACATCATTTATGGAACACCTGGGTGGCTCAGTCGGCTAAGCTTCTGCCTTCAGCTCAGGTCATGATCCCAGGGTCTTGGGATGGAGCCCCGCATTGGGCTCCTTGCTCAGCGTGGAACCTGTTTCTCCCTCTGCCTGTCGCTCTCCCAGCTTGTGTGCACTCTTTCTCTCCCTGACAAATAGATTAAAAAATCTTAAAAAACAACAACAACAACAACAACAAAAAAAAAACAAAACAAGAGAGCATCATTTTCCTGCTGCTAGAGATGGTCTAATCAGGAAGGAAGGCCGTCTAATGAAACGAATAAAAACCTGATCCTCCAAGGAAGACAGAGCTACTGAGCCAAGAGCTCTGACCAGACCATGCTTGGATCTGGCCCTGCCTCTGGACTTCCAGGTATGTGAGCTGACCCATTCCCTTACTGTTCCAGCAATTCCCAGATTTTTTTTTAAACTTATAATTGAAAAGTGTCCTTACTGATAGAGCAAACTCCACGCTTACAAGGAAATCTTTTCATAAGGATGCAATGTCCTTTTTCACTCAATAAAGAAAAATATTAATATAGTGGCCTGGAAACCAATGTGGCAGAAAAAGCTCAGTTTGGGAAATGATCACTGTTTTTTCAAAAATACATTTTTTTCCCTGAAAACTCATCTATCAATCTGAGGGATTTCTGGACAAGGTCTACACCTGCCTCTTCCTTTGTCTCTTTCACCGTGCCGAACACAGGGCCTTGAAGAGAGCATGTGTTCAACGACTTCATTTGAGGAGGGTAGGAATGACATGTCTTATTCATCTTGTATCCTGTGTGTGTGTCACGGGGCCTGTCACACAGTAAGCATGAAATGCACACTAGTACTTACAACTGCAGTATGTTTATGGTATTCAAGGCCTTCCTACTGGGACACTTGCCACCACTTCTAATCTGTTTTTCCAGGCAGTGTGGCTACTCCCTTCCTATTTAATTCTCCATGTGTAACCAATCATCACCTAAGAAGAAAAATTCCCCCTCCGAGTGACATTTCTTAGGAGCATCCTATCCCTAAACAACTTACAGATGAGTTTTTTACTTAAGATTAGGATCTAATCCACTGTTACCTTTGTAACTTCTGAAGAAAGATGAGAATGGGTCTCCTTGAGGCGTGAAATGGAACTGTGACTAAGGCCTCCCACCACTGCCATCAGAGTGTTAAAATTTTTTAGCTGGAGGAGCTTCTGCAATAAAAAATTTAAAAAAAAAAAAGTTAAAGTCCATACTTTGTAACAATTTTTCAATTATTCTGGTCTATCTGAATTAGAGTGAATGCGTGCACCATTTCAATAACAAGGATCAAAGAAATATGTCATCAGTTTAAAATGAAGTACAAATGCAATCCACCAGAAAAATATGCCAATAATTTTACAAAAAAAATAATTATAGTAAGTTCTTCTAAGTATTGCCAATTAAAAGCAATCTTCTCGCATGATAGCAGTATGAGTTGTTCACCAGATATTAAGAATACTTTAATTGTCCTTTATATTGTAAACCCCAAATTTCTTCAACAGCTTTTCTCTAGAGTGAACGAACATTCCTTTAAGAACCCTGTCCAAGGGACACCTTGGTGGTTCAGTTGGTTAAGTCTCTGCCTTCAGCTCAGGTCATGATCCCAGGGTCCTGGCCTGAATTGGGAATCCTTGCTCAGCAGGGAGCCTCCTTCTCTCTCTGTCTGCAGCTCCTCCCTCCTATGTTCCCCCCAACCTCTCTCTGACAAATAAATAAATAAAAGCCTAAACAAAACAAAACAAAACAAAAAACCCAAAACCATCTAACTCCAAGACATACATACCTTGGCAACGTTGATAAACTTTGTAATGACTTCTGCCCTTTGCTGGGGGGTTGGTTTGCTAAGAACCATCAACTGGACCCACTTAGAGATTCCATTAAATAAAGCAATAGATCTCTCCAAGGTTGGGTTATTCTCCAGGCAGCCATGGATGACATAGCTTTGGTAATCAGTGAACTAGTAAAGGAAGATTCAGAGACTCTGAATTAAAAGGGAGCCTTTGCAAAATCAGAAATTAGAATGTTGGATGGAAGATGTGGGATATTGTTTCATAACAACATAATGATTTCTTTCATTTCACATTTATAATGGCATCTTACAAATTTGAATATACATGTACCCTTCACATATTATTTTGCTGTTTCACGCCCCCATACACAGATACATACTTAAACATCACAGCGTCAGGGGTGGGGTGGGGAGGGACAAGATTCCAAGTCACATTCCAGTGAGTCCCAAATTTGCTGGATCGTGAGATTCACCTGGGGCATTTGTGTTATAACCTCTTGGTTTCTGGGAACCCTAGAGACCTAAAGGATCAATCTCCAGAGGAAGAACCTAAGAATCTCCATTTTTCAGTCACTGCTGGTGATTCCAGTGGTCAGGCAAGTTTGAGATACAATGGCATACATTAAAGAAAAGGAAATGGGGGTGCCTGTGTGGCTCCGTACATGATCCCGGGGTCCTGGGATTGAGCCCTGCATTGGGCTCCCTGCTCAGTGGGAGGCCTGCTTCTCCCTCTCCCACTCCCCCTGCTTATGTTCCCTCTCTTACTGTCTCTCTCTCTCTCTCTCTCCCTGTCAAATAAATAAGTAAATAAATAATAAATCTTTAAAAATAAAGGAAATGACTATATATATTCTTGAAAAATAAAGGAAAT